>NC_064850.1:100580271-100927771 GCF_024139225.1 Suncus etruscus | reverse complement strand
ACTACTATCTATCCTTTAATCTAGCTACTATCAAAAAGAAATATTTTTGATGAATAAAAGCAAGAAACAAATATCCAGTAGACTTACTATTTTTTGTAATTTTTAAATATATATAACCAATAAATATTTAAAGAAAAAATAATAACCTACTTTAAGTGCTAACATTTACATTATATATAATAACACTCATTTAGATTTAATTACCTAATATGTTTTACATTGTGTAAGCTCTGTTTATTATTTGCAAAAGTTCTTTGATTAAAATATAGAGAACAATTCTTCTCATTCAAATACTATTTAATCTGTAAATCCTATTATATTTTAATAGTGTTTTGTAAAAATAAGTGCACTTGCCAATTAATTCCACAGATTTTGTTATCTGTTAATACATTTCCAATTTATTGTCAATGAAAAATAATTACAATGACATGGATATATATATATACATGTAAGAGCTTTTATATAATTTTATTTGTTTTTGTAACAATTACCCTGACCAAAATTATATGCTTATATTTTGGTTCTAATTACAATTTAAGTATTAGGGACCAGAGAGATAGTATAGCAGATATGGGATGTGCATTTCATGCAGAAAACCAAGGTTGCATCCTCAACAATCTATATGTTCCTCTGAGCTTCACCCAGAGAGATTCTTGAGTTTGAAACTAGAAGTAAGACCTGAATTCAGTTTTGGGTGTGGCCCTGAAACATTAAGCAAAATTATATACGGAAACAGCAGTCTCTATTATAAATATATTGATATAATTATAATTAGTATATTTAAATTTCACAGTGCCTCATAGTCTTTTCAAGATTTACATTTTTTATCAGTAAGAAACAATTTGGCTCTATGAAGTCATTCCCAAACATTCAATTAATGGGAATGTTGTAAATACAAACAACACTAAATTTATTTTTCCCTTTGAAACATACCTTATATTTTGTATCTAATAGAACAAGAAAGCACCTTCTGACTCCTTTTTAAATTCACATTTTCCACCACCTGTATCAATTATTTTGTGAAATTTTCGAGAAAGATAATAGAAAATATGAAAATAAATTGGAAAACATTTAATGTCCCAGATTTTCTTATGTTTGCTATAATTTTCATAAAAATCATATGAAAAATTAAAAATTCACAGATTGGACATATGGTGCAGGAGATAAAGCAACTTTTCTTGCAAAGAGTAGATCCTAGTTGAAATATCCCATCCTCCCCAACAGTGATCCCTGAGCATAGCTTAATATCTTGGAGCTCATAAACTGTGTTTCAGATATTGATTTTGATGTAGTACCAGTTGCCTATACCTCTAACAAAAACTAGATATTGTTGTTAGAGTCCCAGCAACACTGGGCTTGAGTCCTTGTCAAGTTCTTTATTGGAATTGCACCAGTTCCAGAGCCCTGCTAGGAAAACACTTCAAGTATAAATGTATATATAATATACACATATATATTCAAATTGTAATATCTGCAGTGTTTGGGGGACAATTTGTGGTGCTGTTTTTTTAACTCAGTCTAGCAGTTTATTTCTTTAACTCTCTTTAGTCCCATAAGCTTGATTTTATATATAAAAATTTTAAATAGTATTTAAATCTATCAGATATCAATATTTTCTAAATTTATTTGATCTACTATTACCTTTTCAGGGAAAAAAAAGTCAGTTGCTGTAGATGTCTGTGTTTGATTCTTAGAACATTCTATTCTTTTCCATTTCCCTCATAGGCTGTTTTAGAGACACACTTAGGTCTAATTAACATAAATACCCTTAAATAAGTCAACCCTGCCCCTCAGGTGAGTTACCAGTAAATTAACCTTTGTTCTGTTAACTCTGGCTAATAATGACAGGTAAAGTATGTCATCTAGAGGAAGGTTTGCAGAGTTAGTAAGACCCAAGAAACTGCTCAACTCCCTGATTCTTATGTACCTTTTTCTGTGAATCCATCTGTTTTTCTTATGTGATATCCATGTGGCTAGCCCATACATTCGAGGGTTGACATGAACACAAACACAGAGCAAACTATGAACTGTAGGCTGCAGGCATATGTCACCCAGGAAACAAATAGACTTCCCAGGTTGCAATTTGGAAATCTTAAAAATAAATAAATAAATAAAAATTCCTGGGTTGTTGCAATAGAACAAAATTGTACTTGCCTTGCACACAGCTAACTTGAGTTCAATTCCTGTCACTTAATATTGTCACCTAAGAATCAACAGGAGTCATTCTTGAGCACAGAACTAGGAGTAAGTCCTTAAGTTCTGCTGGGTATAACACCACAGCAAAAAAAATGATAACAAAAAGTCAACTGAAACCTATGGCAACCTCTAGAATACCTTAAATTATTTGAGCTGTGCTGAAGGACTTAAAATAATATTTAAGTATTTTTTTTAATTTTCTTATATATTTACCATGAAGAGACTTTGTGAATTTATCATATTGTGTTCTAGAAAATATAATGTAGAGGCTAGAGAGATGGAAAAATTGGAAGAGCATTTGCTTTGCATTTGGCTTACCCAACATCTGTCTTAAGAATCCCATAAGATCCCTCAAGCAGGAGTAATTTCTTAGTTACAGAGCCAAGAATAATAGAAAGGAAGGACAGAAGGAAGGTAGGATGGAAGGGAAGAAGGATGGGAGGAAGGAAGAATGGAAGGAAGGAAGAAAAGAAAGAAGGAAGCAAAGAATAAGGAAGGAAAAAAGGAAGAAGGATGGAAGAAAGGAAAGAAGGAAGAAATGAGCTGAATTTTTTACCTTGCAAATAATACATTCTTTGTATTTTAGAGTTAATATCCTAAAAGTATATTTTAAAGAAAGATAAAAGCAATGACTTGTGAAATTATTAAACTATTAAGTAATTTGTATGATGTTAAGGAAAATTGCTAAATTAAGACCATTAATTCATTGAGTAGAATCGTATTACATCCTGCTTTATATATGCCAAGGACAGGTAATAGAAAGATGAAAAATGACTGATAGTAATATGAGTAAAAAAAATTCTTTACAGAAACCAGCCACTCTAAAACTACATGGGAACTGAAATGACAATTTTATGCATGATATACACTGCAAGGCTTGAGAATATTTAGAGATGGTTTGTACCAATCATTTTATCCAATAAAAGAGGAATAAAAATGATGTAAAATAAGCATTGCAACAGAATAGTGTATGGTGGATTTTTATTTTGTGGAGATTTAATTATTTGGAGGGAAAACTCAAGCAAAAATTACAGTGGCTAACAGCAAACTAAATCCCTACACTTGCATACATTCTTGCATATTTTGCAGATTGAACCTGCTGAAACCTTCATTGTATGATGATATGTTAAAGGCCATTCTTGTATGGTCATGACAGAAATGTTGAGTTTTATGAGAAAGACTATTTTAAGCAAAGCTCTTTCTAAATATATTTGGATATTTAAATTATCACTGTGAATTACAGAATGTTGACAATCAAATTAATTGACAATCAAAAAAATTGTAAAATTTGGAATTAAAATTTATTTTTCAGAGAGCACTTGTGTCAAAAAACATTAATTTTAAGCACGTGTAAATTTGTTTAAAACTAGTCTAGAATACCTATCTTATTATTTGAAAACAATTTTAATAGTGATTATATTCTTTGAGTTAGAAAGAACTAACAGGGCCAAATTACCTTGCATGTGGACTGCTTGGCTTTGATCCCTAGCATCCCATATTGTACCCCATTCCTTCAAGGAGTGATTTCTGAGTGAAGAACCAGGACTAACCCTTGAGCATCACCATATATAGTAGAAAGAAAAGAAAGAAAAAAAGAAAGATCAAAAAAAGAAAGAGAAAGAAAGAAAGAAAAAGAAGATAAGAAGGAACAGAGGGAAGGAGGGAAGAAGAAAGGGGGGAGGAAGGAAAGAGAAAGAAAGAGTGGTAGAAAAAAGAAAAGAAAGAAATAAAGAAAAGAGAAAAATAAGAGAAAGAAAGAAAGAGAAAGAAAGAAGATAGGGAGGGAGGGAGGCAAGTAGGAAGGGAGGGAGGGAGGAAAGAGAAAGAAAGAAAGGAAAAAGAGAAAAGAAAGAAAAAGTGGTAGAAAGAAAGAAAAGAAAGAGAAAGAAAGAAAAGAGAGAAAGAAAGAAAAGAGAGAAAGAAAGAGAGAAAGAAGAAAGAAAGTGATCCATAGCATCTTTGATACCTAGCATCCCATATAGTCCTCCATTCCTTCCAGGAGTGATTTTTTAGTGAAGAACCAGTGCTAACCCTTTCTACCATATGTGGTAGAAAGGATAGAAAGAAAGAAAAGAAAGAAAGAAAGAAAAGAAAGAAAGAAAGAAAGAAAGAAAGAAAGAAAGAAAGAAAGAAAGAAAGAAAGAAAGAAAGAAAGAAAGAAAGAAAGAAAGAAAGAAAAAGAGAGAGAGAAAGAAAGAGAAAGAGAGAGAGAAAGAAAGAGAAAGAGAGAGAGAAAGAAAGAAAGAAAGAAAGAAAGAAAGAAAGAAAGAAAGAAAGAAAGAAAGAAAGAAAGAAGAGAGAGTGAGAAAGAAAGAAGAAAGAAAGAAAGAGAGAGTGAGAAAGAAAGAAAGAAGAAAGAAAGAAAGAAAGAGAAAGAAAGAAAAAGAAAGGAAGGAAGGAAGGAGGGAAGGAAGTAAGAAAGTAAGAAAGAAAATAAAGAATAAAGAAGGAAAAGAAAAAGAGAAAGAAGAAAAAGAGAAAGAAAAAGAAAGAAAAAGGACAAAAACTAAGAAAGGAAGGAGAAAGAAAAAGACAAAAAAAGAAAATAAGAAAGTGAAAGAGGAAAGAAAGAAGGAAAAAGAGAAAAAGAGAAAGGAAGGAAGGTAGAAAAGACAGAAGGAAAGAAAAAATGAAAAAACAAAAAGAAGGGAAAGAAAGGAAAAAAGGAAAGAAAAACTTCAAACAGTAACTGAATTTATTGCGTTCAAAATTCTTTCTGACTACCTATTGCAAGTGATAAATAAGCAGAGCAGATGAAAAAGATGTATTTAAACAAATATTGGGGAAAGTGTAAAAATAATAAAATTTTATCTTTCTATATATTATTCACAAAACTCAAATATTATCAAAAGTAATATAATAATCATGAAAACACCTGTTTTACATGACATATGTTTATGCCCTTGAAATTAAGTTTTATGAGGCAGAAGGGGGAGTCTGTTGTGTGGTACCCAGGACAGAATCGCTATGCAAATGACTCCCAGAATCAAGGACTGAGGCAGAAGGGGGAGGAGTATAGTTGGTGGCATTCATGAGGAAATCCCGAGCTTGAGCTCAGAGGAGTGAGAAAGAATGAAGCTACTTCACTTGCTCCGTGACTGCACATTTCTTTTAGTCAAGGAAATTAATAACACAATATTTAATAAGGGCACCAAACATCAAAGTTCACAATGGGAAAACTACACAGTGCCCCACCACACCTTCTGACTGAAGAATCTAGTTATGGAGACACAAACTAACACTCAAAATCTACATAACATTTCTGATCAGAACTTTAGAGGTGTTACGAATGTTCAATGATTTAAACAGCACAGAAAACTCAAGAGGATATGAGAATAGAAAAGTGAAAACTTTGGAAACCAGAAAAATAGTGGTAGGGCATGGTAGGGCATTTTCTTTGCAAGCAGCTGGCATTTGCTTTGCAAGCATCTGACCCAGGACAGACCTGGGTTTGATCCCTGGCATCCCATCTGGTTGGTCCCGCGAACTGCCAGGAGTGATTTCTGAGTACTTAGCCAGGAGTAATCCCTGAGCACCACCACCTGATGTGGCGCGCGCGCGCGCGTGCACACACGAACACACACACACACACACACACACACACACACACACACACACACACACACACAGAAAGAGAAAAATTCAAACGGAAAAACATGATATGTGAAATGAAAACATTAGTTACCAGTGCAGTGAGTGGAAAGTTCCTGGAGAAAGCTTTACCAGCAGAGTAACAGCTGCTGTGGAAAGAATCGTTGATATAAAAGATGAGCTGCATAACAACTTCATATAACAGATGTGAATGGAAAAAAATCCTCAAAGAAAGCAAAGAAACAAGAGAAACCTGGGCTAAGCCTAAAGAAACAACATAAGAATCATTGTAGACTCAGACACCCAGGAAATAAACCACGATGAAGAACCAACAGTCAAAAATATCATTACTGAGAAATTCACAGAACTAAAGAGTGCATGCAACCGTATTCTGGAGCCCCAGAGTACCAGCTAAAAGAGATCCGAACCAAAGCACCTCACTGCATGTAAGAGCACAATGATGAACACCAAAAATAGGAATAGAATACAGAAAGCAGCATTAAAAGGTAAATTATATACAAAGAGGTATCCTTAATGCTTAGAGTAGATTTATCACAAGTAACTCTCGACCAAAAAACAGTGGTGAGATATAGTAATAAAACTTAAGGAAATGAATGCTTTGCCAAGGATATTTCACCCAGCCAGACTTTCATTCAGGTTTTGAA
The DNA here is from genome assembly GCF_024139225.1 of Suncus etruscus. Classification (NCBI taxonomy): domain Eukaryota; kingdom Metazoa; phylum Chordata; class Mammalia; order Eulipotyphla; family Soricidae; genus Suncus; species Suncus etruscus. The sequence continues at coordinate 100,921,319 of NC_064850.1, read as the reverse complement.
GGAAGGATACACAACTTCATGCATAAACAACAACTGATAAATTTTACAGACTCAAAACCAACATTAAAATAAGAGCTGAATGGGGGCCGGAGCAGTGGTAGGCCATTTGCCTTAAACGTGGCTGACCTAGGACACACCATGGTTCAATTCCCCCTGCATTCCATTTGGTTCCCCAAACCAGGAGCAATTTCTGAGCGCATAGTCAGGAATAACCCCTGAGCCTCAGTGGGTGGCTTCCCAAAAAACAAACAAACTAACTAAAAAAGAAGAGCTGGTCTACTCTAAGCCAAGGTAGACCCAATAAACACAACAAACACCTACAAAAATAACACATGTAATTGCATGACAATTATTTCTCTCAATGTCAATGAACTAATTCTATATGCAAGACCACCAGCGGCTCCCTCCTTTTCTGCTTTTCAGGAATTAAGTTAGCCTTATGTCTCTAGATCCTTCCTAACTTCTTTAACAGCTTCTTCAATAAACTTTTCAAATTGCTCAAAGTTCTTGTGACACAGTTTTATGAAGATTTTTATGATTGTGTCACCTGTTTGATAACATACAAAGAAAGGACATTGCAACATTAAAGTACTATTATGTTCTTGACATTTAATGAAAGTATATAAAGTATTGATAGTATTAATTTGTAGGATGAAAGTGGTTCCTATATTTGAAAGAGACATGGATAGATTTCAACATCAATATAAATAATACTGAATAAAGACAGAAATATTTTTAAATATTTAGTAATATTTTGTAAATGAAATGTTTGAAAACTTTTTTATTGTTTTTGGGTCACATCCAGCAGCACATAGATTACTCCTTATCTGTCATCAGAAAATACTCCTGGCAGGCTTGAGGGACCATGTGGGATGCTGATGATCAAACTTGGGTCCTCCACATGTAAAGCAAATACACTTAGGCAAATGTATTATTGCTCTGGCCCCTGAAATTTTATTTTAAATTTTTTCAGAACCCACACCCAGTGATGTTAAGGGTATATTAAGTCCTGACCCTGCACTCAAAAGTTACTCTTGTTGTTCAGCGGACTATATGTGATGAAAAGGATTGAATCTGGCTTGGCTGTATGCAAGGCAAACACCCTACATGCTTTACTATATCTCCAGCTCCAGTCATATTTAATTTCTTAGGCAATCATCTATTTTGTTTGTAACAAAATTGGTTTAATAGTATAATGTATATGTCTTTATCAGGTGCTTATATGAGTGAAAGTATTCCTCTGAATATGAGGTGGTTTTCATCTATCAAATTATTATTAAGCAGTGCTCAGGAAGTGGAAAGATAGTGTCAGAAGAGAAAATAGCTTTGTTCTCACAGAACTTATAGTTAGAGGAAAGGAACATAGGTGATAAGTAGGTAAATGCAAAAAAGTCTTAAGTAGCATTAAATGCCATTAGTTGGACTTAACAAGCATTCCTAATTCTTTAGGGGATTTAGTTTAACGACAGAAAAATGACCGGTGCAGTAGAAGTGAAGCCATATAAGAGCACATTTCATGTTTTTGTGTTTGTTCTGCTTGGCTCTTCAGCAACTGTGTTTTTGCTGCTGATGAGGACTTGGCCTCCATTCAATGGGCACAAAGATATGCTCCAGCTGAGATGATGTCTTTTCAGATTTGAGTGTACACTGGCATTAAAAGATTGAGGCTGTCTTTACAGTGAGATTCTGGGAAATTACTAAGGGATATTTGCATAGTGTCAACTGAAGGATTGCAGCAGCTTTAGGGCACCTTGTGATATCAATATAAATAGCTGAAAATTGACAGCTGGTATCAAGTAATCAAAAACAGGTGGCTAAATGAGAACTGAAATGTGATGATGATTATTGTATTTTGAAGGTACAGTCTAAACACTATAGACTAATTCCAACCCATATCTCTGCCTTTAGTAAGTCAGTTTCCGTATTTTCTCATATCATTTCAAACAGCTGTTCTTTTACAAAGTTATGAAAAGACCAACTATGAGTCTAAAAGTGTTCTCCTAAAAATGAATATCAGTTTAAATCACAATTTTAGTATATTTACAATTTGCAAATGATCCAAAGCAAAACACTAATATCACTCCAAAGAGATATTTTTATCTTCACATATGATACAAGGATTACTGAAAAAATAGTTTTCCCCAAATTACCATCTAATTCAGTTCTATATTATATTCTTTTTTAAAATATGCCTTTAAAGTCACTTTTAAAATCACTAAATTATTGTATATTTCTTCAACAATGTCCTAGGCTCCAAAAACTCTGTAAAATAAAATATTCTTTTATATAAAAAAGCTTATCCTATAAAACATATATAAGCCATTATTGAGTTTTGACCATTATGTTTAATCAATATTTATTCTCCATTAAGAAAACATAAACATACATTCAACTGAGTTATCTAATAACTTGTATACTCTGAAATTTAAACATGATTATAATGAATATGGATATGTCATAAAACACGCTAATCTTTTAGGCTTCATTTACTTTGTTTTATTTTGAATTATACAATAAAATCCCATTGTTCTCAATAATTATTGTTTTAAAACTAAAGACATTAGAAAAATTAAAACAAATGTTCTAATTTATAAATGATCCTATATAAAATATTTTATTATTTTATCAGCACTTATTGTGTATTCTATCCCTCATCTCACTTGATTACAATTATTATGAAAGTACTAACATTTTAATATACTTCAAAAAACTTAAAAGCATACATCACAATATTATTAATTTTATGCATAATAAAATATGTATAAAATCTATAGCACTTATTTATCTTATATCCAGAAAAATGTGTCCTTGAACCAACATACTTCTATTTCCCACTGATACAGGTCATTAAAAACTACCATTTGAAGCTTTATTTGCATGTAATTAATTTTATTAGTTTAGTAATAGTCAACATTTGCCTTTATCTGTCTGATTTTCACTCAACATAATGTAATAAGCTCTGTCCATGTTGTGAAAATGACATGAATCTTTTACTATTGAGTATAGTGAGTATTGTCTATACCACATTTTTTGTATCTCTTTGATGAACCCTGTTATTTTCAACTCATAACTATTATGAAAAATATTAAAATTACAAGGGAATGCAGCTATCTATTGTTATAAAGATGGAATCGTCCTTCAAAATAATTTATTATATATTTTGTGGTGGTTTCTGGTTCTAAAATATCTCAGTGGAACCAGGGTCCACTGTCAGCAAACTGCCAATAGCTGGAGAACACAGTTCAGTTTGAGGTTACTGAGCATACTGGACAGCCTTGGCTGTGCTTGTTGGATAAGAGAAACCAAAAATACACTGTGCCTATACTATGTCCTGTATTAAAACAGAATAGGGTATTTTTGTTGTTAACTCCTAACCTTCATTTTCGTTTGTTTGTTTGTTATAATTTGTGGCACTTCCATACCATTTCCAAGATGAAATTCCCTCTTCTTTTTTTCAGATATATTCTTTTTTTTTTAATATTTTACTTAAACACCTTGATTACATACATGATTGTGTTTGGGTTTCAGTCATGTAAAGAACACCACCCATCACAGGTGCAACATTCCCATCACCAGTGTCCCAAATCTACCTCCTCCCCACCCCACCCCTGCTTGTACTCTAGACCAGCTTTCTATTTCCCTCATACATTCTCATTGTTAGGATAGTTAGGTAGTTATTTCTCTAAATAAACTCATCCCTCTTTGTGGTGAGCTTCATGAGGTGAGCTGAAACTTCCAGCACTCCTCTCTTTTGTCTCTGAAATTCCCTCTTTTATCAACAGCCTTGCCAATATATTAATACAATATATTCTTTTTTTGTGTGTGTTCTCAATTATTACTATTCTCTTACTCAAGAAATTAGAACAATTAAAAACTGGGGCCGGCGAGGTGGCGCTAGAGGTAAGGTGTCTGCCTTGCAAGCGCTAGCCAAGGAAAGGACCACGGTTCGATCCCCCGGCGTCCCATATGGTCCCCCCAAGCCAGGGGCAATTTCTGAGCGCGTAGCCAGGAGTAACCCCTGAGCATCTAACGGGTGTGGCCCGAAAACCAAAAAAAAAAAAAAAAGAGTTGGATGCTGTCTGAAAAACAACATCAACAACAACAACAAAAAAAAAAATAATTAAATTTACAACTTCTCTCTTTTTTTTTTTTTTTCGTTTTAGGGTCACACCCAGAAGCATTCAGGGTTTTGTTCTGGCTCTATACTCTGTTTTCAATCCTGGAAGGCTTGGGGGTCCATATGGGATGCCAGGATTCGAACCACCGTCCTTCTGCATGCAAGGCAAATGCCTTACCTCCATGCTATCTCTACAGCCTCACAACTTATATTATTTTAAAAATATTTATTTCATCAGCACTTATTTTATAATCTATCCCTTACTTGATTACAATTATTATGAATGTACTAACATTAAAATCTACTACAAAAAACTTAAATTTGCCAAACCCAGTATTGCTCAGTAGTTACTCCTAGTTCTGAGTTCAGAAAAAAATCCTGGAAGACTCAGGGGACTATCTGGGATGCTGGGAATTGAAATTGCATGGGTGGGCAGCTGGCAGGCCTCCGCATGTGCCAGCGGCCTCTTGGCCCGGCTTAGGGTAGGGGGTCTCGGACATGGGTCACCCGACCCCCCTCTCCCCCTTTCCTCCGGATCTCCAGGTGGGTTTCTGGAAGGAGCTGATGGGGCACCCTGGGTTTTCCCCACTCCCTGGCCCGGTCCGGACTCTGGCCTAGGGTGGGGCTTAAATCCCTGTCCTTCGGGCTTGGGAGGGTCTCTCTCCCTTCCTGGAGCAGGATTTTTGGCTAGCACGGGCGGGCAGCTGGCAGGCCTCCGCATGTGCCAGCGGCCTCTTGGCCCGGCTTAGGGTAGGGGGGCTCGGACATGGGTCACCCGACCCCCCTCTCCCCCTTTCCTCCGGATCTCCAGGTGGGTTTCTGGAAGGAGCTGATGGGGCACCCTGGGTTTTCCCCACTCCCTGGCCCGGTCCGGACTCTGGCCTAGGGTGGGGCTTAAATCCCTGTCCTTCGGGCTTGGGAGGGTCTCTCTCCCTTCCTGGAGCAGGATTTTTGGCTAGCATGGGCGGGCAGCTGGCTCCTCCCAACCATTAGTATCCCATATTTACTCTTCTTAACTTCAGTAACAAACAGTTCTATTCTCTGACCAAAGACATACAGTAGATCTAACAAATCCCAGAACTACTTAGAAGGACAGAAATTGAACACATATTGAACACATATATCTTTTGAATATTTTATGGGTATTTTCTTTAACTGATGTATCTCTCTATATATTCCTCTACTATGATGTTTCTATCCACTTTTCATCTTGTCTTTTCTTTGTAAGCTGTTCAGTAAGGATTGTTGGTGGAACTGTCCCTCAGTTTGATGCCTATGATTGAACTATGTCATGGAAATTGCTGGTCTTGTTCCCATTGCCTCCAGATGCACCGATAAAATCTTCAAGGCATTGATCCTTGTTTGCATAGATACATTAAAATGGGAAAACACCATACATACAGATAAGTTCTTATCTAATAAATCTCAGTACAATGTACCTTACACCCTGAACATTGATATAATGACCTGGCACAGGCCTCAGAAGAATGGGCATCCTCCATTCACGCCAGAACCAGGCAAGCTATCTACGAAACATCCAAGGTCTTTTATAGCAACAGCTGGAAGCAGTCCTCTACCAGGAAAGACTCTACCAAGGGTCTGACATCGACCTCCTAAAAAGAGACTTCCGTTACACTGAGAAGACTTGACAACAACAATGACCTGCTCTACAGGACATGGTTCTCTCTATTGCCCCATAAGTGTGAGGTGAAATGAGAGGATGCTCCGCACCATCCTGACTACAATATGGGATATGCAGACTCCAGGATCTTTAATACAGAAGCATGATACCAACAACAACAGAGACTAAGTGAGGAATGGAGGTGTATTGCCACTACAGAGGATGACTTGAATTGGACAAACTAGTGTGCCTGGAGCCTAGAGTCAGTCCTGTGCCAGGAAACTTCAGAGGTAGGGTCTCCTTGTATTTAGACCATAATTTGCCTTTCCATATCCCTTATGTTTTGGTGGGCCTATGCAAACAAATGCCACTTTAATACCGTTTTTTACTATGTTCCCTTGACTCCAATCCTTAAGAAAAACAACCCACTAAAACTTTTGAGGCTAACTTAAACTAGTAAGCATGTGCATGCAACTAGAGAAATGTACTTTGCCCTCAATGTTTAAGGAGTTACATAAGTCTAATGTCTTTAGATTATATTTTGTGCTGCTAAGTATGTACTACAACTGGGGATTTGAGGGACAAAGTAATTGTATTGTACATGGGTTCAGTTTTGTTTTTCTTAATGTTCTTTGGCTGAAAGTTCAAGGCTGGGATATCATCGATGGGACTACCGAGAATTCTGTTTATGGGTGATTGGGCTTCCACTGTAACTTTACCCTGTCCTCTTTCTTTGCATCTTTGTTGTCATAATTAAAATAAAAAAAAACAAATAATTAAATTTACAACTTCTCTCTTTTTTTTGGTTTTAGGGTCACACCCAGAAGCATTCAGGGTTTTGTTCTGGCTCTATACTCTGTTTTCAATCCTGGAAGGCTTGGGGGTCCATATGGGATGCCAGGATTCGAACCACCGTCCTTCTGCATGCAAGGCAAATGCCTTACCTCCATGCTATCTCTACAGCCTCACAACTTATATTATTTTAAAAATATTTATTTCATCAGCACTTATTTTATAATCTATCCCTCACTTGATTACAATTATTATGAATGTACTAACATTAAAATCTACTACAAAAAATTAAATTTGCCAAACCCAGTATTGCTCAGTAGTTACTCCTAGTTCTGAGTTCAGAAAAAAATCCTGGAAGACTCAGGGGACTATCTGGGATGCTGGGAATTGAAATTGGGTCTACTGTGTGCAAGGCAAACACCCCTACCCACTGTGCTCTCACTCCAACTTTCCCAAAGTATATTCTAATAGAGGTGAATGTGATATCTCAATGGAGTTATGATGTACATTTTCATGATGGTAATTGGTTTTGAAAGTTTATGTATGTCTATTTTGGGCACTTGTATATTTCCTTGAAAGAAGTATTTATTTAGATATTTACCTACTAAACTTTCTATGATCATTAGATTTTTATTTTAAGTTGTATTAGTGTTAATAGATATTATAGTTATTTTGGATATCAATACTACATCGAACATTTGTTTTACATATATTTTCTCCCATTATTTAGGTTGACTTGCATTTTACTGATTGATTTTCTATAGCATGTGTATGTATGACTTTTACTTATTTTTTATTTTCTCAGAAACGCTTCACTTTCAGTTTTACATATTTCTCATGACATTGAGACTAAAGGCATCTTCAGGGAGGAAACTGCACTTTCCAAACAAGTGGAAACAGAGATAAACAGATGGGAATATATTAAGCTGAGAAGATTCTACACCTCAAAGGAAATAGTACCCAGAATACAAGAGCCACCCACCGTGTGGGAGAAATTGTTTACCCAATACCCATCAGATAAGGAGCTAATATCCAAAAAATACAGGGCACTGACAGAACTTTACAAGAAAAAAACATCTAATCCCATCAAAAAATGGGGAGAAGAAATGAACAGACACTTGGATAAAAAAGAAATACAAATGGCCAAAAGGCACATAAAAAAATGTTCCTCATCACTAATCATCAGAAAGATGCAAATCAAAACAATGATGAGATACCATCTCACACCACAGAGATATTTCTTAAAAAGTACCAAAAACAAAGTCAAGGTTTTATTGGCTGTTTTCATTTAACAGTTTTACCCTGCCAGTTCTTACATTTAAGACTTTAATCCTCTTGAAGTTAAATATTGTATTTTATGTAAAATGGTTTCTAGTGTTGTTTTTGTGTGTGAATATTTTCTCACCAGTTTTTTTTGAATAAGGTATTCATCTACATTATATATTTTTGACTCCCTTGTCAGATCAATTGACCATATATAGGAGGATTTATTTCTGAGTATTTGTTGTTTGCTATGACCAGACCACTTTAAGTGTCACTATTTTGATTATAAGAGCTTTGCCATTTAATTTGAAATAACTTGATATAATAATATTTGTATTCTAATAGTCTATAATTAAAATTTTAAAATATATTAAATTAGATATTTTACTACTCAACATTTTGCTCAAATAATGCATGAATTAAATATAATATTTAGAAAATTCTTTTGAAATATTTTACTCTTTAAGTTATATACCATATTCTAAACTAATATTATAATATCTAGATATATATTTGAAGTAAAATTTTATTATTTAAGTCATTGACATATGCTAAATTAATATTACCTCAAATTAATTTCTACCAAAGAGAATACAAAATTACAAGATTTATAAGTTAAAAAAGATAAATGGTTTACCAAATTCAGTTTTTTCTTTTTTAATAACTTTTATTGAGACCAATGTGAATTACAAGTCTTCTATAATTATATTTAAGCTACATATTGACAGTGAATTACAGCAATCCCCACCACCACTGTTGACCTCCCTCTATCCCTGTTCTCAACATGCATCCTATAATTCCACCCATATTCCAGGGGACTGCTAGTGTAATAGATCCCTTCTGGTACATAATTTGCTGTAGTTTAGGTCTCTTGATTCTATTGTCATTGACTTTGGATCAGATATTTAGGTCTGATCATTTTTTATTTCCATGCAATATTCATGATACTACTTGCACCTGCTACCATTCACTTTATTTTTATTCCTTCCTCTTTATCCTAAATTTATGAGGCAGAATTCAGTTTTTAATATGTCTGTACATGTGTTTAAATTTTAAGGAATATAATATGTGAGCACTTTTTTAATATATATAAAATTACTTTTGTAATGTAGGAAAGAATGGTTTAATATTTTAGGTATTACTACATGACTTAGCAATGCACAACAAATACAGTGAAATTGTTATACTTGATTAAATAACTAGAAAATATCTCTAAAATTTGGATATATATGCTAAGTGATTTTGACAGTTTGTCCAATTTGCTTAAACAAACGTTATCAGAAAATACATAATAAATTATTTTGTTATCTTTCAGTTCTGTCTAAGGGTTATTTGATTAGGAATAAGCATATTTTCTCAAAATTAAATTCTAGGTCAAAGCAAATATAAATATAAAAGCAACTATAAATTCAGCATGCATATTATAATTTAGAGTAAACAATGGGATAATTAAATATTTCACATTTTATTTTTTTATACTTTAAATAATTTATGTATTATTTCTTTCATTTAAATGAAAGTGGTTGGGCCTGAGTGATAGCTTAGCAGTAGGACATTTGCCTTGCATGATACTGACCTGGGACAAATCCAGGTTTGTTCCCTGGAATCCCATATGGTCGCCAAAGCCTAGGAGAGGCAATTTTTGAGCACAGTCAAGAGAATCCCCCGAGTGCCACTGGGTGTGGCCCAAATACCAAATAAAATAAAAAATAAATGGGTGATTAAAACATCTTAATAGTTCTCCTGAATAAATTAATCAAACTATTATATGTGCAAATGATATAATAAGACTCATTTCAGGAATGTTTCAATGAAAGCTAATGCTACTAAATCCAATAAATAGTTAGTGAAAATTATTTTTACCAAAAGATCATGTATATATAATTTTATAGAAAAAAACTTAAACCCTCCTGAAAGTCAATAAAGGAAAAATTATACCCTCTTGAAAGTTAGTAGACCATTTGCTGTTTTATCTTAGAATATTATAGGTGATTATTTGCTAGTGATTTTACTCTTTGAATAATTTGTAATAATTGACCTACCACATAAACACGTTGCTTCATTTTGCATAAGTAGTTAAGAAATGCACTATATAAATAGACCAAAACAAATTTATTTTGATGAAATAAAAACAGAAGACGGCATATAAATTTAGATAAAATTATCAATATTCTGCCACTCACCTGGAACTTAAATAAGCTATTACCTCATGATATCTTTTATCATGAAAATAAAGTAAATAATAATCTTTAACATACAGGGTCAAGACATGAGTTGGATGATACAATCCATCACAGACATTCCAAAACTTATCTTGCCTACTACCTTATTAAAAAAAATAGTGCCTTCAACCCATAATATTTTTATATTAAAGAACAGAAAGTGCTCTATTAGCATTCAGAGCTATAACTCCCTCTGAATCGTTCCAGTGCTATATGTCTAAGCGGGTATTACTCACTATGGGAATGATTGATATAACTAGGTAGTAAATACAAAGACATTCATGAATTTAGAACATGATTATAGAACATGATAATAATAAGGGGCTGGAGTGGTGGCTCATTGGTAAAGCGTTTGCAAGGAGTGATTTCTGAGTGCAGAACCAGAAGTAACCCTGAGTGTCACCAGGTGTGGCCCCAAACAAACACACACAAAAAAATCATGATAATAATAATAAATATTAATTGAAACTCAGTGTTTGGGTAAGGGAGTTGGCAGGAAAGAAAGGGAAAGACAACACACACACACACACACACACATACACACACGTAAACTGCAGGACATTCTTCAGACTCTAAAATAGGAGCAAAGATAACATTGATAGGGGTAATTCTGTATGAATGAGGAGATTATATTTTGCATTCTGTAGAGGGTAATGCTGAATAATATTCACTTCCCTGTTGAAAAGAACCATGAATCAAAATAATACATTAGATACTTAGAGGAAACTTCTGGAAAGTAATTAATGTTTTTGTAGATCTCATAATTTAGCACAGGCCACTTGCACAAGAAAGAGCAGTGTCATTTCTCTGGATGAATGTTGTGAATGATTCAGGACTAAATAGTTCCTCTTGACAGGGGTTTTGATTATAAGAATTCACTTAACAATGAGAATTATTTCATGTTTTTTCAGTGACTTAGAAGAATAAAGACATTTGATTTCATAGAGGGGGGCTTAATATTCCATGTAACTTACTGATATTACTTCAACAAAAGAATTTTATAAGCAAGCATACACTTCATAAGTAGGAAAGACTCAAGTGAAATATTAGAGGCATGTTACTATGTTTAAAATAATTTTCAAAACAATATTTGCCTTTTTCATAATTAATAAAGGAGAAAACTTACAACATTGGGGATAGAGAAATAATACATTGGGTAGGGCACTTGCTTGCAACGGATTGACCAGAGTTTAATTCTCAGTACCATATAGGGTCCTCTGAGCCCACCAGGAGTGATCTATGATTGTATAGCTAGGAATAAGTCCTGAGAGTAAGTCCTGAGCACTGTTAGTTATGGATTTGTCTCACAGAAAAATACACATAAAAATAAACACATAATGAACTATATAAAATATAATATCAAATTTTTATATGTTTATAAATACAAGTTTTCATATTTTAGGCACATAAAAACATAGTATGTAAAGAAACTCATATTAAATGAAAATCAAATAGTTTCTTAAATTTATTCTTACTGACATACAAATAGTATTAAAGTAATATATATAACCAAGTTGATCTTCATTTTTTTGAGAAATACAGTTATGAATTTAGCTTTATTTTGCTTTCCTTCTAATATAAAATGCAAAGCTCTACAACTTGAAAACTAAAATTAAGACCATGCTCAGAAATATAACTGAAAGTATTAATATTAAAGATAATGTAATTTAAGTAAGCTCTATTCATGCTGTATGGGCAAATTAATCACATAACAATAAATACAAAAATCAGTAGTTTTATGAAAAAGAGTATGTAAACATTAACAACACATTGCTAAGAAGTAAACTTGTAGAATTTTCTAACTGGCATAATAAGATCTAGATTGTATTCCCTTGAAAATTCAGCATTGAAGAAATGGATATATTTCAGCTCATAAGTAAAAAATGAAAGCAAAATATACTTAGACTATAAACATTAATAGATAAATTTATTTCAATAATGCTTTTGTACTGGATTGAAATCTAAAATCGCATAATATTTTTATGGAGTATTATCATATTGAAAATTCACATAACCTCAAATAATTTTGTTCCTAAATGCTTATCATGTCATTTACAAAAACATAAAACAATAATAGATGTACAATATCTAAAACTAAAACTAAAGTTGAAATTTATAGTAAAACCCCCATTCTTTAAGAGATAAATTTTTTTAATAGCTGAAGGTTTGTAATTTTAGGGATACAAATATAACACCTAATACTGATTTTTAATTTTATAATTTTCCTCATTATATAAAATGACATTAATGCTATTAGAGGTCAACCATCTTACAAAGGATTTAATGTAATGGCTAGTTTCTCACATTACTATTAATACCTTAAAATATGTGATTTCAATGAAAATCTGTTATGCATAATTTTAATTCGATTAGTATGATTTAAAGGTGAAGAAAGGACTGAAGAATGGTATCCAGATCTAAATAAGAAATACATCTCTGCCTTGCACACAGCTGACCCAGGACTGAAGCCAGTTTGATACCTAGCATCCCATATTGTCCCCAGAAGCAGGAGCAAGATTTCTGATTACAGAGTCAGGAGTAACCCACAGTGTGCCCCCCCAACCCCGAAAGAACAGGAAGGAAGGAAGGAAGGAAGGAAGGAAGGAAGGAAGGAAGGAAGGAAGGAAGGAAGGAAGGAAGGAAGGAAGGAAGGAGGAAGGAAGGAAGGAAGGAGGAAGGAAGGAAGGAAGAAGGAAGGAAGGAAGGAAGGAAGGAAGGAAGGAAGGAAGGAAGGAAGGAAGGAAGGAAGGAAGGAAGGAAGGAAGGAAGGAAGGGAGGAAGGAAGGAAGGAAGGGAAAGAGAAAGAAAAAAGAAAGAAAGAAAAAAGAATGAAAGAAAGAAAGAAAGAAAGAGAAAGCAAGAAAGAAGAAAGAAAGAAAAAAAGAAAGAATAAGAAAGAAATAAAGAAAGAAAAAGGAAGAAAGAAAGAAAGAAAGACGAAAGAAAGACGAAAGAAAGAAAGAAAGAAAGAAAGAAAGAAAGAAAGAAAGAAAGAAAGAAAGAAAGAAAGAAAGAAAGAAAGAAAAAGAAGAAAAAGAAAAAGAAAGAAAGAAAGAAAGAAAGAAAGAAAGAAAGAAAAAGAAAAAGAAAGAAAGAAAGAAAGAAAGAAAGAAAAAAGAAAGAAAAGAAAAAGAGAAAGAAAGAAAGAAAGAAAGAAAAAGAAAAAGAGAAAGAAAGAAAGAAAGAAAAGAAAGAAAGAAAAGAAAGAAAGAAAGAAAGAAAGAAAGAAAGAAAGAAAGAAAGAAAGAAAGAAAGAAAGAAAGAAAGAAAGAAAGAAAGAAAGAAAGAAAGAAAGAAAGAAAGAAAGAAAGAAAGAAAGAAAGAAAGAAAGAAAGAAAGAAAGAAAGAAAGAAGCAAGCATGTCCTACCATCCCTCCTGGTGGTTCTGAAGTTACACTGGCAAGGTGGCAAGAATGGGGGAGGTGTCAAGAGGCTCTAGAAGTTGGTAGCTGACCCCTGTACTAGGGAGGGTGAGTAATACATTGTACCCCTTGCTCCCAGATATGGACTCTGCTCCCTGAAACCATAACCTCCCTTGTGTGCCAGCAGCTGGGCTTCCCTGCAACATAGCCCCTGGACACTTCCTCTATGTCTCTCAGTCTCAAACGAGATGAAACTCAACCCTTGTCTGTGGAGCAAGACCAAAAAGTCTGCCAGCCTGGACTTGTTCTACTGGCAGCTGCCCAGCATTCAGGTCACTGAGTCACGTCTGGTCATAAGGAGAAAGTGGGTCATGGAGATTGCGCCATATGCTCGAGATAATAAAGAAGGTATGACATTTGCCTGGCATGTCGCTGACTTGAGGTTTGATCTCCAGAACTACATAATAGTGTAGTTATTATCCCTGTGCACTGCCAGGGATATTATTTGAGCACTGAACCAGGAGTATGCACTGAAAATCACTGGGCACACAACATACACACACATACAGGACGGGTAAAGCATAATTAATATACTAGTAGTAATGTAATTAAATATTTAATACAATGATGACTGTCATATTTCAAGAAGATCTGTCTATATAATATCTACATAGCTATTTTGGCGGGTACACCCAATATATTCCTGGTTCTATAGTTAGGGTTCATGTGTGATCTGGCTTGGGAACCATAAGGAGTAAGAGAGATTAATTTATGTTGGTCGTGTGTAAGGTAATGCCTCACCCACTATACTCTCTTTAGCCACATAGAGTCATTTTTAAACAAAGAAACTGTTAAATATATGTCCACAGAGCACTGAGCTAAGTACCATTTCTGATGTGGTAAAATGTTCCAAATTGTTCCCCCAAAACCAATTGTTTTTATTAATTTATTATTAATAGTATTATTTTTAACTTTATTATTATTTATGATTATTATGTACTATTTAAATACCCTGTATCTAAATATTTATTATATTGAAAGATCAGACTCTAGTGAATATTTTGTGCCATGGTGCTATTTTGACTTTGTTTCCTCCCTTGCAATACTGACCATCATTGAAAATGACCACTTAATCATATGCCATCTCTCTTATAGCTTCCTTGAACTGTCCTGGGAGTCCATTATATGCCATTTTGTTTGCCAGCTGAAAAATACTGCTTTAGTTTATTTTGCAGTTTCTTCACTTGGTTATTTAAAAGGAGAGGATGATGCAGTTCTAGGGAAAAGTACATTCTGTTTGAGGGTGTGGTGTATTCTGCAAAATACCCTGCATTAATAGGTTTGTAAACCATATTTTTAAAAGAACAATTAGCTACCCCTCCAAAAATTAAAAAAAAAAGAACCTTCTAAATGTTAATGTCTGAAAATTAACTACTTATGTAGATTTTAGTTTTATTTAATTGTTCTTTTATCCCCACAATTCTGGAAGATTTAATATTTAAATAAACTGAGAAATGTTTTTTTTTGGTTTGTATTCAGTGAAAGAGCATCTGCTGTGCATGTTTGAAGTTGCTTGTTAATCCTTGAACTGGTCCGTATCAAGTCCCTCACATCTTCCTTTGATATCACCAAAACTACCATTCTGAACTCAGCAATAGAAGTATTACCTTAGACATAACAAATTGTGTAAACCTTGATAAGAATTACAACCATGCATTCAATTAGGTTCAGAGTGTATTTCAAAAACCATGTCCATATATACCATTAATTAAATACAAATATATACAGGTATATAGAGCTATTAAACACGTTGAAAGGAAA
The DNA here is from genome assembly GCF_024139225.1 of Suncus etruscus. Lineage (NCBI taxonomy): Eukaryota > Metazoa > Chordata > Mammalia > Eulipotyphla > Soricidae > Suncus > Suncus etruscus. The sequence continues at coordinate 100,906,121 of NC_064850.1, read as the reverse complement.
TGGAACCCAGAGTGAGAGGTTAAGTGAGGATGTCAAGAAAGGCTTTGAAGATTAAATGCACATTAAGTTAAATGGTACAGGATGAGACCACTATATTGAGTTAAAGAGATGAGAGTGAGGAAGCATTTCTGTGATGTTTTTTAGATGTTAATGAGATCATGTCTTCATAAAGATGGATGAGAGATGAAGTTGAACAAGCAATAATGGTATTACTTATGTGCTAGGTTAAGAACTACTATACAATAAAATACTTAAAATAAAAGCATAAGTGCTTTGAAGAATTTAAAAATAATGGGGTCAGATTAGATATTTTAAAAATCAATTTATTATTAAGGTAGACAGTTTCACAGGAGGCTGAAAAATAGAACACTAGTTTAAGGAAAATCTGTGAGAAGTAATGATGCTACAATGAGGATAGAAATATCAGGACTCTTAAACACTAAACTTCCTATATTTATAAAAGTTACCAGTTCCTTGGCTTTGCACAGTTATAATACCTAGTTGATTACTAAGAAGTAATAAAGTATATAGATCTTATTTCTTGTATTTTTTGCCTTTTATATTTCAACAAAGTATCTCATAATACTCTACCTACTAAAAAATACACTATGCTGACATAGTGTAGTTTAATAAAAGATAAATTCCAAGGCAACAGCACCCACAACAGTACAGTACCTATGTTCACAGTGATCTGATATGGAAAGTTCCATTTATAAATATCTATATTTTAAAGACAACTTCAAAAATACATCATATATTTTATTATAAAATATATATGATCAAAATGTATGTATTTACTGTTTGTGCTTTATTTTCTAAAAATAGTTGTGTTGCTCTCTTGTTTACAGTCGGTAAGAATTATTTTGTATTTTTTCATAGTCTAAATGACAGTATGTACCACTAAAATTAAAATTATTTTGACATGCGTTCTTTCTCAAAATTTGTACCAAAAAAATAAAACCCAGCAAATAAATTTTGAGGGGAAGGCATCTTGCAGCATTACATTTTTTCCCATGTAATTGGTGATTCTCCCTTTTGAACTTTTGCTAGAGAAGCAGAAGGTTTTACTACGCAAATGTCAACTCATTTCTAGTCGTCTGAAAATTGCTTTTTCACTTTAATTCACTGATGATAAATTTGGCATAATAATAGCTTATGGCAAGAAGGAAAGAAAATATATAAATACATAGAATAAACTACCTACCAACACCCGATCAATGCATGTGTTTGTGGTTAAAATATCATCTCTCCCTTGATACAAATTTATTTCATCCTATTTCACTAAGAAGTAATCTAATATCCTCAATCTTTCTTCACCTGGTAAGCTGACATAGCATACACAAGATAACAAACTTCCTTCTTCAGAGAAACTATAATATAGAGATTAAATTAATGCTTAATGGGAAAGAGTTCTTTACACAAATATTTTCCATTTTATATAATCTACATTAAATATTTAGGTAACTAGAAAGGTTAAGTGTATAGGATAACATTAATGTTCAATAATTTATCTATATATGTATAATATGATATGTATGATATATAGTACATATATAAAATAGGTGCTATTTCTCTTTTTGTTAATGTAAATGAAATTCAATGATAATAACAATAAATTGTTAATTATTATTACACACTAAAGATAGACTGTGAGCCTATAGTTATTGGATAATTATTATCTATGATACAGTAAAATAAGTTAAAATTGTATTATAATTTCAACTGATAAATAAATAACTACCAAGATCAAACAGACTCTAGCTTTATATTGAAGAATTTCTGTATTGAATATATGTAGAAATAATATGTGAGGGGCCTGAGAGATGGCGCTAGAGGTAAGGTGTCTGCCTTGCAAGCGCTAGCCAAGGAAGGATCGTGATTCAATCCCCCGGTGTCCCATATGGTCCCCCAAGCCAGGGGCAATTTCTGAGCGCTTAGCGAGTTGTAACCCCTGAGCATCAAACAGGTGTGGCCCAAAAAACAAACAAACAAAAAATAATAATATGTAAAATCAGTACTAAGTAAATTCAAATTGTAAGGAACCTGAAAAAATTGACTAGTTTTCTTGCTTTCTTTTCTGGAAGAAGGCAGACAATTTATGAATGCAATTCTATTATAATGCAGACTCTATGATGAAAACAATGATAAAACACTAATTAAGTGAAGGAAGCGTATCATCAATTTTCATTAAATAAAAATATCATTCCTAACATATCTCAGGTTCACAACACAATTTGATTAACTTCGTCTTGTGTAATAATCTTTAAATACATGTAAGATTTTTTTGCATAAATCTCTACTTGCTCATTTGTAACAAAATGTTCTCATTTATTTGTAGTATGGCACTTAAGCAGTCATATTTCAAGACAATAAATTATGTATATACTCTTAGATTCTTTCAGATATATAGTGAGTACAATAAAAGGACGCATTGCCAAGAAATGTTTAAGTATTTATATATAGACTTGAGCAATGTAAACAATGAATAATGAAGCAAAATATAACTTTATGTCAGAAGATACAAAACTTTGGATTATAAACTGATTTCTAATATATTTGATAATAGATCAGGTTTTGTTTCTAACTTGATCAACAATTAAATTTTGCCGAAGAAATTATGTTTGTATTGGGGTGACAGAGAAAGTCTACAGAGAAAAAAAGAAGTAAAGAAGCAAAAGAATCAGTTAGAGGTTTTTGCCGTAACAATAGAAGTCAAGAACACTGTAAGGCTGAATGGGATATAAGTGGCAGCAAGAAGCAGAATTGGTGTGTTGAATACAATGCAGGTAGGGCAAAGAGGGTGTCTGAGATATTCAGTGTGGGTAAGTGGAAAATAAATGTTGCCTTTTACAGTTCTTGGTTTTCATAAGACATGATTTACCTTTCTTCTCCTTTTTAGTTGTTTCACTTATAAGAAGTGAAGTTCTTTGTCTTGTTGGTAAATTTGAAAATTATAATTCAGTCATTTTTAGAGCTCCACTCATTTTCCCCCTTGAAATTTGTAATTCTGCCAGCAATGAGCAAAGGAAACACTTACCTAGGAGCTTTGCTTCTGCCTGAGAAGGATTTCACCATTGTTAGAATGTGGATAGGTAATTTTGTGGTCAGGATTTTCCGGGTAAATGATTCAGAAAATTATTCTAACAACATTATTCTAAGAACTCACTTTTATGTAGTATAGCTCAATGGTAGTAAGTTTCATTGTGATTTATTTCAATCATAGGTACAAATAAGCATTTCTTCTTTGAAATAAAAGAAGAAAAATTGCTTGAGATTATTCTAAACTTGCTCTCATTCTAGTCATCATAGAAAATACTATTTTGCTTACCTTACTCATTTATCTTTTTATGGGGGGCACTATTCCAGAGATTACTATTTGTTCTGTACTCAGGGATCACTAATGGTGATTCTCAAGAGATCAGATGTTCTAGGGCCCAAACTGAGGCTGGTCATGTGAAAGGCAAGGAATTACTATCTAGACTACCTCTATGGGTCTCTCTTTCATCTTTGCTATTATTTAAGTTTCGAGTATTCCACTATCTCTGTGTTTTTTGTGGGGGGGGCACATCCAGGTACGCTTAGGGGTTATCCTGAATCTATGCTCAGAAATCGCTCCTGGTTTGGGGTATCATATGGGACGCCAGGATTGAACTGCGGTCCGTCCTAGGCTAGTGCCAGGAAAGCAGATGCCTTAGCACTCCATGCCACTGCTCTGGCCCCACTATCCATGTTTTTTACTAATAAGGCTACAGGGCCAAAAAAAAAAAAAAACATGATGTCTTGATCATTTCTTTTATCATTTTTTAATTCATATAATTTAACATTACATGCAGATCTTATTTATTAAATTTTTCTGGGACTTGACTTTATTCAAACTCAGATTCTGTTTCAACATCTTCTAAAATTGTTTCATTCAAATTCCCTTATTATGTTCTCTGTTTCAAATAAATTCATACTCTCTCTCACATATCTAACTTGCACAAAACTGTAAATGAAACATTGTAAGTTTAGAAGTTATTGATTTACAGTTTTAGTTTTCAATTGTCCTTTATTTATTTACCAGAAACCTTAGCTTTATGCAGTTGGTGGTTCATCTTGTCTTTTTGTGGTATTTTATCCAAAGTAACTCTGAATTTACTGTAAAATCTTAATGCAACACTTTGTCACAATTTTGCTCATTTGCAAATGCAAGACTGTATTTGGTGTCCTCTTCGATTCAAGTCAGACCATAATCTATCTGCCTTCTTTAGGCCTCACATAAGTGTTTCCTGGATATATTCTGATATTCTCCCACCCTCTCTTGTGTGCTATTTTGCATAGCATTTTAATATGTAAGGTACTATTAATTGTTATTTTTTTTAATTTTTTTATTATTAATTGTTATTTAAATAGACAACTATGAGGTTTAAAAATAATTTGTTAATGTTTTAAAAACAGATGGACCCAGAGAGATAGTACAGGAGAGTAAGGAACATGCCTTGTATACTGTTGCACTGGATACAGTCCTCAGCACCATGTATGGTTCCCTGTGCACTAGAGAGAGTGATTCCTTAACACAGAGCCAGAGTAACACAACCACCAGCAGGAAACCCTGAAGCTGAGTCAGTAGTAAACCCCAAGCACTACTGAAAATAACTAAAGGACATGAAAGTAAATTGAATAGAATATAAAAGGTACTCTGCTGATCTGGAGTCATGGGACAGCCAGTAGAAAATTTGCCTTACATGCTGCTGATGTAGATTCAATTCCTACCAACCCATATCGTCCCCTGAACCTGCCAGGAATAACATCTGAGCATGGAACCAAGAGTAATCCCTTAACTCTGCAGGGTGTGGGCCAAAACCAAACCAAAACAAAACAAAAAGTGCTCAGCAGTGATGAAATCTGTAAGTATATTTCAAGTTTTCTGAAAATTGGCCTCATATAAGATAAAAAACTATTATGATTTCACTAGCCATAACTTTCTCATTCTATCTAAATATTAGTCTCCTCATAATAAAATTAATAATACAACAGCTGGTAACAGGTATTTATAAATGATAGGAAATTTCTCCAAAACAATAACATATGACTCAAAGTACCATTAGAGCCAAGGTTAAGTACCACAGGTGTGATAACCAACATCAGATAAAAAATATATATGTGTACATAACTCAGAGGATTATTATTTTAATTATTAAAATTCTATCAAATTGTTGAAATTACTATGTAAAATGAATTTCCCTTTCACCCTCTCTAGTTTACCAACTGCTTCCCTTACTCTTAATATCTAGTCCCAACAACTCTACTGGTATTTTACAATTCACTCTTAATGCAAACAAGAAAACATTTAACGTTTATTAAAACAAGAACCATCATTAGACTCCAGGAACAATAAGGTACAGTAGAGAATAGAGATGAAAGAGATATGAAAATGATGAAATTTTGATTTTTTTTTTTGGTTTTTGGTTTTTGGTTTTTGGGTCACACCCGGCATTGCTCAGGGGTTACTCCTGGCTCTCTGCTCAGAAATAGCTCCTGGCAGGCACAGGGGACCATATGAGACACTGGGATTCGAACCAATCACCTTTGGTCCTGGATCGGCTGCTTGCAAGGCAAACGCCGCTGTGCTATCTCTCTGGGCCCTTTTTTAAGTTTTTTTTTTTTGGGGGGGGGGAATTTTGATTGTTTTTTGACTTTTTTGTAATCTCTCCTTCCTTATACCAGAAACTACCTCAGAAAAGTGTTATGTAATATGTCCATCATACTGAGAATAAAATTGTATCTGGTATAAATTAGTTGATATCTGAATGACAAATGTTTCATTGATTTGTATTTACATTGGTCTTTTCAATAAAGGGTAAATTACTTTAGGGTTTATTTTCCACTATCTAAATATTACTTTTTCAATTAAATCAAAAAACTATGAATTTTAATCTTCAAATTCTTATTTTATATTATATTTTTCTGTTTAAAAATATATTACACACTTTTACCCAGCGAGCCAGTGAGTGAGTGAGAAATGGCTGCATGTGGGGGTTTCCAGGCAGAGTGCTGATTGCTCTACCTGCAGAGTCTCCACCCGGCTGTGCTTCTTCTGAGAAAACTGAGCACCGGAAGGGAGCCCTGTCCTACTCTTCTCTGTCTTTCCTGAACTCTGGAAGCTCTCCTCAGATCCCTGGGATGCGAACCCCAAAGAAACTACATTCGGGAGCTACCCAGCGAGCCAGTGAGTGAGTAAGAAATGGCTAGATGTGGGGGTTTCCAGGCAGAGTGCTGATTGCTCTACCTGCAGAGTCTCCACCCGGCTGTGCTTCTTCTGAGGAAACTGGGCACCGGAAGGGAGCCCTGTCCTACTCTTCTCTGTCTTTCCTGAACTCTGGAAGCTCTCCTCAAAGCCCTGGGAAGCGAACCCCAAAGAAACTACATTCGGGAGCTACCCAGCGAGCCAGTGAGTGAGTGAGAAATGGCTGCATGTGGGGGTTTCCAGGCAGAGTGCTGATTGCTCTACCTGCAGAGTCTCCACTGGGCTGTGCTTCTTCTGAGGAACTGAGCACCGGAAGGGAACCCTGTCCTACCCTTCTCTGTCTTTCCTGAACTCTGGAAGCTCTCCTCAGAGCCCTGGGAAGCGAACCCCAAAGAAACTACATTCGGGAGCTACCCAGCGAGCCAGTGAGTGAGTAAGAAATGGCTAGATGTGGGGGTTTCCAGGCAGAGTGCTGATTGCTCTACCTGCAGAGTCTCCACCCGGCTGTGCTTCTTCTGAGGAAACTGAGCACCAGAAGGGAGCCCTGTCCTACCCTTCTCTGTCTTTTCTGAACTCTGGAAGCTCTCCTCAGAGCCCTGGGAAGCGAACCCCAAAGAAACTACATTCGGAAGCTACCCAGCGAGCCAGTGACTCTCCTCAAAGTCCTGGGAAGTGAACCCCAAAAATACAGCATTCTGAAGCTGCCCAGCGAGCGAGTGAAAACTACGCCTGACCAGTGGGGCCCGACTGTGAAAAACTGTGAGTGCTGCCTGTGTGTGTCTCTCTGCTATCCTGTTGCGTGAACCTCCTGAGAGTGGGCTGAAAAGAGGCTCCAGAAGGCACTTAGCTCCACTTTGCTACACAGCCGTGCGCTCTTTCTAAAAAAAGAACACCATCACAAGAAGAAAAAAACCACACTAAGAACTGTGCTGAATCACAGAGGCAAGAATTTCTCTCCAGACTGTCTTCTCTGCTGCGTGCTTGGGCCTAAGATTTGATCCTGTGTGAGGCTTCATCCACGGAGGACTCCCCTACCTTGGAGGCAAGTAGGCCCATCCAGAAAGGGCGGAGCCAGAGAAGTGTGTTGCCTGCATCATATAACCAATGAATACCACCACAACACGTAGAAAAACCCACAATATAAGTGTGACAATGGGGAAACAATGCAGGCCAACATCAGACATAGAGAATGAAGATGACAATTCTGATGACCAGTTAACGACCAACCAACTAATCAATCTCTCAGATAAGGACTTTAGAGTAGCAATATGGAATATACTCAAAGAACTCAAAGAAACCATGAATAGAATAGAACAGAACACTAATAAGAATCAAGAAAATATGAAGACAGAAATCACAAAACTCCAAACTGAAATAACATGTCAAATAACAGGCCTGAAATAATCAGTAAACGAAGTGAATGACAAAATGGATAAGCTCTGGGACAGGGTATCAGAAGCTGAGAATAGACTTGGTGCTGTGGAAGATGAGATACATAACAATTCCATACAACAGGAGAGATTGGAAAAAAACTTAAAACAAATGAACAGACAATGGAAAAATTAGTCAAAGAATGGGAACAGATGAAAATAGAGGTCTATGATAAGATCAACAGAAACAACTTAAGAATCATTGGAGTCCCAGAGACCCAGGAAGAAAATTTCCAGGAAGAATCAACGGTCAAGAACATCATTAAAGAGAAACTTCCAGAGCTAAAGAATATATGTGATCAAATCCTGCATGCTCGAAGAGTACCAACCAAAAGAGACCCAAGAAAAACCACCCCAAGACACATCCTAGTCACAATGACAAATCCCACAGATAGAGACAGAATTCTGAAAACAGCAAGATCAAAAGGGGAAATTACATTCAAGCAAGCATCCTTGAGATTTACAGCAGACCTGTCACCAGAAACACTCAATGCCAGAAAGCAGTGGTGGGATATTGTGACAAGACTGAATGAAATGAATGCTTCACCTAGAATACTGTACCCAGCAAAACTCACTTTCCGGTTTGACGGAAGAATACATGGTTTCACAGACAAAAAACAACTCAGAAACTTTACAGACTCAACACCAGTCTTAAGGAAAAACTGAAAGACCTAATCTAAGACAAGACTGACCAAAAGACACACCAAATTTCGATATAAAGATGGCATTAAATCCCTGGACAATTCTTTCTCTCAACGTCAATGGACTAAATGCACCAGTTAAGAGACACAGAGTGGCTAAATGGATCAAAAAACTCAATCCAACCTTCTGCTGCCTACAAGAAACGCACCTGAATAGTCAGAACAAACATAGACTCAAAATAAAAGGCTGGAGAAAAGTTATCCAAGCAAACAACACCTATAAAAAAGCTGGAGTGGCCATACTAATATCAGATAATGCAAACTTTATACTCAGGAAGGTTGTAAGGGACAAAGATGGACATTTTATATTAATCAAGGGGTATGTAGAGCAGGAAGAAATAACTCTCCTAAACATATATGCACCAAATGAAGGGCCAGCAAAATATTTAAAACAACTGTTGACAAATCCGAAAAACAATATCAATAACAACACAATAATTGTGGGGGACCTCAACAATGCTTTGTCAACACTGGATAGGTCAACCAGACTGAAACCCAACAAGAATATACTAGACCTGAGGAGAGAAATGGAAGAAAGAGGCCTAGTGGATATATATAGGACACTCCATCCCCAGAAACCTGGATACACATTCTTCTCCAATGTACATGGGACATTCTCCAGGATAGACTACATGCTGGCACATAAAACATACCTCCATAATATCAAGAGGATAGAAATTTTGCAGACTACCTTCGCTGACCACAAGGCTCTGAAATTATTTGTGAATTCCAAAGGGACTCAGAAGAAAAACTTTAACACCTGGAAGTTAAACAGCCTCATACTCAATAACCAGTGGGTCCGAGATGAAATCAAGGAGGAAATAAAAAGGTTCCTGGAAACAAATGACAATAAAGACACAAACTATCAGAACTTATGGGACACAGCAAAAGCAGTACTGAGAGGAAAATTTATAGCATTACACGCACACATCAGGAAGGAAGAAGGAGCTTACCTGAGTAGCTTAATGACACAGCTAATAGAACTAGAAAGTAGTCAACAAAAGGACCCAAAAATAGGAAGACAGAAGGAAATAACAAAGCTGAGAGCAGAAATCAACGAAGTGGAAACCCAAAAAACAATCCGAAAGATCAACGAAAGCAGAGGTTGGTTCTTCGAAAAAATAAACAAGATTGATAGACCACTGGCAAACCTAACAAAGAAAGAGAGAGAGAGAAACTTGATAACTTGTATTAGGAATGAAAAAGGAGAGATCACTACTGATATGACAGAGATTCAAAGGGTAATCAGAAACTATTTTGAAAAACTCTATGCCACTAAAAATGAGAACTTGGAAGAAATGGATAAATTCTTGGACTCTTATAATCTTCCACGGTTGAAAGAAGAGGATGTAGCATATCTAAACACCCCCATCACCATTGATGAAATAAAAATGGTAATCAAAAGTCTGCCCAAAAACAAAAGCCCAGGCCTAGATGGATTCACTAATGAATTCTATCAAACTTTCCAAGAGGAACTACTACCAATCCTGGCAAGACTCTTTCATGAAATTGAACAAGTGGAAACACTCCCAAATATCTTTTATGAAGCCAACATCACCTTGATACCTAAACCAGACAGAGATGCTACGAAAAAAGAAAATTACAGACCAATATCGCTGATGAATGCAGATGCAAAGATCCTCAACAAATCCTGGCAAATAGGATTCAATACCTCATTAAGAAGATCATCTACTACGATCAAGTAGGTTTCATCCCAGGAATGCAAGGATGGTTTAACATCTGTAAGTCTATCAACATAATACACAACATCAACAACAAGAAAAATAAAAACCACATGATTATATCAATAGATGCAGAGAAAGCATTTGACAAGGTCCAACACCCATTCTTGATCAAAACTCTCAGCAAGATGGGAATGGAAGGAACCTTTCACAATATAGTTAAGGCCATCTACCACAAGCCAGTGGCAAATATTATCCTCAATGGAGAAAAACTAAAAGCCTTCCCTCTAAATTCTGGCACAAGACAAGGCTGTCCTCTCTCACCACTCCTATTCAACATAGCACTGGAAGTACTTGCTATAGCGATTAGGCAAGAAAAAGATATCAAGGGCATCCAGATAGAAAAGGAAGAAGTCAAGCTCTCACTGTTTTCAGATGACATGATGCTCTACTTAGAAAACCCTAAAGACTCTACCAAAAAGCTTCTAGAAACAATAGACTCATATAGCAAGGTGGCAGGCTACAAAACTAACACACAAAAATCAATGGCCTTTCTATACACCAATAGTAATAAGGAAGAAATAGACATTAAGAAAACAACTCCATTCACAATAGTGCCACACAAACTCAAATATCTTGGAATCAACTTGACTAAAAATGTGAAAAACCTATACAAAGAAAACTATAAAACTCTGCTCCAAGAAATAAGAGAGGACACGCGGAAATGGAAGCACATACCCTGCTCATGGAATGGCAGGATTAACATCATCAAAATGGCAATAATCCCCAAGGCGTTATACAGATTCAACGCTATCCCTCTAAAGATACCTATGACATTCTTCAAAGAGGTAGATCAGGCACTTTTGAAATTTGTTTGGAACAATAAACACCCTAGAATAGCTAAAGCAATCATTGGGAAAAAGAATATGGGAGGAATTACTTTCCCCAACTTTAAACTTTACTACAAAGCAATAGATATCAAAACAGCATGGTATTGGAATAAGGACAGACCCTCAGATCAGTGGAATAGGCTTGAATACTCAGAAAATGTTCCCCAGACATACAACCACCTAATTTTTGATAAAGGAGCAGGAAATCCTAAATGGAGCAAGGAAAGCCTCTTCAACAAGTGGTGTTGGCACAACTGGCTAGCCACTTGCAAAAAATTGAACTTAGACCCCCAGCTAACATCATGTACGAAGGTAAAATCCAAATGGATTAAAGACCTCGATATCCGACCCCAAACCATAAGATATATAGAACAACACATAGGCAAAACTCTCCAGGACATTGAGACTTCAGGCATCTTCAAGGAGGAAACTGCACTCTCCAAGCAAGTAAAAACAGAGATTAACAGATGGGAATATATTAAGTTGAGAAGCTTCTGCACCTCAAAGGAAATAGTGCCCAGGATACAAGAGCCACCCACTGAGTGGGAGAATCTATTCACCCAATACCCATCAGACAAAGGGCTAATCTCCAAAATATACAAGGCACTGACAGAAATTTACAAGAAAAAAACATCTAATCCCATCAAAAAATGGGGAGAAGAAATGAATAGACACTTTGACAAAGAAGAAATACAAATGGCCAAAAGACACATGAAGAAATGCTCCACATCACTAATCATCAGAGAGATGCAAATCAAAACAACAATGAGATACCACCTCACACCACAGAGAATGGCACACATCACAAAGAATGAGAACAAACAGTGCTGGCGGGGATGGGGAGAGAAAGGAACCCTTATCCACTGCTGGTGGGAATGCCGTCTAGTTCAACCTTTATGGAAAGCGATATGGAGATTCCTCCAAAAACTGGAAATCGAGCTCCCATATGATCCAGCTATACCACTCCTAGGAATATACCCTAAGAACACAAAAATACAATACAAAAATCCCTTCTTTACACCTATATTCATTGCAGCACTATTTACCATAGCAAGACTCTGGAAACAACCAAGATGCCCTTCAACAGATGAATGGCTAAAGAAACTGTGGTAAATATACACTATGGAATATTATGCAGCTGTCAGGAGGGATGAAGTCATGAAATTTTCCTATACATGGATGTACACAGAATCTATTATGCTGAGTGAAATAAGTCAGAGAGAGAGAGAAAAACGCAGAATGGTCTCACTCATTTATGGGTTTTAAGAAAAATGAAAGACATTCTTGCAATAATAAATTTCAGACACAAAAGAGAAAAGAGCTGGAAGTTCCAGCTCACCTCAGGAAGCTCACCACAAAGAGTGATGAGTTTAGTTAGAGAAATAACTACATTTTGAACTGTCCTAATATTGAGAATGTATGAGGGAAATGTAGAGCCTGTTTAGGGTACAGGCGGGGGTTGGGTGGGGAGGAGGGAGATTTGGGACTTGGGTGATGGGAATGTTGCACTGGTGATGGGTGGTGTTCCTTTTATGACTGAAACCCAAACACAATCATGTATGTAATCAAGGTGTTTAAATAAAAAAATATATTACACATTTTCGGGTAGTAAGGTAGTAAAACAAGTAAGGCATTTTTTGTTTTGTTTTGGGCCACACCCAGTGACACTCAGGGGTTACTCCTGGCTATTCGTTCAGAAATCGCTCCTGGCTCTGGGGACCTTATGGGATGCTGGAGATGAAACCGATGTCTATTCTGTAATATATGGGCAGTAACTGGCACTTACCTGCATAGTGTGGCACACTAAACACATCTGGCATGAACTGGGGCTAGTCCTTAACCCATCCTCTTAAGAATTTCTCTTTGTGGCTGGGGCATATCAGCCGACTACTGATGGATGAACTTCAACTCACATATCTGTTCCTTAAAACTAGCTGGAGATATATAGTATTGGAGAAATGGGACTACCTGGTTCTGACTGGCAGATATTGGCACTGAAACCCCATGACAATGACTGTCAAGGTTGATATCACCCAACATCATATGAATGGACATTATTGCTATCATTGGTACAGACTGGTACTGTCTGGCAAAGGAGTCATGCACAACCAATCACTTGCTGACACCACTTAGCTTATGCTGACACAAACTTTACTGGATAGAATGGTCAAAAGTTGGCATAACCAACTGGCAATCGATTCTCAATTGTTTTCTCAATTCTCAATGTATTCTTAATCCCTGTGCCTGTCAGTCTCCCCAAAGAACTGTGGCCAATCACCATCAAGATGATCTTTTAGCATCATTTGTATATTTATTTAAATAAATAATCTAAATCATAATTACATATTAATCAAATATAATTTTGTATGTATTTATAGAAATAATACTGTCCATAATTTAGCTTAAATAACAACCAGAACATTCACACTAATTAAAAGGCTATTTATGCCTCTAATATCAGTTACTTTGAAATTTATTTTTTTATTATACTTTTCACACATAAATACACTAGAAAATAATGCTTTAAACATTTACTTAACTTTATATAAGGATGACTAAATATTTTGCAACATAATATTTCATAGCTATTATTTTCCTTAATTTTGTAATTTATATAATAAACATAGCTCAATATTACTTTAGCATAAATTTTACTATGCAAAAAATAATTCATTTGGCAATTGATGTATAAAATAATATTTGAGATGCCTATAGATATTTACTATTGTCAAAAACAATTGACTATACACTTAAATATCTATCTTAGTATATGAGAGACATAAATTTGAAAAAAGTTAATTATTCTGTTGGATTGAACATATTTATTATTAAAGGAAAATATATAAGTTCTAAAGGAAATATTTAATTTACACAATTATCCTGCAGTGAACAAAAATACTAGTGTATAGTTTCATAAACTTTCCATTATTACACATTTTTAGTCATCCATGTAAATTGAATACTTTGTAGTTGATAAAACATTTTAGTAATAAATTACATAAAAATGTTAAATATAAATGGCTCTTAGTTATATTGTTGCAAATAACCACCTAAAATGATTTACCCAATTACTGACAGGAAACTGTTAGTTTCTACTTTTTTATTGTTATAAAATTATCTCATTAATCTTATTAAAGACCATTTTTCTTAATACAAATCCAAATTTGATGCTTTTAAAAAATAAAAAAACCTCAGCAATCTTTATATAGGCTTTATTTCATTAGGATAGTTTACTTTAGCACTACAGTTAATCTCCTCTCTGCATTAAGATATTTAATTGGGGGAGAAGTAGTGGCGCAGCAGTAGGGTGTTTGCCTTGCAAGCGGCTGACCTTGGACTGACCACAGTTCTATCCCCCACATCCCATAATGTCCCCCAAGTCAGGAGCGATTTCTGAGCTCATAGCCAGGAGTTACTCCTGAGAGTCACTGGGTGTGGCCCAAAACCAAAATAAATAAATAAATAAATAAATAAATAAATAAATAAATAAATAAATATTTGAATATTTTATGATTTTTGAGAGACTAATTTTTATCCTAAATTATTAATTACAATGATTTATTAACAATTTTATTTATTCTATTACCCTTGATAAATTATATAGTCAAGAAAGTGTCCAGGCTTATATTCCTAGATAAAAATTCATAAATGTAGTTAATTAAATATATACTCATTTTTAATTCATAAGTGACTGTTTTGTATTTATATTCATTATTTTTTATTGTGAGTTTTTTCTACTTATTTGAAGATTTAAGTTAAAAATACAAGATATGACATATTTAAATTAACAATATTTAATCTAAAATTCATTAAAAAGCTTATCTATTTATATAAACTTTAATTTTAACAGATATTGCATGCTATAGAATATAAATTAAAAGTTTTTTTTTTTCACATCTGGAAGCACTTAATAATTACTCACTCTGAGTATGGCTCTGATCTTAGAAATTTCTCCTGGCAGACTGTGGGTGGAATCAACCTTGGTTGGCTACTTCCAAAGTAAATGTGTAGCCTGATGTGCGATTGCTCTGGCTCAGATGAAAACTTTTTATTTGACTTTAATTTCTCCTCTTCTCTCTGGATATTAACTTCTCTTCTTTCATTAAAGTTAATATGTTTGATTTCACTTAATTTAGTGTCATGTTTGTAATTTTTTTCCTTTAGAACTACAAATCAAATATGTTTAATAACATCTTTGTACAATCTGCTTTCTCTCTATTATACAGGACTGTGTTATTCCAATTTTTATTCAAGGTAAAATTAAAGAGCAGAGAAGATGGCTAAGGGATTAGGAGCACATACTTTCGATATGCAAATATCAGAGGTTTACCTTCATAATATTAGGTACCCCCGTACTACTTAGTATAGAATTTTTGAGAGCATGCTGACACTTCTGGGGTTGCTTCAACTGTTGTGCCTAGCCTATTCCTCACTGTGCCCTAATGTAGCATTCTACTCTGGTTTTCCATGAATCAGTGACAGTAACTTCCCAGTCTATTGGACATGACTCAGAGGGCACTCACTGAGAGCTTAGCAAGAAAAATAAAATCACTTGTAGTTTTCATACTATATTATACTATGTTCTATGTTATACTATACTTCTGTTATAAGGTGGCAACTAAATATAAATGGAAAGGCCATTTATAATTATAGTTTTAAAGAATATTTTTCAATGGTACCTTTTATTCCAGAATAACCTACATCCCAGCTCCAAGTGACAGCAATTGACAGCAAAAATTTGCAAAGACAAATTTTGAGAATTAAATGGCAGGTATGGAGGACCATACTGGATTCCAGTGATTTAACCAGAGTCTACCTAACCCACTGAGTTATTTATTGAATCGACTACATGAATAATTTATTTTCCTTTTATTATAGTACTTTCTTTTTTCTCGTCTTTCTATTATTCCCTAAATAAGATTATTATTTAATAAAAATGATATGTTCTTTTACTTTAGATACTGTGAAGATTGACAAATTTTATTGGTATTTCCTGTTGAAATAAAAACTGTTTAAGTTATTGTTTGCCTTATAGATATCAGAATCTTCAAATTAGGGATAAACTTTCTATCAGACAAATTTTACATGTAAAATTTGGTTAATATAATTAAAACATAAAAGTTAGGGCCAGAGCAATGGTGCAAGTGGTAGGGAATTTGTCTTGCACGCGCTAACTTAGGATGAATCACAGTTCAATCCCCTGGTGTCCCAGATGGTCCCCCAAGGCAGGAGCAATTTCTGAGCACAGATCCCGGAGTAACCCTTGAATATCAAACAAAATAAATAAATAAATAAATAAGTGAATAAAGTTCATTGTCATTGGGTTTGGTCAACTCATACTAATGAGGTAATTTAGGTACACTGTGAATCCACACAGCTACATTACATTTAATTTATGTAAATCATCACTGCTTTCTGTCATGTAACCAAATTTTTACAATTATGTTTGAAGATTGATGTGCTTTTTTGAATTATGTCTATGTTGAATGATTGCTTATACTTACTGTGTCATAGAATCCTCATTAGATAATATATTTCCTGCTTAATGATATTATTCATGTATTTATCTCATGTATAATATGACTACACATATACATTTAAAATAAAAATTGTTAACAATTATTTGCTTTTACTTTTAAATTGACAGGGGACATCTAGATATGTTGCTAAGAAAAGCTGTGCACGATTTGAAATCCACAATTTTGTGTTTATGTACAAAAAACTATTGAAGCATTTTAAAGTTTACAATTAGGTGGAAAGCTTGGACAAATGACGCAGAAAGAACAGTGACCAGAGCCTGTTTCCAAATCCGTTGTGAGTCCTTGCTCAATTAGGAAAGTTACTTCCTCCAGGTTTTGAACAAATAGAGCCTTTCTGGATGTTAGATGTAAGGTAAATTAGTTAGTTTCCCCCTAAACTGCCCCTGGAGCTGAATACTACCAATCAAATCTCCACATTATGTAATATTCCCTTTAACCTTGAGTGAAAACTATTCTATTATAATCTATTTTAAATATAAATTGATTTATTGGGACCCTAGCAAAGCACAGATCGTCGGGCATTTACCATACTAGACTAGGATTCAATCCTGATTCCCCACATCTTATTGGTCCTAGAAACCCACCAAGAGTGAATGATTTCTGAATGCAGAGCTAGGAGTAATCCCTGAACACCTTTGATTGTGGACCAAAAACTAAAACAAAACAAAAAGGTTTATATAGGAAAGAAGAGTTAATGTAACATTGATCACTGGTGAGGGGTCAGCCAATTTCTGGTAGTAGACAGGGGAAATAGCTTTGCAAGTATAAAAGAATAATATGTGGAATGATGTAAACCAAATTATCTCAATACAAATAAGAGAAGAATAATTTGATCTCAATTATATGTTATAAAATTTTACTAATTATTTTATTAGCATAATAGATATTATTTGATGACTACATAAAACATAATGTACTTCAATAAAATATATTAAACTAAAAATGATAGATTTCTCATTTAGTTTAATTATTCACTTTAAGCAAATATGTTGCATGTATTTTATATATATTTAAAGCATTTAATTGACCTATAAAGTATATTTTATTATGAAAATATCTATTGTAAAATTATTCAAGACTTAACAATTAAGAATAATATAAGGTTTTCCTCTACACTTTCTAAATTGAGTTGTATTTGTTAGAATAATGAACATGCAAGCTTCCATCTAACACCATGCACAGAGGTCAAATCCAAATGGATTAAAAACCTTGACATAAGACTTGAAACCATAAGGTATATAGACAACACTTGCTTAGGTAAAACACTCTGAGACTAAAGGCATATTTCAGGAGGAAACAGCACTCTCCTAAGAAGTGGAAGCAGAGATAAACAGATGGGAAAATATTAAGCTGAGAAGCTTCAGTACATCGAAAGAAATAGTGTCTAGGATACAAAACCCACCCACAGAATGGGAGAAACTATTCACCCAATACCCATCAGACAAGGGGCTAATATCCAAAATATACAAGGTACTGACAGAACTTAACAAGAAAAAATCATCTAACCCCATCAAAAATGGGGAGAAGAAATGAATAGACACTTTGTGAAAGAAGAAATACAAATGGCCAAAAGGCACATAAAAAATGCTTCACATCAGTAATCATCAGGGAGATGCAAATCAAAATAACAAAAGGTAGGTACCATCTCATGCCACAGAGACTGGCACACATCACAAAGAACAAGAATATTTAGAGCTGACAAGGATGTGGGGAAAAGGAGCTCTCTTTCATTGCTGATGAGAATGTCCTTTAGTGCAGCCTTTATGGAAAACAATATGGAGATTCTTCAAAACAATGGAAATTGAGCTCCCATATCATCCAGCTATACCACTACTATGGATATACCCTAGGAAAACAAAAACACAATACAAAAGTCCCTTCCTTACACCTATATTCATTGCAGAGCTAGTTACAATAGCCAGACTCTGAAAACAACCAAGATGCCCTTTAATAAATAAATGGCTAAAGAAATGGTGGTACATATACATCGCAAGGAGAGATGAAGTCATGAAATTTTCGTATGCATGGATGTACATGTAAACCATTATGCTGAGTGAAATAAGCCAGAGGGAAAGAGAGAAACATAGAATAATCTCACTGATCTATGGATTTTAAGAAAAATACAAGACAATATTGTTATAATCCCCAGAGATGAGGGCCAGGAGGACCGGCTCACCATATGAAGTTTACTACAAAGTGTGGTGAGTGGAGTTAGAAAAATAAGTACACTAACAACTACAATGACAATGCTAATGAGTAAGAGAAGTAGAATGCCTGTCTCAAATACAGGGAAGGTTGGAGGAGGAGGAAGATAGTGGGGCATTGTTGGTGGGAATGTTGCACTGGTAAAAGTGGGGTGCTCTTTTTATGACTGAAACCAAACTGTAATCATGTTTGTAATTATGGTGTTTAAAAATTAAATTAAAAGAAAAACATGCATGTTCACTGCAGCTCAAGAACCCGAGAAGGTAAACTTTAAAATATATATTATTTTGTATTTATTTTAAGTTGTATTTGTTTTTTGGCCACATCCAGTGCTACTCAGAGATTATTCCTATATATATGCTCAGAAATCATTGATGGAGGGCTCAGGGACATATGGGATACTAGAGGCCAAGCCTGAGTTTGCAAGTGAAACACCCTACCTGCTGTGCTATCTTTTGGCCTAATTTTTTGTTTATGTTTTTGGGCCACACCCGATGACGCTCAGGGGTTCCTCCTGGGTATGCGCTTAGAAATTGTTCCTGGCTTGGGGTCCATATGGGACGCAGGGGGATGGAACTACGGTCCTTCCTAACTTATCTGCATGCAATGAATACACCCTATCGCTTGCGCCACCACTCCAGCCTAATTTTTTTAATGTTAGTGAATATCCTTTAATTAATTTTAATTTGTAATAGCTTCAATTTTTTTCTGCTGGTAATTTTTCAATTATATATGATAGTTCATATACTGATGAGATAATTGTATTACTTCATATATTACTTCATGATTTTTAAAGAATGTATAAACAAACTTGAATAAATACATGTATATTTCAGTTTATTTTTATACCTTTTTAATATCCTAGAGCACCTTAGTGATATAAAATTTAAGAATACACTAAAGAAAACAAAGATAATAATCTAACTTAAAAATATAGAAAAGAACAAAACAGAAACATGACAGTAAATGTAAACTAGACTATCCTAGTAACAAAATAAAAAGAGAGACTTTTTTATACATAACACTTTTGCAAAGATCACTTGTTATTTGATGTGAAAATTCTCTTATAATTAGAAAACTTAAATATGAAATAAATGACAACAGCAGAAAACCCTAGAAACATTTCAGTATATTAAAATATCTTACTTTCATGTAGGTATAAATGTCATTACACTGTATGTTAGATCAGCAACAGAGTTCTTGAATTTAATAAAATTACTTTCAGAATATGAGACATTTTCCTAGCCCAGGTGGTTATCATACTGCATTAAGTCAGCAACATATTTCACCTTTATTACCCACTTTTCACTCTTCTTTCCTTCAGTTCTTCCCTTCCTCCCTTCTTTCAATCTTATTCCAAACAGAAAACTTCCTGCCCTTGTGAGTCAAAGCCTTATACCCATTCTTCCTATTTTCCCAGGAAGAAAAATTCTGTGACTCTTCCACAAAAGAGGATAAGAAAATTTTTCATTCCAAATTGCACAAAAATGAAAACTTCAGTTCTGGTTAACTTCCTAACATTATTTTAATTAAACACATTTAATACACAAAGTTATGAACTAAAAATACAGAAAATTTGCTCTGACTCAATCATTTTGTGTCTCACTGCCTTCTGCATTGAATTATCTTTAATTGTGTTGCCACATATATAACTTTATTTGATTACTGCCCTAATTCCATTTTATTCTATTCAAATTATTTATATAAGCATAGCTTCCTCCATTTCATACCCTTCTCTATTTTTTTTTCCTTTTCTTTTCCTTTTTGTACTCAGTGAAAACTGCAGAAATTGGTGGATGGAAGTGAACACTGGTGAAGCGATAGTGTTGGAGGATTATATTAGTAAAACTCAACTATAAACAACCTTATAACTAAAGCATACAGTTATTTAATTAGGAAAGAATTATATATTTTATTCTTTTCATATAGCCTGTTTCCTCCCAGTAGAATATGTGTACCAGTGGAAACATATTTATTATGTTTGATTTCATGATAACAAATACAGAAATTCCTCAATTGATTAATTTATTTTAGTCTCAAAGGGTAAAGCTATATTTAATTATTTTTAAGATTGACTATTTACATACATGATACATGATAACAACCCATTTTTCATAAAAAAATTCTGGTAAATTTTTGAGGTCATAACATCTTGAACAAACAGGTAAGTAAGCAAATGCATAAACACTATGAATTTTTCAAATTATAGAACTATTTAGCCCCTTTTAGACCACACCTAAAAGAGCTCAGGGTTTACACTTTGCTGTGCTTTAGAGATTACTCATGGAAGGCTTGGGGATTCATAAGAGAAGGTGAGGCAAGTGTCCCACCCACCAAACTATCTTTCTAACGCCCAGATATTTTCTTACTAAGACAATTACTTAATTTCAGATGTCTCTGCAAAATCATTTCTAGTCCTTTACCTTGGACAAATTCATCCTTATATCTATAAAAATGATTTACACGTATACATTTTTCTGTAGAAAATAGACTTGTTCTACTCTGCTACCCGCCTGAAAGTGTTTATAAAAGGTGTTACTTTTTCTATCTTTCTAGCTCTTAACACTTTTTTGTTAGTGACTTCTAAGATCATTACACTAGTAACTGGAAAAAAATTACTTATGTGATGTTTAAAATTTCATTTTTATACCTCTTGTGTGTGTGCTTTGGGACACTCCCAGCACTGCTCAAGGATTATTCTTTACTCAAGGCTCAAAAATAGATTCTGGCAGGCACAGCGTACCATATGGCATGCTAGGGACAATCCCAGGTCTGTTTGGGTCAGCCACGTGCAAGGCAAACACCCTACCACTGTGCTATCACTCCAGTCCCTATTTTTACATCTTGATTACAAATAATTATATAGTAAATTCAGCCGGAAAATATATTTCACCACCCCCATTTTGTTTTTCACGTTCTCCAAGCTCCAAAATATACTGTTAGTTTTTAACCATACTTCAGATATATTTTACAATGACCACTCAAAAATTAATACACTACTGACTCAAATAATGCAATGCTGGACTTTGTTGGGTAAGTGTGTTTGGGAAAAAAAGTTAAACAAAACATTAATGTAACTTTTAGCAATAAACTCAATCATCATTACAGAGAATTCTACTGATAACATTCCTGTTCTTTTTTACAAAAGTCTGTGGTTTTTCTTTTTTTCTTTTCTTTCTATTTTTTTTGTTTTTGTTTTTGTTTTTGGCCACACAGGGTGACTCTCAGGGGTTACTCCTGGCTATGTGCTCAGAAATTACTCCTGACTTGGAGGACCATATGGGATAATGGGGGGATCAAAGCATCATCCATCCTATTTTAGAGCACACAAGCCTTATCACTTGCACCACTTCTCTGGCCCCATGTCGTTTTCCTTGACTTGAAATAAAACTTAAGTTCTGCAAAATGTTTATGCCACAGAAAATGATGAAGGAAATATAGAGAAGTAAAAAGAGAAAAAAAAAGATATTCTAAAAATCATTTTCTGGATCAAGAGATAGGCCACGTTGTTGGTCTCATGCTCTGTGTTGGCAGTTTTATGCTTTGTCCGTAGCAATGCATTGTCCCCTGAGCACTTTAGCAGTAGCTCCTACACTCAGAGCCGTGGTCTCCAAGCATTACCCTCCAGTTTCTCTAAAATTTTATTTTAATTTGCTTTATGATTTTTAGTGTTTTTGTTTGTTTGCTGTGGGCCACAACCAAGTGATGCTCAGAGATTACTTCTGGCTATGCGCTCAGAAATCTCTTCTGGCTTGGAAGACCATATGAGACTCTCCAGAACTGAACCGTGGTCAGTCTTAGGTTAGCACATGCAAGGCAGACAGTCTACTGCTTGTGCACCGCTCTGGCCTTTGCTTTTAGATATTTATATGATCTCTCTTATATATAGAATAGTATTCATCATATTGAAGCCTCCTATTTCCCTTAATAAAATATGTCATGATAATTTTAGATTTGTTAGAAAATAACACCAGATTAAATATTTGTTCTGGATTTTAAAATAATACCACTGGGATAAGAGGGTATAAAATACCAACACACATAAGACTAGACATATCTCTTAGCTAAAAAAGATGCAGAAAGCTATGAATTTTTCAATTCTCAAAATATTAGTATTTAGTTTTGGTGCACATAATCCAATGTCAGGAATTAGCTGAGGATTTATGACTTTCAAGTAGTAGATCACTAGTGATTTGAGAAAATCCTGAATTAGAGAGGACCAATTTAAGATAAGACAGGTGATCAGCTTAAAGTCTATTACTGCTGGCTTAGTCTTATAAGAGGATGTTCACAGAGGTTGGTAAAGAGTTCACCAGATGATGGGACTAGGAGAAACTGAAATGAAACAGCTGTAATAGACTTAATATTGTTTAGTAAAATATAACTAATAGAAAAGCAATATTATCTGTTAGGCCATTGATATTCTTTATTAAAAACTGGTTCAATTATATAGAAAGTTAAAATACTGTTTAGGATCCCTCACGCATCTATCATTAGTTATATTCTATTTTATTAAATATAAATTTCTGCTGACATGTTTATATTATCTCTCAAGAAATCTTTCACACATTATAAAGAAGTATGCCTACTCTAACTATAAATTTCACAGACTATTTTACTACATATCTAGCCCCTGTCATGACCTTAATGGAACCAGATGACCCAAGATAAGCCTGTATGGAAGACTTAGATTTCTTAAAAAAAAAAAAAAAAAAAGGACAAAACCAAAATAATATGTGGTTTTCTAATATTTTTCTTGGAAAATTTGGAAGAACTGGAAGAATACACTAACTTTTAAAATGGTTTGTAGAAGCTCAGAAATCAGACTAAAAAAGGTACCATCATAAAAATGTAGCCTTTAAACTTAGATGTGAATAAAAGTTTGTTAGTTTCTGTTTGCTTTTTTTTTTTTTGTTTTTGTTTGTTTTTTTTGTTTTTTTGGACCACACCCTGTGATGCTCAGGGGTTACTCCTGGCTATGCGCTCAGAAGTTGCTCCTGGCTTCTTGGGGGATCATATGGGACGCCGGGGGATCGAACCGTGGTCCGTCCTAGGCTAGCGCAGGCAAGGCAGGCACCTTACCTCCAGCGCCACCGCCCGGCCCCCTCTGTTTGCTTTTTTATCTTTAGGTTTCCCATTTATTTTGTATATATCCCAGGTAACCATTTTTATAGTGTTCTTAAAAATATCCAACAATTTACCAAATATAAAATCTCCAATTCCTAAAATTCATTGTTAAATTTTATATGTAATTGAACCCTATTCCATACAAATAAATCAAATAAATATACATATGTACAACTAAAAGTTTTTGTATGTGCTTACATACTTGTGTGTGCATGTGGGTATAATGAGTTAAGTGCAAAATGTTAAGTTCAAATAAGTAGCTAAAACTATGGTCTAGGATCTACTTATTAAGCACTAACTCATTTATGTTTACCCTATACTCAAATCACTTGTTTTTAACAATGAGATTCATTAATCTTTCATTTGATAGCTATATTACAAAGGCATAAAATGATATTTATTGTTTTAAAATTTCTACACAAAGGCCGTAGTGGTAGCACAGTGGTAGCACCTTGGTAGAGCTTTTGTCTTGAATGTGGCTAAATCAGGACAGATACAGGTTTGATCCCTAGCATCCCATATGGTCCCCCAAGCCAGGGGTGATGTAGAGCACAGAACCAGGAGTAATCCCTGAGTTTCATTGGGTGTAACCCCCAAAAGAAATTTACACAAAATAAAGCCTGAGTGATAGCACAAGATTGGGTGTGTGCCTTGCACATGGCTGACCCGAGAAGGACCTGGATTTGATTCCTGCCAGTCCCATAGAGTCTACTGAGTCTTTCAGGAGAGATTTCTGAGAGCAGAGCCAAGAGTAATCTCTGAGTGCCACTGGTTGTGTCCAAAAACAAACAAAATATTACACAAAATAAAATTTTCAATGCTTCTTTTATGTACATTTGTATCGATTAAAATGCGTATTTTAAATTTAAAACAAAGATATGAAACATTTTTTTCATATTTTTCATTATTTTATTTAATTTATATGTGTACTTTGGGGGATTCGGCCAAACTATGATGATAATAAGGGTGCAGAGGCCACTCCCAGGAATAGTTGGCAACTGAACTGGGTGGCTTCAATGCTTTGTCCTAGTGAAAGGGTCCTGTTGGTGATGCTGGAGTCAACTAGAGTTTTACCAGATTGGTACTGAGTGTCATGTAGTGCAAGAGTTCAAACTGGAGTCCTGATGCATACTAGAATGCACTCCTCATAATGAACTTCTTTCCAAGTCTTTCTTTTGCTTTTTTACAGTCATACTTTCACCCTAATATTGCCTTACTGCTACCACTGATATTATTATAGCTTCGCCTGTTGCAGAGTAACATATTAAAGAGTTCTTATAAGATGGGCTATTTGATATCAACTTCATTTACTCCTATTGATGTCTTTAAATAGATTCATGTACGCTTTGAAAGTAGTTTCTTATGGGTAGTATCTTTTTATTTTGTTCTTGTTAAATAGTAATTTACTGTATGATGTCAGTGTGTTTATGTGTTGGTGTCAGAATTGAGAGACACAGGAGAATATGAGCAAATAAGAGCAGACACTTGCCAGTAGAAACCTTCATGGGAACTGGAATCAATGCCAGAAAATACATCTGAACTATAACTTGGTAAATTTAAGAGTCACAGTGTGAATCTTGACTAAAACTTCAATAAGAAGACTTGAGCGTTGATTGAGATGTGTGTGATGGGAAAGATCTGAGTTTGGAAGAAGCAGATATTTGGAGGTAGTGGTATATTTAAATGAAACTTTATCCACAATAGCACTGAAAATTATGGTGCATCAAATTTAAATAAAAAAAGGGCTTTCACTCAAGTTTGTGTTTTGCTATGAATACTTCTCACATTTCCTTGTCTGTTACTTTACTTATTTCCTCTCTGAAGAAACCTGCATTCTCTCTTGAACCTGTCTTTATCCCCTCACTTCTTTTATTTGCTTTTTATTTGTTTGTATGTTTGTGTTTTTGGTCCATACCTGGTAAAGCTCAGGGATTACTCCTGGCTATGTGCTCAGAAATTGCTCCTGGCTCGGGGCCCCAGGGGATTGAACCCAGGTCTGTTCTGGTTCAGCCATGTTCAAAGTAAATGCTCTACAGTTGTGCTATCACTCCAGCCCTATCCCCTCACATCTTTATATTAATAAAATCTTAATGAATATAATTTTGCTTCTGAAAAACATTAATGAATAAAAATAAAGTAAATTAATTAAAATAGGGACAGAGTAATAGTGCACTTGGTATGGTGCTTGCCTTGCATGCAGCCAACCTGGAACTGTATATGGCCCCTTTAGCCTTGCCATAAGTGATCCTTGAATGAAGATACAGGAAACAACCCTGAACACTGTCAGTATAAAAATAAGTTAAAATTAATTAAAAAAATCCTAACAGTTTACAATTAAATAAAACCACAAAACTTCATACATACCTAGACATAGATTAGCTACAAAATGTTTATAAATTTTATCTGCAGATGATTTTCTTTTTGTGTTTGGGTCACACCCAGCAGAACTCAGGGTTACTCCTGACTCTATGCTCAGAAATCGCTCCTGGCAGGCGTGGTGGACCATATGGGATGCCGGGATTTGAACAACCTCTTCTGCATGCAAGGCAGACACAGATGCCTTACCTCCATGCTATCTCTTCAGCCCCTGCAGATGAGTTTTAACCTAACATTTTTATAAAATGTAAGTAATATAAAAAAAAATAAGACAACACTCCTAAGAGTGAGTGGTAACAGGAAAATAATAGAGGAAAGCAGATTATTATGAATACATTAAATTGTAGCATTGATAGTATGATAATGGTGCCCACAATAAAAATGAAAATAAAGTCTTCTACAAAATATTTTAAGAGAATGAAAATGTCAAGATGTTAAAGAAAAAATTTCAAAAAGCACATCTTAGAATTTTATAAAATATACAATTTCTGAAATTAGTAAGCAAACAAAAATACAATTAAAATACTGTAAAAACGACTTGTATAAAACCCTATTAAATAATATATATTAGTGCCAAATAGCATCAAAAATTCTTCCCATTATTTTCTCAGAAAAAAATAAAAATAAAAATATCAGTGAAAGAGTTCTATACAACTATTATAAAGGCAAAATTCCAGAGCACTAACACCACCAAATACTGTGGATAAATGTAGGGAACAAAGTAATTTATTGCCAGTGTCATTTTGAGGGTGCAACATTTTACAGACACATTGAATGGAAGTTTTGCAGCTTCTGAAAAATGTAATTAGACTCCTATCACAATATGTAGCAAAGGAGTTACTGGGTATTAACATAAAGAAATTGAAAATACATCCACAAAAACCCTGTACACAAATATTTATAGAAGGCTTATCTATAATTGCCAAAACTTAGATGCATCCAATATGTTCTTCAGCAGTGAGCTGATGAAATGTACTACATGACCACAATTGAATGCTATTCAGCATAAGAAGAAAATGAGTTTTGGGGCCCAATTCAAGATTTAGCTCTTTATAGGTTCTTCTCTTCTACAGGAGGAGGAGCAGTGGCAGAAGGAGAAGGGGCAAACGGAAGAGAAAGAGGACAAAGGGGAAGAGAAGGAGAAGTTGTGGGAGAAGGTGCAGGAGGGAAGAGGAGGAAGAATAGGAGGAGGAGAAGGAGAAAGTGAGGAGTAGGGGGAAGCGAAGAAGGGGAGGAGAAAGGGGAGTTGTGAAAGAAGGTGGTGTAGGAGCAGGAGGGAAAAGGGAAAAAAAAAAACGAGGAGAAAGTGGAGGAGAGACAACACGAGGAGAAGAGGAAGAGGAATAGAAGAATAAGAAAAAGAAATAAGAAGGAGGAAAAACAACAGAGAAAGAAGAGAAGGAAGAAGAAATTCGAGGAGGAAGAAAGCAGAGCAGAAGACAGAAAGGAAAAAGAAGAAATAAAACAGAGGAAAGGAAGGAATAAAAAGAAAAAGAAATGAACACAGCCTGTGGTAAGCATTGGGAGACCTTATCTTTTCTTTTATATTTTTTTTGATTTTTTTAAATATATATAAAAAAGAAAAAAGAAATATAGAAAGAAAAAGAGAAGAGAGAAAGTGCATTTAATCTTTTATATTATAAAATTGTTATTATAAAGTTGTCTTGTTATATTTGAAGAATCGAAACATGTAAGTGGTCATTACTGGCAAAATATTCTTTTCATTATAGAAGAAATTCAGGACTACAGCTATGTTATTTTTATCACATAGAAGATACTTTTTTATTTGGAGTCTAATAGGAACATGACCTATGTAAAATATTTGGGAGCATAAAAAGTAAAAATAATACTAAGCCAAGTAAACTAAAACAGATAAAAAGAAACCTATTTCTCAAAATCATTGTTTTCTTTGGAATAATTAAGATATTTTTAACTTTATTCTTAATATTTCACTGACCAAATTTTAACCCCATATGTTTCCCGAGTCCCGTCCCTCCAGAAGTAATAACTTCAGAGAAGAGCCAGCACTTAGCCTTGAGCTTTCTCCTGACATGAGGAAATGGCAACAACTTGAGCTAAAAGAGGGCTGCCCTATCTCATCAACTAATCATATGATGCAATCAGGAGACATGTGTTCCTTTGCCCTAAGCAAACCAAAATTACTATATACAGAAGACTGCCTCTGACAAACATGAACTGGAGAGAACCTATTGAGAGACCAATGAGGAAGTTCCTAGCCTAGGCCTAGGCCTAGTATTCCTACAAAAGCCAAGATCTCTAATTTCAGAGGTCTGACTTTGATAACTGCAACTCAGCAGAACTTTTGGAACTATGCTGAAAGATTATATATAGCCTAGGGCTAGGCTCTGTCCTAGGATCTGAGCAAAAATCAAGACCACTAATTACAGAAGACAGATTACAACAATGGTGATGGAACAGAACTCCTAGAACCGTAAAAAAAAAAAATCTCTCAGCCTTCACCCTATGACCTACGCAAATAACAAGATCTCCAGCTACAGAGGTGGGATGTCATCACCCACATTGGAGCAAGAAGTTTTCTAGTACCATAAAAAGACTCTGGGGTGTGTAAATATGTCCTGTATCTCAGTCCAAGGGAATTCCAGTTCTAATTTCCCTAATATCTAGTGCCTACGCCAAAAAAAAAAAAAAAAAAAAGAAGAAGAAGAAACACAACCCTTTTTTAAAAAGTTGCTGGTCTGTTAATTTTTTTCTCTTGTGTTTTTTTGTTATCTTTTTCTTCTTTTTTCCCTTTCTTCTCCTAAATATATTTATAACACCTAGATGGACTTCTAGTTTTTCTCTTTTTTTTATTGCCTCTTTTTTTTTTATCTTCACCCATATATTTCCTTATATCTCCAATAGAATCATATTACTGGAATCACCTTTATCAGCCTCATATTTGCAGGGGCGTAATGGATGGTACCAAGACCAGGCAGTCATATGTTCATTTGGTGGAAATAAAAAAATGATCAGACTTAAATACCAAATCCAAAGTCAACACCAACAGTATTGATACCCTATCTACAACAAACTGTACTTGTGGGGAACAGTTGCACTAATATTACGGAGGTAAAGGAGGGAGATGTGAGATGCATGTTGGGAACAGAGGTGGTGGGAGGACAACAATGGTGGTGGTAATGCCCCTCACTAATTGTCACTATGTGCCTAAAATATTTCTGTGAAAGATTTGTAATTCACTTTGATCACAATAAAAATTATAAAAAAGAATAATTGAATCTCAAAAAATATATAAAAAAGCTATGGTGGTGGGAATGTTGCATGGTGAGGGAGTATTCTGTTTATGACTGAACATTGCTAGTGTAACGATATATACAGATCTATAGATGTGTGGAGAATTATAAATATAGATATAGATTTATATAATTTATAGATTTCTATAGATCTAAATATATATATAAATTCATCTTTACATTACCAATGTATTTACTGTACCAATTTAATTATATATATACAAAAACTCATAATATATATATTAGCCAAAAATATAGGAAGTACAATATCTAAACTCCAAAATATAAAATATAAAATTATGCCTTGTAAGCAGGTGGACTGGGGAGTGAGAGGGAATTTGGGGACATTGGTGGAATGAAGTGGTCATTGCTAGTGGGATTGAATTAAGAACATTGTACATGTGAAACCCAGCTAAGAATATCTCCGTAAGTCACACTGTCCAAGATTTTATAATACATCATTTTATTTAAATGTTAACTATATATAAATATATGATATATTTAAAATAGTTAAATAAATACATAAATATATATATAATTTTGGAATTAAAATAAGTTAATAATATAAACCATCTTTTTTATCTTCAAGAGACTTGATATGATTTATAATGGTCCTATCATGCAAAGACATTTTTTAAGTAAAAGAGAGATAAAAATTTATGTTATTATTTTTAATTTATTGAAAATCTATGTTTTATAATAAGGTGCTATAATCTAAAAATTTTTAGAAGCTCAGTAAAAACAATCTCAATAACACAGACATTTTTACAAGACAAATATCTTTAATTGCCATCATTATTTTTGCTGTACACACTTATTACATTATTCTTTTTGTTTATTTATTTATTTTTATAAATATTAAAGGAAGAGTCCAGATGTGCAAATTGTTCTGAATGACCAAAGATTTACTATTTTAATTTATATTCATTTTTATATTGCTTTTCAAGCTGTTTCAGTGACTGGAAATGTATCTATCTCTACAGCATACTTAAAGTCAGTTTCAATGAACTTCTATGAGTTATAAGCTAAGACAGTTTAAATGCTACAATCTAATTAAGAACATAACATAACAGTATAGGATGACAGTATAATCATGTAGCTGTAAATAGAAGCCAAATATCACTAACTAAAGTTTGAATGGACCTTAGTGCAAGCACGTATTTCTCTAGTAACTGATGATGTGAAACAAAACAGCTTTAAAAATAACCTATTTCCTTATTTTAAAGGTAGTTATTATTAGAAGAAATAGTCAGGAGTATGGAACAAAGGGAAAACATAACCGTAATTGCCTTAATGTGTTTAACCCAGATTTGATTCTGAGCTGACAAATGGCCTCTGGGACCACCAGGAGTTATTCCTAAACTCAGAGCTAGGATTAATTACTAGTATCACCTAATTTGATATCACCTAATATGGCTCAACTCAACTCCCCTAAAATAAATGTTTATATTTAAAGGATATTTTATGTGTAACTTTCTGTCTTTTTATCGTTTCTAATTAAACATTGAAATTTTAAGTCTTATTTTTAACTGCAATACAACAAGCTTTAAGAAGCAAAACTGATAATTTTTTTGTTTGTTTGTTTTTGGGTCACACCCAGCAGCGCTCATGGTCACTCCTGGCTCTATGCTCAGAAATTGCTCCTGGCAGGCATGGGGGACCATATGGGATGCCGGGATTCGAAACACGTCCTCTGCATGAAAGGCAAGAGCCTTACCTCCATGCTATCTCTCCGACCCCAACACTGATCATTTTTAATGTAGAATTAAATGACCTACTGCTGCTTGAACTTCCTCCCCTTATTTTCAATTTTTTTATTAATCTAAAACTATAGTTTTCTAAATATCTTAATAAAACTTTGTTGTTGTTGTTGTTGTTTGTTTTGGGGCTACACCAGGTGACACCCAGGGATCACTGCTGGCTATGCACTCAGAAATCGCTCCTGACTTGAGGACCATATGGGACTCCAGAGGATGGAACCTGGATCCATCCTAGGTTAGTTCGTAGCAAGGCAAAGGCCCTACCACTTGTGCCACCTCACCGGCCCCCTAAGTTAATAAATTTTATTTTTAAAAGCATTGATTATGCTTACATCTAAAGTATTATTTTTTAATTTATGATTTATGCTCCTGTTTGATTTTATGAAAATCCTCTATTTTAAATCATTCATTTTTCTTTTATTTTTCTTTAGTTTGTTCACATATCTAGAGTAACTTTTAAAAATTCTGATAACTTATGTTTTGTCTTAAAGATAAAATATTTATGTTATTTTATTCAGAAAACCTCACAAACAAAATCAGAGAAAGCAGTTTGCTTACTAAATATATAGTACAATAATAATTTTGAAGTTGGCTTACTAACTAATTTTGCATCAACATTTCTCTAGAGTCTCAAGTTGAAAAAAATCTCAGAGGAACAAGTGACTAGTAACACCTATTTTATGCCTTAAATCTTAGTGATATTGTTCTGTTTAGAATATAGTTAAAATTAATGAATTAAAGATATACTAGAGGAGATTGTGACAAACATTTCTGGAAAAGGGTAACTATCACTATATTTCTGAAAGTGATAATTGAGCTAGAAGAAAAAGTTAAAATACCCAATGGTAGTTTGAACTAGTTATCAAACATGAAAATTCATGTCAAATTACTAAAATACTATTTAGGCAACTTTGCAAATATGTTAATGAACTGTTTCCTGGTGATTACATATATTTTTATGTATGACAAGAAGAGAAAATGACATACAGAACTTTTCTACTCTTTTTACTGTCCTCTTACTCAATTTATTAACAAACAGGTTTAAAAATGAAACTTTCTCTTCAATGCAAATATCTATAATCAAAAATGTTCAGTAACATTAATTGCCAACTTTGGCATGTGGCATTATCTTGCTTTGACTTCTCTATATTTTAGATTTATTAAATTTATTTTCATTATATATTATCTAGAAAGTAATGGATTAATCTATAATTCTGTTTACCTGACAATTTTTGCTTTTCAGTATCTTATTAAATGCTATAATTATATAATTATGCCTTTTTACTTATTTCCATTGATGTTTTTATTTGAATAATTACCAGCATAGTAGGATCATTGGTAACTTTTTGGGGTGGGGGAACCACAACACTGACGATCAGGGATGCTGGAATTGCGCTCAGAAGTCATTCCTGGCTTGGGGGACCATATGGAAAGCCAGGATTGAACCAAGGTCTGTCCTGGGTCAGCCACGAGCAAGTTAAAACCTTATAGCTGCGATTTCGCTCCCCGTCCCCTTTTTATTTTCTAATAATTGTTTAATTTAAATTGTACAACTAACTTGATTTTCTTCTCTCATGAAACAACAGTTCTAAAAAAACTTACTGTTCATTTTAGTGACAATAGCCCCTGGTCACATTTCTTTTCTTATAACAACACTAAAATATGCATGAAGTTTTGCATTTTTGATATACTTTTGGTAGTCCATGTCAAAAAAATCAAAGACTAATGAAATATTTCAATATTTTATGATTCTTCTTGACTGATAGTTAATAATAAAAGTTATCAATGGTGTTTAACTGAGAAATACTAATTCTAGCTTTGTTTACATGCGTAAATCTTATAGAATAATTTCAATTCACATATATTGAATGCATCTGTTCACATACTCTCTACACTCTTTATAACTGAAAGCATATTCCAAAATTAAAGGTTACAATTCATACATACATAATACTAATTTAATTCTATAAGCAACTTATTTTAGTTATATAGTGTTATTACATATACAAATTAAAATACATTAAAGCATTATTATTTCTATACTAATTATTCTTTTTTTTTTTTTTTTTTTTTGGTTTTTGGGCCACACCCGGCAGTGGTCAGGGGTTACTCCTGGCTGTCTGCTCAGAAATTGCTCCTGGCAGGCACGGGGGACCATATGGGACACCGGGATTCGAACCAACCACCTTTGGTCCTGGATCGGCTGCTTGCAAGGCAAACGCCGCTGTGCTATCTCTCCGGGCCCTATACTAATTATTCTAATAAGTTGACATAGGAGGAGAATCAGGTTGTCTTTTCTAAAGCATGTTTATATTTACATATAATCACATGACATTTAGTCATTGACATATACTGATATTTCATGTATAAGTTAACTTTTATTCATTATATGTTTGTTTTGGTGCAACACCCAGTGACGCTAAGGGGTTACTCCTGGCTATGCTCTCAGAAATCGCCTCTGGCTTGGGGGACCATATGGTAAGCCAGTGAATCAAACTGAGGTTTGTCCTATGTTAGCGAGTACAAGGCAAGCACCCTACCGTCTGCACCGCTGCTCTGGCTTCATACTTTAACTTTTATAGTTTTAAGTTTAATCAAATATTTAAGCGTGCAATATAGAATTCTTGCCACGGTTATATTATATATAATTTATATATTTTTGCAATGAACAAGGGACACTATTTTTAACATAATACAATTCTATATCTTTTTCTATATTTAAAACAATTCTATTTTAACACTAACTCATACAGTAAAAAAGATAAATGTAATCTCTGTAGAGCCATTTACCATCTGGTTAAGCAAATACACTTAAAGATACTTCTGCAATTGTGATCAAGTAACAGCAGATCTAAGAACAGACAGAGCTTGGACTCTAAAATGATGATTGTACAGCTGTAGTTAGCATCATTAGAGACCAATAAAATCTTTATGTTCCGTTTGGATGGCAAGAACCTTTATCAAAGAGAAGCTCAAATGGCTAAATAACAAAGAAATGATCCATTTAGCAGTTGTTTTAAATTTAAGACAGATAATGGAACTTCTAAGTCATAATTAGCTTTTAACACTGGGAAGATTGTTTTCAAGTTCTATATTCCATTCTAATATTTTATACTTGTCATCTTCCCATAATTCTTTGATTATGGCTCTGCTTCATTTTTCTAATGTTGTCATCAATATAAGCTAAAGCCATAATCCTTAGGAGCTAAGCAATGGAATTATCAGTACACTTTCATACTAGTTTCAATTAAGTAGCACAATAGGAAAAAAAAAAAAAAACATTGAATGTTTTTTGCATAGTAAAACAGAGCAGAAATTTACTTTTGTTTTCTGATCAGGTAATTCAAAAATTGTTTCTGAACATTGGATATTTATTGTATTCCTTGTTAACAGGGCAATTTTAAGTAGTTATATAAGGTCTATTAAAACAGAACAGATGAGCACAGCACACTGCTGACTGATCTGCAGTTTCAGCAGTAATCCCTTAGAAATTGCCCTTAAGAAATTTCAGTGCTATAAATTGACATCAGCAATTTTTATTAATTGGCATTTTTGCTTTCTCTAAAGATTCAATAGTTCTCAGTGCCTAAGTATTTTAATCATATTTCAGACTGGAGGGTAAAAACAACTTTTTATTTTAAAGGTTAATATAATATAGGCTTTCCTAAGTAATGCCTAAAAACTTAGTCAATCCATCTTTTAAACCAAAGTTTTAAAAATATCTTCTATGAGCTGAATTATAAAATTATTAAATTTTGGAGATTAGAACACAGATCTCAATTTTAGAATTTTACTTCTAGGTGATAATGCAATTTATTCAATACTCCAGTTTGTTATTATATAAAGAAATTTTAAGTCTTGGCTTGATGTTTGAATAAAGTCAAAGAAGTCTGGCAGAGGGTAATGCCAGGTCTCTTATTTCAGAGTTTATTTTCTCTCCATTACACTATAAAAATTTTAATCTTGAGTCTAGGAAAAAAGAAAATTCTTATTACACAGTCACAGAAATCCAGATCTACTACCAACAGATATTTTAGTATAGTTTTAGAACAAATAAAAACTATTAGTTAGGTCATTTCTATGTGTCT
Organism: Suncus etruscus; assembly: GCF_024139225.1. Classification (NCBI taxonomy): domain Eukaryota; kingdom Metazoa; phylum Chordata; class Mammalia; order Eulipotyphla; family Soricidae; genus Suncus; species Suncus etruscus. The sequence goes on along the minus strand of NC_064850.1, from coordinate 100,870,824 downwards.
GAAAAACACGTTCCTAAGTATAGGTATGTAGACATGTATGCACTGAAAAAAAATTTTGGAATATATATTTATACTGTACATTATCTTGCACTTGATTCTCTTGTTAATAGTAAGGTGAATATATTTTGTTTCTTTAATAGCTTGCACATTATTCAGCAAAAGCTTCATGACTATATCAGTATTTGTCAGAAGTAAATCAATGCTACATAATATAAGTCACAAGTAAAGCTAAAATATTCACAATACTTATTATGTGACATGCACTGTGTTCTGTAGTCATATTCAGTATTCAATTTTCAGGCCCAAAATTTGTAATGTGGATTTTTTTCATATGCTTTGTAGAAATTCAGGTATAATATAGGCTAAATTTTCCAAATAATACAGGTAAAATAATGAAGTTATACAAGAACAAGACTTAATGTTTGTATGTCTCAAACTTTTTGGCTTGATGGAGGAATGGTTATGGCTATGTTCATCTATAGGATCAATGTCTGGGTAGTTAAAATATTAATGTATCCTTTACATTTTGATATTTTATCATGCCCCTTGAATTCCATAGTGATGCTGAACTCTTAAAATGCTGTCAATAGCATAAAGATGGTATGTATGTATATCTTTAAGATTTACTACACGAAACATTTCCTTCTTTAAAATTAAAACAATATATCTTTTTTTTTTTTTTTTTTTTTTTTTTTTTGGTTTTTGGGCCACACCCGGTAACGCTCAGGGGTTACTCCTGGCTATGCGCTCAGAAGTCGCTCCTGGCTTGGGGGACCATATGGGACGCCGGGGGATCGAACCGCGGTCCGTCTCCTAGGCTAGCGCAGGTAAGGCAGGCACCTTACCTCCAGCGCCACCGCCCGGCCCCAAAACAATATATCTTAATTTTAGATTTATCATACAAGTAAAATATTTAGACATTAATGATTTCTCATACATTGAGTGGGTAATAGTATCATCTCTCTTAAATGTCCATGATAGCTTCATTATATTTAGTTCTTTTCTTTTCTTTTCTTTTCTTTTTTTTTTTTTTTTTTTAGATTTTGGGCCACACTCGGTGATGCTCAAGGGTTACTCTTGGCTATGCACTCTTGACTTTGGGTTCCATCTGGTACGCTGGGGGATTGAACCTTGGTCCGTCCTAGGCTAGCACAGGCAAGGCAGATGCCTTACCACTTGCACCAGCACTTCAGCCCCAATTTGGTTATTTTCTTAATTGACCTTAATACTATATGAAAATTGTCATTTAAATTCTAGGTAAATGTTCTCTGCCCATCATGCAATTATTATCCTCCCTAAACAAAGTATACAATATTACAACTTAAAGCAGCTCAAAGCAACTGGGAAGCATAGATATCTTCAATTTAGTTTTACAGAATATTAGAAATTAGTTCATTTAAATCTAAACAAATATTAGTGACTATAATAAGCAACTTGCACTTAGTATGTAGCAGCTGCACAAGCTGACAAAATAGGAGCATTTTAATATCTGAATTGTGTAAGAACTATTAAACTATTCTAATTAGGGAAATGGAGATATATATAATTTCATAAGAAAAATATTAAAGCAAATTGATTGTATACTTATTCCCTTAAGGCCTTTTACATTATATAAAATTTTATTTTGTATACTTTCATTTTATGGTTTTATTTTTAATATTAAAGCATCAATTAAATACAAATCATAAAATAAATAGATTTATCCCTCTAAGGTGATTAATAATTTAATTAACATATAGAACAAAATGTTTTTCAAAATGATAAATTCATTTTAATAAAATTTAAAGACCTAAAATATACTCTGTATTTAATTCATTCTTTATCTTATCTCTGAACCCTTAGAAAGAAACAAATTTTCTATTATTTCAATAAATGTGCCACAAATTTAATATAATTGTAAAAGTATGAACATTTTTATATACCCATAAACTTATGTATATACATATCACATTTTTGGACTCTGTTAAAGTTATCTTTTTGGTGTTTTGATTGCTAATTTATTTTATCTATAATATTTTATTTATATCAGCATTTACATAATAAATAATATAGTATTTAGCTGTTTTATAGATATAATTCATAATACACTATAAATATAAAATTATAAATATAAATACTTTATAACATCTATTTATATATTGATGTAATATATACTTTTTTTTGGTCTTTGGGCCACACCCAGTAATGCTCAGGGGTTACTCCTGGCTCTGTGTTTAGAAATCGCTCCTGCTCAGGGATCATACAGGAGGCTAGGGATCAAATCCAGTTCCTTTCTGAATCGGCCATGTGCAAAGCAAATGCCTACTGCTGTGCTATTGCTCCAGCCTCTGCAATATATATTTTTATGTTAATTATATAATGCTTATTATTAGTTTGTTTTTTGATTTTTGCTTTTAGGACCACAATGGCAGTTACTCCTGATCTGCACACAAGATTACTACTGCAGGCTCAGGAGATCATATGTATTTCATAATCGCATATCTTTTCAATTGCTATCTCAAATTCTAGTTTCTTAGCAGATATCTCTACAAAAAAATATAATGCTTTTGTCCTAGGTTTATATCTGTTTTTTTAGGAAAGCTCTCCAACCAAACAACAGAAATGAATTATTAGTATTATATCTGATGATTCTAAAGCTACTCTGTTGTTAGGAATCCTATCCTGTAAGAAAGATATAAAAGATGAATGGAGTCTGAGAATGAACATGTTCAGATATGAGGAATAACATTATCAGTGATGCATTATCAAGTTATATAAAGGTATTTATATAGGAATGAGCTTTCTATAGTTAGTGTCAAAGAAAAGTGACATAAAGTCCAAATGAGCGAGCAATTAAAATATTTTAAAAAGATATTTCCAGGATAAGGACATTGATCAAATCATACAAAATTTTTTTACATTCTGAAAAACTGCATTTGACTGAAGTATTAAAATGGGTTTCCATTTGAGTGGAATAGTGACATTATTTATCTTCTATAAATTACATTTGAATCGTTGAAGTAAATGTATTATAATAAAGTAAAGCCTAGAGTAAATCTGGGTGTATTTAAATTATACATCAAATAAAGAAATTTACTTTTCTTTTTATTATCATTTAATTTCTTTATATGAACATTGTTTATTAATGTCCTTTATGATACTTATTAATTTAGGGTTGGAGCCATTGTAAAGAGGTTAAGATATCCATCTTCAGTTCAACCTGTTATCCAATACAGTAGACTGAGCAAGTCATGAGTGATTCCTGAATGTGGAGCCAGAAGTCAGCCCTGAGCACAGCTAAATGTGATCCAGAAACAAACAGACAAACATAAAACCCTACAGAACAAAAACAATTACAAAACAAAAGTACTTATCAATTCATCATGCTATAAATTAAAAATGTATATAACATTTTTTCTGACTTTCAGGAAAACTCAATATAGACTGTACATACCAAAGAACTTTATGCAGTATTAGTTTAATTTTAAACAGTATCTAATCAATAAATAAGTCTTATGCTTAATAAGTAAAGATGGGTAATCTACAGATGTGTTTGTATGGCCTAGTTTTCTTTTTTATTTGTTAAAATAACATGGTATTTTGTTTGATGTTTTGAGTTATAATCTTGTTGTGTTCAGGGCTTAATTCTGGCATGAGGCTCATTCATTAATACTGGGAGATGTGAGGAACCATATGTGATGCTGGAGATTGAAAATAACATTGGATTATAATATATTTATAACTATAAGACAGAAAGATTAATAAACATATATGTTAATGAGAAAAGTTGAAGATAAAATGTATATTTTTCATCTTCAGTAACTTTATATTTTATATAAAGTAAAAATAAAAGATGAAAGCATGCTATTTTTCTGATTTTAATTACAACCAAAAGAAGACTGTTGATGCTATTGTTAAATTCAAATATGCTCCCACATTTTCTAGCCTTCCAAGAACTATTAAGTTTTGATAGCTTTTATATATTTGGATAGTGAGGTCTAATTATTCAGCAGTCAGGTTACTCACCTTAGTGAGATGTGACAGTGGATTATATTAAACACCTTTTCAGATTTTTTTGTGATATTTTAATAAGTGTTATTCTTACAGGGTTTTAAGTACCTAACTTTAAGATTTTTTTTCATGTAGTTCATTCATTTCTTTTCTTTGACCAGATTATTAAGTCTTCTAAAAATTTCTTTTGTTATTTTATGTGCATCTTTTATGAAAATTTTAAAAGACACTATTGATGTGACTGGCCTCTAGTGCTCTATTCAAACATAATTTTTACTCTCTTCTCCCCTAAAGAGATAGATTTTTAAACTTTCATGATTAGAATCCTCAAAAACTATCACACCTTTGTCATAAAACTAAGATAACAATTTTTTGTTCTTCAGATAATTTTATGGATCCACCCTTTCTTTTCTCCACACTATTCCTTTTAGTAAAATTTATTTGGACCTATTTATTATATTTGAATTTTAATAAGAGATGCAATTTTTTTAAATTTTTAGTCATATAATAAATTTTATTGAGATAATCAAGTATGAATGTTACAAATGTATACATTTTACCACAGTCACTGCCAAAACGCTCATATTCTTCCACAGTCTTATTCCAATGCTCCTATTTATTCTCATATACATTGCATTAAAACCTGTTCTAAGATTTATTATCAAAATATTCATTATTATCTGAGATTTTCAGTTCCCAGGTTTTGTTATTTGTGATTTTTATATACCAGATATATCATTTTGTACTTATCTTACCATTTTGGCCTTGATGTCACTATTTTTATTGTTATTGTTTGGGAGAGTCATACCCTATAAGTGTCCTGAAGCCTTTAGTGACTTAATATTTGGGGATCACTCAATGCAGTTCTGTGGATCAAACATGGACCTCTTGCATGCAGAACATGCTCTTGATCCGTTAAGCTTTTATAAGCCTCATACTTTAAATTTTCTAATAACTTTTACAAAATCCAGGTAATACAATATCATCAATTCATACAAATTTTTCTATAGAAGATACCTTTGAGTAGAGGTGGGAAACACCCAGAATACAGGTTATATAAGACTCATAAATCAAGTGTTCAAGACTATGCATGATAAAATAGACATACATGCTCCTTGTCAGTCGCCTACAGCTCATTTGCCTGTATTGTGTGATCTGCAAATGATGTTCACATTATCCAAGTGATCATTGAATGTCAATGGTTCCAAATCTATTCAGAGCAAATAGAATGAGGACTTTTGTTAAGAATATTTAGACACTTTGTTCAAAAGCAGAGATTCAGACACTGCATGTCCTTGACCATGTAAATTACTTTGCACTTGATTTGTGTTTAAAGTTGTTAGACTTTAATAATGTGAAGAAAGAAAAAAGGCAAAATCATGTCATTGACAGAAACTGAATTCTGTGGTAAAACTAAATTAGTGGTGAAATTAGTGGTAAAAAGTAAGGAGTAAAGTTCACTTGAATATACTAAAATGCATTTTTAAATGTACTTAGAGGACATAACTGTGTTACATTAAAAATAACATTAAAGCCTTGCACACAGCTGCCCCTGGATTGATCACTGGGGCCATATAAGATCCCCTTATCACTGCTAAGAGTAGATCCTGAGCACAGAGGTAGATAAATCCTAGACATCACCAACTGACCCATAAATCAAATACTAATAATAGTAATTATGACACTATTATAAATAATAAAAATATATGTATTTTAGATATTATATAATTTAATTATATATGTACAAATTATATACTTTCAAAATATGTTTTTTTCTATTTTTTAGGGGGCTCCAAACTCAGTGATGCTCAGGTGTTAGTCCTGGCTATGTGCTCAGAAATCGCTCCTGGCTTAGAGGACCATATGGGATGCTGGGGAATCGAACCGCGGCCCATCATAGGCTAGCGCAGGCAAGGCACATGCCTTACTTCTTGCGCCACTGCTTCAGCCCTGTTTTTTCTAATTTTTATTAAAATTTTCAGATTTGATAACATAGACTTTTAGCAAGCAAATTTGTTTTTACAAAATAAATCCTGTCACTTGCAAACTCAGATAATTATATTTAGTACCAAATTTAAATGGATATTATTGGTGCAATAATAAATATTAATTATTTTAATTACATAAAACAATAAAATATAATAAGTAATTTATCCTTATTCATATTTTACTTTGAATATTTTCTTTTTAATTTAGTTTTTCAGTAGAATCTCATTTCATGGGAAACATTTAGAAAACCACTAGTACAAATAGACCTGATATTTAATATAAATGTAAAGTTCAAATGTATGTGGGAACTACGGGGGAAAAAAAGATTTGACAATACCAGGTCTGGGAGGAGAGAGAATAGAGAACAAATAGATTGACTGGAAGTAACACAGGAACATAGATGGCGGCGGGGGAGGTCTAGAACATAAGAATATAAGCATGATGCTAAAAGCAGCAAAAGTATGAACCAGAATCATAACTGTCAATTAACAAAAGAATGAAAAGATGGGCAGGAGCAAAAAATGTGGACATAGAGGTGTGGGGATAGTCAAGGACATCGGTGTGCAATAATTTTTTATATCAACACCAGAAATGTGAAAACTAGTGTTTCCCTCTTACCTATACTAAAATTTTTAAAAATGAGCATCTTGATGACACTGAAGTAGTGAAGGTATGTCCCATAGTCAGCCCGAATATATATGTTTCAGGATTTTTCTGCTTATTCAGCTCTGATAGAATATTATGAGTACCCTGGGATAATGCTCAAGAAGCAATTAGTGATAACCAAATATTACCCTAGTTACAAAACAGAGGAATAAATAAAAATCCTTATTACTTAATGTTTGGAGTATGAATTTATTTTAAAATATTATCTTAATTCTTTTTTTTTTTTTTTTTTTTTTTTTTTTTTGGTTTTTGGGCCACACCCGGTAACGCTCAGGGGTTACTCCTGGCTATGTGCTCAGAAGTTGCTCCTGGCTTGGGGGACCATATGGGACACCGGGGGATCGAACCGCGGTCCGTCCAAGGCTAGCGCAAGCAAGGCAGGCGCACCTTACCTTTAGCGCCACCGCCCGGCCCTTATCTTAATTCTTATCTTTGTCATAAATTAGTCTCATTATGAACAGGTTAGCATTTATGTTTTTTTTTTAAATAGATTAAGGACTGAGGGTGAAGAGTGTTAATACAGTGGGAAGTATGGATGGGAATGAAGGATGAGGGGGTAGTTGGATTTCCAAAGGGGGGGAAAGGGGAAGGTATATGGTAGGGGTTGGAAGGGTGAAAAGAGGAAATACATTAGAAAGGAAGGGAAAAGAGGAAAGAAAAAAAAGTAGAGAGAAGAGTGGAGAAGAAATGATAAAGAAAGTAAGTAGTGAGAAGAGAGGAGAGAATAACAAGGGAATGTTTGTTTGAGTGTGTTTATGTTTTTTTTTTTGGGCCACACCCGTTTGACACTCAGGGGTTACTCCTGGCTATGTGCTCAGAAATCGCCCCTGGCTTGGGGGGACCATATGGGACGCCGGGGATCGAACGGCGGTCCTTCCTTGGCTAGCGCTTGCAAGGCAGGCACCTTACCTCCAGCGCCACCTACCCGGCCCCGAGTGTGTTTATGTTTTGATATAAAACATGACTATACTTTCACTCCCACAATAATGTCCAAGTAACTCTTCCACAGTCATTACTTTAGTTCTATTCTACCTCTTCTCTTTACTCCTTCCACTCATGCCGAGTAATCTCAAGTTTGCAATCAAATGTCTAGAAGCTCTCTTCTTGGCGTCTACACTATGAGCAATAACAATAATAACAACAACAACAACAATAACAATAAATTGACTTGGTACATACATGCATACCTATTATCATGCCATTGCAAGATACAATACCCAGTAGATGAAATCATACTAATTGTGCAATGTCAGATAATAGATTAAAATCTGTACTATATATTACAGAATACAGAATAAAGCTACAAGAAATCATAATTCTGCAATTTGCTTAAATGAGGATTTTTTCTCAAAAATATGACTAAAAAACTCATAGTGCAAACTCCCAACCCTGCCCCATAAAAATAAGTAAATATAAATATATGAAAAGTAATGTAAAATTTACATATGACATTTGTTACTAACATTCAAAGTTGAAAAATGTAATAGAGTAGGCTAGTAGATAACTGGTTGAGATTTATTGACTATAAAAACATTAACCTTAAAAATAACAACCACATGTATAAAAATATCTATAAATAAATTAGTAAGGGAGGCTTTCTTCTGTTCTAGAATGTTGTTAACTGAAAGTTTCTTGCAGACAATAACTTACCTATGGTTTTAGAAGAGGGTCTCTCATTTCTAAATTCAAGTTTTTTTCTAAACTATGAGCAAAAAATATAAGTGCACATCACTAAAATATATACCATGGAAGAAACTATCTTAAATTTAGAAATATACAACTAGCAGAGATCTGCACTAAATACAACTGATAAATGATTAATACCCAAGATGTAAAGAGCTTCAGAAAATTTATCAAGGAAATGAAGCACTCCATTCAAAATTGGGTATAATTACTAAAGAAATCATTCCTTAAAGAGTATAAAGATTGCCTATATAGACACATAAAAATGCTCATTAATATTGTGGTGAAAGTGTAAATTAAAATTATAATGAGAATTTATTTGTTGTCTTTGAGAATAGTCTAAATCAAAAAGGTCCAAAAGAACTTTTGGGATTGTGGTTAAAAAATCAGCCTCAAACATTATTGATAAAAATGTAAGTTGAGGAGCTGGAGAGATAGAATGGAGGTAGGGGGTTGGCCTTGCATGCAGAAGGACGGTGGTTCGAATCCTGGCACCCCATATGGTTCCCTGAGCCTGCCGGGAATGCTTTGTGAGTGTAGAGACAGGAGTAACCCCTGAGCGCTGCCAGGTGTGACTAAAAATAATTAATATATCTAAATATCTATATAACTATATCTATATCTAGATATATCTAGAATAGATATATATATAAACTGAATCAGAATCTTTCAAAATAAGTATAAAAATTTCTTAAAAGAGCTAATATAGGATACAGCAACTTAATTCCTACATATAGATCTAAATACAAAAACATATTAATAAAAATATACATTTTTTTCAATAAAAATCTGTTTATTGCAACAGTGTTTATAATATTAAAACCTGGAAATAGGTACATTGTCAAATAATAGTAGAGTGGATAAAGAACCCTAATATATATATAATGGAATGTGAATAATTTATAACAATCTTATCTTTTACAACAAATTTAAAAGGATTAGTGGAGGTAATGCTAAGTAAAATATATCAGAAAGATAAAGACAAACACTGGGTGATCTTAACTGTATGTGGGCTATAGAGAAGCAAAGCAATGGATCAAAGGCAGAATGAAAAATCTTTAGTCTGCAGAATTGAGGTTATTCGAGGGATAAACAAATGATTTAAGGGAGTTTGATGACCTGATGGTATGGTTTTGATACTTTGATTGTTTTTGTAGAGTAATATATTTTGAAGATATATTAAGTTATACCCCAAATACATATATGATCATATAACAGTTGTAAGAAGATACAACAAAATATAATAATATATTAAATTAATTGATTTCAAAAGTGTTCCTATAAATGCACTAATAATAATCATATGGCTATCTTCATAAAGTTTCACTAACATAAAATGTAAGAAATATTAAGGTGTAGGGAAAGTTACAGTTATAAAAAGCGCAAAGACAAATGAATTAAAATAAAGAAATTTGGTGAAAGAGACAGTAATAAATAGCTACCTGCTGTCAGTCAAGTTTATCCACTTGACTGGAAGGTTAACAGAGAAGGTATTTATGCAGTTGACACACCTTAACAATTTGACATTTTTCAGTTTTTCTTTAGAAACAGTGTTAAGTTGCAAATAAGTTCGTTGACTAAACTCTTTTAAAAAATGCAGGCATGGGGCAGAAGCGATAGCACAGCGGTAGGGCGTTTACCTTGCAAGTGTCTGATGCAGCACGGACCTGAGTTGGATCCCAGGCTCCAATATGGTCCCCCAAGCCAGGAGAGATTTCTGAGCCCAAAGCCATTAGTAACCCCTGAGCATCACCGGATGTGGCCCAAAAACAACAACAACAAAATTGCAGATGTGACTTAATTTTATCAAGATTATTACTTTTAAGACTCATATGTATCTTGGTATGATCTGTTTGGCTGTGAAAACTAATGTGGTAGCCGTGGCCAGAGGTAATGGCCATTCTTTGAATAACCAAATATTATCTGTGTATGCAAACAAAATACACATTAAAAATGACTGAATAATACACAGCAACTTGTGCCATGCTTCTTCATAAGATAATGTCTTGATGTTTCATTGAGGCTTTTTCTTATTTATATATTTTTCAGTCCTATTCTGGTAATGAATTCCTGATAATTAACCAAAGGGCATGCTATAATCTCTTTTAGATATGTTTCAGTGAAACAATTCTATGCCTGCTGATTCCAGGAGATACAGATGCAGCAGTGACAAACTTATGCAGGAGTCCATGTTCCTGTTTACATGAAATTATTAAATAAAGCTGTTGATCTGTCACATACTAGTTGTTTCTTGGCTATGAAAATTGTGCCAATGTGTCATGTAAATGTTTTTTCTACTTAAAATGCTTAAAGGCCAAAACATATGCTGTATTATTCATGCACATTTCCACAGAAATTTAAAAGTAGATTTGACATCGAATAAATTAACTCCCTAAATCCCATTCATTTATTGTAGACTAACATTATAGATAAGTGGCTTATTCTTTTATTCTAGATAAATATAAAATATGCCCCATGAACAACTACATGTTCAATAAAAGTACAGCTGATATGTTCCCATGAAAATAATAACAAATTTTTTATTTAAACCATTAATTTACAAAGCTTATATTTTCTAAAACATAGAATTTGTATGTGGATGCACACAACGTATGACTTTATATAGAGAAAAAATTCCTTTTCATGGAATCTAGAATTAGAGTGATAATATTCTATGCTTCTTTGGAACTGAAATATATCCAACGTTCCAATGGTTATAAATAAGATGAGTCATGCCAAATATGCCTTCCTCCTCACTTAGTCAAAGTATGTCATAGGCTACATTAGGTTCTTTGGATTTTATATGTACACATTAGTTACAGCATACACTATATCAGGGCATCTTTACTGATTCTTATCTGCAAGTTTACTGTTTAAGCAGTGCTTCTTTCAACTTTACAGTAAACTTAATAAGGTTGAAAAATCTGAATTCTTATAAAGGAATATTATCTGCTTATTCAAACAATATCCATTGCTTTTAAAAGCTGCAAGAGATATCCTGCATGTTGAGCAACTGAAATTAGTTCTCCATACATTTCTTTGGAGCTCTAACTTCCCTGTTGTTTTCTTAATTTGACTGTCTCATTTCTCACAAATATTGTTCTCAGTGAGTCCTCTTTCCTCTTTTAATTTGGGCATAACACTCAGTACTAATTAACTGCCAGGAGAAAAACGGAATTAACCATAAATAACAATCAGTATAATAGACAATTGGAAAATGTTTTACATAAACAAATGTTTATTTTATGGAGAGTGGTTTTAGTACCATCAAATAATAGACATATCTACATGGCTAATGTATTACACACTTTCTTGAAAATGGAGAAAGAAACCTTGGTTCTTATTTAATCATTCTTATAATACACCTGTATTCAATAGTCAAAAATAAAAATATCACATCTGCCTGCTTAAGAATTTTTTGGGAGGCAGAAAAATAGTACAGAGAATAGGGCACTTGCAACCTAAATTCAATCACCAGCACCACATATTGTCTCACATGACCAGCCAAAACTAATCCCTGAATACAGTGCCAGGAGAAAAGCTCTGAGTACCACTAGATGTGGCCCCAAAAGTCAAATAAAAAAATTTAAAAAAAATTTAAAAAATCAAAATAAAAAAAGAAGAGCCAGGAGGGTAGGGCATATTTCTTTCATGCCTGGACACAAGTACATCCTCAGCATTTCATATGGGCCCCTGAGTCTTCCAGGAGTAATTTCTGAGCATAGAGCCAGGAGTAACTCCTGACTGATGCCAGATGTTGCCTCCTCACCCAAAAAATAAAAAAAAAAGAAAAGAATTTGTTTGACACATGAAAATGGAAAATAAATTAACAATCAGCAACAGAATATTAAATAGCAGTCACTTACATACAATCATCCATATGTTTTATATCTTTGGATACTTAATAACTGTTTGGTGAGTATAGGTATGCTGAACATTTCAAAAATCATCAAAACATAAGCAATATTATTCTCTTTGTTTAGTTATACTGAAGTTCATTTAGATTTACTAAAAGTTTACTAATTCTCAATTTTATTATTGTTTGTTTTTAATTGTTGTTAGTAGATAAGTAGATCTTGAATTTATTTTCACAAAATACCTGTTTCTAACAACTTTTTCATTTTGGAGTCTCAGAATAGAGTTGAATTAACTTAAAGAACTCCATTTCCTTGACTTCAGTATTTCTCAGTTTTAAAAGAAGTTTTTTTTTTTTTTTACAGGGCCTCATCAGAGGTTCTTGGAAATGCAGAACAAGAATTAGTCCCTGATAACTAGGCTGGAATGTGAATACCTGCTGTCTATGATTAAGTCAATATTACTCCACTTGGCATTGCTATTTCCCAACCCTACATTCAATGATGTTCTTTATTTATCGAAAAAATCTTATATATATATAATTGGTTTTGGGGGGCACAAATTATAGGGATCAGTGATTACTCCTGAGTTTGGAATCAGGGATCACTCCTGAGGATCTCAAGGTTCATACCCAAGCAGCAACTTGAAAAGCAACTGTCTTACCTACTATACTATCACTCCAGCTCCCAATACTGTATTTTCCGGCATATAAGACGACTTTTGAAACAAAAAAAGTCAACCGAAAATCGGGGGTTGTCTTTTACGTCGAGTATATCCCGAAAAATGTTTCAATATGCCGCTAAACAAAAATTGTCTGAATATTGCCACAAAACGAATTTTCCAACTTGATCCTGCACCAATCACTGCAAGGCTGCTCGGACCACCTCTCTAACTCAGCCAATCCAAGCAGGCTTTTTATGCATGCAAATTAGACAATGTTCTGGACCCGATTCGACACTGTAAAAAGCCTGCTCAGATTGGCCAGAGTCAGAGAGGAAGTCTATTACAGTATAACCTTTGAACCTTTGCTTGTTGTGATTGGCTCACTGTAGTACATACAGTTGCAGCACAGGAACGTTCTTTCTGATACAGCAAATATAGGCCTAAACCTATGTTTTAACTGCAAAATTAGGGGGTCGTCTTATACACCCAGCTGTCTTATATGCTGGCAAATAACAGTAATTATTTTTAAATGAATTTAATCAAACAACTCTGAAAACATCCACATTAAGTCAATCTATATTCAATATGGCTGAGGATTGACTAAAATATACAAACATAAGTAAGTTATATTTATATGTAGAAATATTTGACTTTAATATATTAAAATGATGCACAATGATAAAATACAGTATCCCCCACCACCTGGTTGCTGACACAGAGCTCTTAAAATTTTGTGAGTTTATCTAACAGGAATGTTGTCATGGCAGTTGAGTGGTAAATAATAACTTTGTACATCATAACTGTATATATATATATATGTGTGTGTGTGTGTGTGTGTGTGTTTGTGTGTGTGTATACATATGCAGTTTTAATTTTCCTACAACAAAACAATGGGATTTAATATCTTGGGAAGGATCCTGGAACTTCCACTGCAAATGCTAATACATGTTTACAGATTTGGACTTTTCAGTTTTCCCAAATTCTCTTGAGAAGGAGAAACTAAAAATAAAATTAATACCGCAGGAGAGATAGCACAGCAGTAGGGCGTTTGCCTTGCAAGCGTCTGAACCAGGACCAATGGTGGTTTGAATCCCGGCATCTCATATGGTGCGCCTTGCCTTCCAGGAGTGATTTCTGAGCAGAGAGTCAAGAGTAACCCATGAACACCTCCGGGTGTTTCCCAAAAGCCAAAATAAATAAATAAATAAATAAATAAATAAATAAATAAATAAATAAATAAATAAATAATAAAATTAATAATGATCCTGCCATGTAATGGAAACTCAACAAAATTCCCAATGTAGTGTGTTCAGAGAACTTCTACATATATGGATACGTTTATATACTAATAAATAATCTACCTAAGCACTATACTACTCTGCTCATAACTTTTTCAGACTTGGTCGATGTATTTATTACTTCACTGCCTTGGTCATCTTTATTCTTTACTATTTGTATTTTTTAATATACTACTGGTGCAATTAAAAGTTTTCCTAAATTCTAGGAGATGTATTTTGCAAACAAGGGAAACTTTAGGAATGAGTTATTGAAATATTGAACTACAGTTAGGTGGAAAGAACAGAATTTGACACCTCACTACTTCTGGAAGTTCCAGCAGCCACACCCACATAATAGTCTCTATTATGTAAATTCATTGGCCCAGATTCATAAATTCATGACTAATCTCAGAAGAAATGAAGCTAAACCTCTAAAATTCACAGTTATACAGAAGTTCTAGCTAAAAACTCTGGGACCCCCTACTTAGCAGGGTATACAAAACCCCTCCCTGCAGAAGCCAAGACAGCAATCAATACTTGTGAAATGCTGATCTGTAAAAGGCCAAACTTCAGTATTTCATAATTGATCTCTGCAGAGAACACCAAATCAACAAAAATTCTGGGAACAGGTATTGGGGATGGAAATTTTGGAATCTTTTCTGAGTGGGAACAGATAGCCTCCCTCCATTCTTATACTTCAAGAATTTCCAGCAGCCTCACGTACATCCCATTGCCATGTAACATTTAAACTCAGACCCAGTTTTACAGATTCTGAAGTTCTAAAAGCTTGTAGCTGCATATACCAACCCCTCTAATTTTTTCATTACTGATACCACAATAGTAAAAAACCAAATGGAAATGGAAAGTAACTTAGAAAATAATTAATCTAAATAAACAAAAATAATAACAAAAATTCAACTAAATACAAACAACTTAATAAATCCTCAGTTAATAATTTCATGGATACTGTGAGATGAACTAATTTTCACAAATTTTTTTTACTTAAGTATTTTTCAATAATTCAATTAATCATTTAGCTGTAACAAGTAATATAAAAATTAATTTGTTTTTTGTCAAGGGCTGGCTTGAGGGTGGGTGGAAACTGAGGTCAACTGTTGGTAGAATACTAGACTGGCGGTAGAATGGTGTGAAAACATTAAATGCCAGGAAAAACTCTATTATGAACAAACTTGAAAACCGGGGCATGTATATAAAGTAATGCTTTTATAAGACTAGAATATTTACATTGTATGATTGAAACTCAATCATGAACAACTTTGTAATTGTGCTAAAAAATCTATATTATGAATAAACTTGTACCCATCGTGTTTTAAGAAAGTAATTAT
Organism: Suncus etruscus; assembly: GCF_024139225.1. NCBI lineage: Eukaryota > Metazoa > Chordata > Mammalia > Eulipotyphla > Soricidae > Suncus > Suncus etruscus. The sequence continues at coordinate 100,855,355 of NC_064850.1, read as the reverse complement.
AAAAAAGAAAAGACTATCACATGAAGTGGGGTGAGTGTACTAAGGTTGTATTGAGCTCTTATCTTGCAGAATCTATGGTTGGAATAATAAATAAACTAAATAGAAAACTGAGTGCTGTATATGTGCAAATACTCACACACATATACAAATATATAAACAGGGTCCAGGTGACAGAGAGTTACTATAGGAGTTACGGACCTCACCTTGCATTTGGCCAACCCTGGGTTAATTCTCAAAAAACATGGTTTACCATGCTCTGCCAGGAGTGATCCCTGAGCAGAAGATTTGCCTAGGATTACTGGGCATGATTCCAACCCACTCCTCACAAATAAAACCGGTCTACAGCAGATGCCTCAAATTTTTAAATTGTTAGACCAATCAAAGTGATTTGACGAATGGTTATTTGCTCTGATTTTGACGTCAGATAGTATGTGATATACATAGCCTATCTACACTCTTCTTTGTAGAGTTATTTTTAGGTCTCTTCTCCATAAACATAAAATTTTATTTGTTCACTTCAACGATTGATAATTTATCAGAGAATGAAAGTTAGTGAAATAAAACTGGAGAGATAGTTCAATAGAAAGGAGAACATGCTTTGCATGTACTATGTTTGCTTCCTAGCACAAAAATGTACCCTGTACACTTCTAGGAATGATCCCCAAGCACTGAAGAGGGATAACTTCTGAGTATTGCCTTATATTTCCAATAATAAACCAACATTATTGAAAATAAGTAGAGTTATAAGTTATAAGTTTTATGAATTGAGTAGTGTGTTCGTGCTCACTACTCAAAAATACTTCACTACTCTGAATTTTGTTTATTTTTGTTTTATGATAGTCACATCTGGGGCCTACTTTTGGTGGGTAGGTTTTACTGTTGCTGGGCTCAGGGGACCATTTGTGGTGCTGAGGATCAAACCTAAGTTGGCTCTTTACAAAGTAAGTACCCTACTCACTGCTCTATCTAACTATCTTACAACTACTGGGAATTTTTGAATAATAAATAAATTAACATTAGAAAATAAAGCAAAACTGCAGTGCATTACATGAATATAATTATAGTTTTAGGATCAAGTTTAAGTATATGCTGCCTTAAAGTAAAAGAGCAGAATTAGAGATAATAGAATGAAACTTTTGAATACCAAGAGTAAGTATACACAACAGTTAATATAAAATAAACATATTGCTCCTAACATAGAAAGTATGACTTTGTGCCTTTTTATGTATATAATCCTTTACTGAAAACTTAAAATTTAGGTTATCACAAAATCTTTATTTTCACCATTCTTTAATCAAAGCAACTAATTTCAGAAAAATATATAGGTATGCATAATTAATAAATTTGGGAGTAAAAATATTAAACTGCTTCCCTAGTCTTTATTCCCTCTTTGTTTATTGTTTCAGGACCAATTTTTGTTGGTTTTGGTTAATTTTTTCTCAGTTCGAAAAAATCACTTTCTCATAAGCTTTCAGATGATGCTTCACTTAATTATTTATTATAAAAATACTAAAATATATTTACAGCAAAACATGCTTAGTTACTGACATATCTTTCCATTTTTTATATTTGAAAGATAAAAGTCTACTCTCATCTAAAATCAAATCCACTATTTTGAAAAAAATTTTAATTTTTCTAGTTTCTTCAAGCTATTAAGATAACCCTTTTTCTCTTATCTTGTTTATTTTCTCTTCTCTGTCCCAAGATTCTCAGCTTGTTTCCCTTCTTATTTACAAATATGTAAATATATAATATTCACATATATCTTCTTCCTTTCATCTTTTAGAAGAGGAAATTTAGGGGCCAAAGAGATAGCAAAGCGGTAAGTCATTTGCCTTAGATGCAGAAGGACAGTGGTTCAATTTTCGGCATCACATATCTTCCCCCAAGCGTGCTAGGAGTGATTTCTGAGCTTAGAGCCAGGAGTAACCCCTGAGAGCTTCCGGGTGTGACCCAAAAAACAAAACAAAAAACAAAAAACAAAAAAAAAAAAAGAGAGGAAACTTAGTACTTAAAAAGAGCTTTCTGTATTCACTCTCTACTCTGTCTACTATTTTTCCCTTTTTGCAACTTTTATCACTGTTAACCCTGGCTTACTTTTTCAAAAGCAATTTTCATTCATCATATATACTATATTTGTTTCAGTAACATTTAAACTTACCAATGTTTGACTGATGAAAAAACTCTTTGTTTTTGTATAATAAAACCTTTTTGGTTTACTGAGGTCAGAATTTAACGGTTACATACTTTAGTTCTACCATATTTTTTATAGATCAAGCTTGAAGTACAAGTGTTTATTTTCAGTTCTGTATAGTTCACAATATTTACTCATTGTCTGATTTATTTCAAATATTGTCTTCACTCTTCATAATAAAACTTCTCAAATGACTTCTAAATACTAAACACTACACAAATGTCCTCTTGTATCCTAATTCATGTACATTTGCTTCTCTAAAAATAATTAAAATTCAACTAATCACAAATGCTATTAGATAAAATGTTTGTATAAATATATATTCCTATTAAATTTTTATCTATCTTTCACTCCCTTATGTTTCAGTAAACAATTATACAAAGTGTCTGTCTTCATAGTTTTATTTATTTAAACCTTCCAAAAACTCTAATCTTCAAGAAATTTAGTCAGATTTCTCAAATATCAGCATAGATACCTTTGTGCTTTTAGCTCAATGACATCTTTATATCTCTCTTGAGCAACTTCAAGGAGGTCCTAATTGTCCTCTTGACTTCCACCTTGTTTTTTTGTACTAATGAATTCTAATCTCATTAAAAACACATAAATATTTTAAATTTGACCTTGAGAAATATTTTCAATTTAACTTTTCTACAAGTAAAACATTTTTAATTCACTAACATTTTTAATTTATTACTTTGACCTCAATTGTAAATTTTTATTTGGCAACATGATAAATTTTAATCTTTCTTCCTTTTCTATCAGATAGCATGAGTTAAGTTGCTACCTCTTGATATTCCTATATATTTCCCTTCTCTGTCCCAAACTCTCAGCAATATGTCTCCCTTCTAATATAGAAAATGAAACTAAGTCCTTAAAAGGAGCTTTCTTCTTTCCAAAGTTTTATATGGACTTTTATTCATAGAATTATATTTAAAATGACAGTGATTAATACCAATTTGGAAACAAAATTATTAAATCATTGAGATTAAATAATTGTAACAGTATTGTTTGAGTTTACTACACCACTATGTCCTTACAGTATAGTCTTAAGCATTTATAAAATGACTTATTAATTCATGGTATTAGTAAACTATATAAAATGGATCACTTGAAAACCACCAATAATCCTTAAAGTCATTATCAAATTAATTAATACATAATTTATTTTCACATATTTATTAAAATATCACATAATAGAATAAAGATCTATTAATGCTATTTTATTGTTAATTTATTAATGAGATAAAGTACTGAACTAAAAACTGATCCATTTACATGATCTCAGAGTGACAGTAAAGTGGGTAGAGCTCTTGCCGGTATGTCATAGAACCCTGTTTGATTTTTCAGCACCCCATAGGGTTTCCCAGTCCTCTCAGAGTGATCCCTGAGTGCAGAGCAAGGGGTTATCTCTGAGCACTGCTGGATTTGGCCCTTATAAAAGCAAATACAATATTATTAACTAAAGTTCTTTGTAAAGTGCTTCATTTGTATTAAAAGAGCTCATTGTACTATATTGACTTTTATAATGAGTGGGAATATTCCAAATTTTTATTAAATGTAATTTCTTCATAGTAAGGTTTTATATGTTATCTTGATGATAACAATATATCTTTATTTATCTTACTCATTAAAAATGTTCATCTTCAACCCATATTTAAATTTTCACTGCATCATCTTTAACTATAACACAAAGATATTTTAAAATGAAATATAGGGGCCAGAGAGATAGCACAGCGGCATTTGCCTTGCAAGCAGCCAATCCAGGACCTAAGGTGGTTGGTTCGAATCCTGGCGTCCCATATGGTCCCCCGTGCCTGCCAGGAGCTCTTGAGCACCGCTGGGTGTGGCCCAAAAAACAAAACAAAACAAAACAAAAATATAACAAAACAAAAAAAAAAAGAAAGAAATATAAAATAGAATAGAGAAAAATGTTCTGCTTCATTTTATAAGATATTTACTCCACAAATTGATATGAAGTGTATAATCAAAGGGAATCTTCTCATAAACATGTTTCTGCACATAAATACCTATGAAAAAAGATAACCACTTTGAAAAATCATAGTTGTAATATGTATTTATCGGTTAGATTATAAAAACACAACACCATCTTAAAATAGGATAGTCAGGTAATTAAATAAGGTAAAGATGTCAGTGAAAGGAATGTCTGATATAATAACTAGATAGCCTCAAGAGACAACATACTTGAAAAATGGTTTTTCTTCCTCTAGCAAATAATGAGTATATATATATTAAAATAATATTTTATAGCCATAAGAAATTATTAAAATTATTCTAACATGCATTATGTAAACATGAATCAAAATTTATATAGAATAAAAACATAACAAAGAAGATAATGATATCTAAATATATAAAATTAAAATATATTCTTTTAACATCACAAGTATGAAAAAAATGACAAAAATGTCCATAAAAATCCAAATGTGATGCCAAGACCTCCTCAGTCTCCAGTTTAAGAGTTCAAAGACTTAGGAGAATAAATTAAGTTACATATCATATAGATACTTTGAAACAAACTAACTTATAATAAAATAATGAAACTATATTCTCATAAGATAGTCTTAGAAAAATAGTAAATATATACCTATATCTGGTTTTCCAGTCTTTTTTGTTTATTTTTTGGGCCACCTGGCTGTGCACAGAAGTAATTCCTGGCTATGCACTTCTGGTGGGTACAGAAGACCGAATGCAAAGGCATGAAATGGACCCAATTGTGTACCATTCCCCATATGGCAAATGCCCTATCCACTGTACAATATATAGCTCCATCTCCTAGCTTGCCATTTTTTTTTCATTTCTTAAACAATCTTTTTTTGCCATCAATGAGTTATTCTAATCTTGAAAATTCAGCTCACAGTATTATGGCCTTTCTTTTAATTCAAGATTTAGACCTAATGAAATATATGTGATTTACCGGTATCAACTTAAAAATACATTTTGTTAAATGTTTAAAGATCCAGTATGAACTCTAAAATTATGTTATTGAGCTTTTCAATATTGGTTAATGTATTGTATAAAGTTGATTATTTAATCATTAAAAATAACACCATTTCTAACTAAATGCCAAGTACTTACAGAAAAATTAGTACTAAATATCATTTATCATAATTTTGCCATATATTTATCATAATTTTTATCTTCACAAATGTTTGTATGCATATATATATATATATTTGGAGCCAAAAGCCTTTCTAATTAGCATAAATCACTAAATGAATGTTGGCAAGCATTTTTTAAGCCATAAGCTTGTTATGTTCTCTAATTTATATTGGTGTGTGATTGTAAATATAGTAAATATAAAAGTATATATAAGTAAATATATAAGTAAATATAGTAGTTGGGGAAATATTTTGAAATAAGTATTGGCCAACATATTTTATAAGTATTAGTATTCTCTATTTCTCCCAAGTTCTCTCTTCCTTTGTTTCACTCTTTTTTATCCATCCCTCTTCCTTTTCTCTCTCTCTCTTACACACACAAACACACACACAACACATACATCTTGGACCTGTAAGTATTTTGTTACCATTTTTGAGCTTGTATAACATGTAAAAATGTGTGCTTTATACTTTTATATAGTTCTTATTTTTTATCTTAAATGTATAATTTTGTCATACCATACGTAAGGTACAAAACATACTATGAACATAAATATAATTGTTTTAATTCTACCCATATTTTTCAAAATAGATATTTGTACATGTCAATGTTTAATTATAATATATTCAATAAGTTTTATAATACATGAAAATTATAAATTTGACCAATTTAATAGATAAAACTAACAGAACTTGGTTTAGGATTTATATATTTATAATAAAAGAAGATTGAGTATTTTAAAAAACTAATTTAAACATTTACTGTTATTTCCAATACTATTATTACTAAATTATTTTATTTTGATATACGTGGTCACATTCAACTGTAAAATAAAAAATGGAGGCCACAGGGACACATACAGTGGTTATAGTATATGAATTACATGAGTTAACTCTGGTTTGATGCCAGGCATATAAAATGATCCCCTGAGCACCTCCAATAGTGATTCCCTGTACAGTCAGGAAGCAGTCTTAAACACTGCAGAGTATGGATACAAAATAACAATAACAACAACAACAACAATAATAATAATAATAATTAATAATAACATTTAAAAAAATGAAAAATTAAACCATGCACAGTTTACCCATTTAGACCAATAAAAACACTTTGCAAAAACTATGGTACAATATCATACAGGATATATCAAATTTGATATAACATCTTACTCATACATTTTTTTGTTTATTTACAACTATTTGATTCTGTGTGTATATAACATTAGTTTTCTTTAGGCTAGAGAGATTAAGCTAGGGAGAGTACTGAGCTTCCATAGCTCTGTAAAAGGCCAACTTGAGTTTAATACTCAGCACCATATATGGTGACACCAAGAGCCACAAGGAGTGATCTCTGAGTACAAGTCGTGGATTGTACCCTGAACTAACCATGTGTGCTTCAATTCACCAATAAGTTCAATTTAATCTACCATACTATGGGTTTCATTATTCACCACTATACCCATATTTTTTAATTATTATTAAAGCACTAGTAAAATTTTAGAGCAAGAACTTATCTTTACATTCTAAAAAAAAATCTGAGTTTTGTGAGGTATAAAATTCAATTCTCTTTCTATAGTGCAAAAGCACCAAACAAATCCTAATCAAACTGGTCTAACTGTTTTCAATACAAAATTATATTTTTAAAAAGAAGCAAACAAGATTTGACAAAAAGGTTTCTATGGGTAAATCCAATTGTTTGTTAATTCTAGAATATATTTATTTGCTTTTCCCTTTGACATGATATCATATACAATATAAATTGCTATTTTATGGAGAAAATGCATTTTATTTTTACAAGAACTAATTTAGTCCTCATAACAATGCCAAGCTGTGTAAAAGCTTCATTTCCAAACCTGAACAACTGACTTCAAATAAGACCAATAATTTATCATTTTTATCTTTACTATCTACGTCCATCTTATGATATAGAACCATGTTATATCTAAGATAGGAAACACTAAAAACCAAATAGAAAACAGAATATTCACATATTCTGATACCCCTAAATGTGTCAATATGTGTTAACCAATCCAAATATAATAATTGAAGCTTAATATTATAAATGAAATAATATTTTAAACAATTGTAGATATTTAATTAGTATATTGCTGAAAATGATGTTTCTAAGGTATTAACAAGGAAGACACGGTTGCTAGATATACCTAAAGCTTCTATCTTCTGCTTTATTTATATATTAAGTGGAATTATATATAACCACTCATATATTTTTTTCTTTTTTTGTTTTTTTTTTCGGGGGGGCACATCCATTTGATGCTCAGGGGTTACTCCTGGTTAAGCGCTCAGAAATTGCCCCTGGCTTAGGGGACCATATGGGACCCCGGGGGATTGAACCACGGTCCTTCCTTGGCTAGCGCTTGCAAGGCTGACACCTTACCTCTAGTGTCACCTATCCAGTCCCTGTTTTGTTTTGTTTTTTAATTTAAAATTTTTTTTTTATTTTGGGGCCACACCGGCAGTGCTCAGGGGTTACTCCTGGTTATCTGCTCAGAAACAGCTCCTGGCAGGCATGGTGGACTATATAGGTCGTGGGATTCGAACCAACCACCTTAGGTGGTTGCAAGGCAAACACCGCTGTGCTATTTCTCTGGCCCCTATATTAAATAGAACATGAAGTATACCAAAAATTTTCAAGATTTTCCATATTTTGATATTCACTGGACAAATCTCCCCTTAAAATATGTTAACTTAACAGCATCCTACTTACAAAGCTTTACCATCTATGCTGCCATGGATCAAAGCCAAGTTTTTTTATATGTTTATATATGTTTAAGGGTAATCATAATTTTGGAACATTGCCACATTGGAACACCTGATAAATAGAAATCAGATTCACTACCAACCTATCCAAATAATGGAAATTTTGTATATTTAACACTTCACATTTTACTATGGATTGAGTGTATTAGTAAAGAAAGATTTTGACATTATCAGCACACAAGTAAAATGAATTTATAAACAAATGTGATAAAAGTTAGAATTATTTTATTTTGTATTCATTAACTGACTTGTCAAGATATTAACTGAGCAGTGCTTTTCCACAATGATCAGTGATTTAAAGTATTTTAGCTATAAATCAAAATACTCTTACCTTTTAAATTTTGCCTTCAAATGTATTAGCTAAATTTAACATTTGTGTTTTTATAATTATTTTGAAAACATGATATGATCCAGATAATTTGAATTCTATGATGGCAACTGAAACCACATTTTTTTTTTTTTGGTTTTTGGGTCACACCCGGCAGCTCTCAGGGGTTGCTCTTGGCTCTACACTCAGAAATCACCCCTGGCAAGCATGGGGGACCTTATGGGATGCTGGGATTCGAAACACTATCCTTCTGCATGCAAGGCAAACACTACCTACATGCTATCTCTCTAACCCCGAAACCAATATTTTTAATTACGGCAAAATGAGATATTATTACAGCAGGATTTAGCATTCTAAATTTCCTCAATTCCTCTCAGGTACTTTTCACTGAGTAGATTTGGCCAGTTGACTCAATGGACCATTTCTTTCCCAAAGATAAATGACATGATTAGGAAGCCAGATGGTACCAATGCTGTAAGCTATATTAAATTTTGAGTCATATTTGGGCTAGTTTTACCTTCAAAACTGAATAACAGGATTATATCTAAGTGTATGTATGTACATTTGTTGCATATAGGTATACTTACCTAAGTCTATTTACTTTTCTTTTCAATTTTCAGATACTGCTATAAAGTCATGCTAGAGTTTAAACTTAAAAGAATCTTAAAGAGGGTGGGACTCTTTAGGGTCACTTTTCATTTACCTTTAAAGAAGCAATCTTCATTGTGAACAATGATAATCTTTTGTTTCTTCAGGCAAGCTGCTCTGTGTACTTCACAGTGGTTTTGGTAGAATTCTCCATCAGATCCACACACAGGTTTGTAGTGCCGTTTGCATAGGTCCATGCAAGCACATTCTGCTTTCCCAGTCTCTCTGCTGACAACACAATGCCTTCCCAAACCACAGTATTTATTTTCACAGGATCCTAGAGGGCTATCCTGCAGCAAGAATCCTGAAGACAAGAATAGAAACTCATTTTAAAGATATGCTCCATTATATGCATATCCCACCTTCAAATAAAAATAAACAATTGGTCTATCACTTAAACTTTTGAGGTTAACTTAAATTAATATGCACATGCATGGAACTATAAAATAAATACTGTGCCTTCAAAGGAGTATGTATGTATGTATGTATGTATGTAATTTATGTAATTTATGTAAAGGAGTTACATAAATTGTGTGGCTTTACATTGCTTCATATACTGCTAAGAAATGTTATAATGCACTACAATCTGGGGACTTAAGGGACAAAGTAATTGTGCATGTGTTTTATTTTTCTTAATTTTTTTTGGCTGAAAGTTCAAAATTAAAGTGTCACCAAGGGGATTTCTTCTGAGAATTCTGTTTATGGGTGATCGTCTTCCCACAGTAACTTCGCCTTGTCCTCTTTCTTTGCATTTTTGTCTTCATAAAATAATAATAATAATAATATTAATTTAAAAAATGTGGGGCCTGAAAGGTGGTGCTAATGGTAAGGTATCTGCCTTGAAAGCTCTAACCTAGGACGGACCATAGTTTGATCCCCTGGCGTCCCATATGGTCCCCCAAGCCAGGAGTGATTTCTGAGTACATAGCCAGGAGTAACCCCTGAGCATCACTATTGTGGTCCGCAAACCAAAAAAATATAACAAATAAAAATAAACAATTATATAGAGAAAATTTATCTATTGCTCTCAGTAAAAAAAATTGATGAAATATCAGATCAACTTTTTCAAAATATGTCAATTCAATTCCCTTCCTCAACTTGAGCTTTCTCCCTCTCTAATGTGTCTGGTTGTTAGTGATTCTCAAGAGCTAAAATACCTCAGTTCAGCCCTCCTTCTACTGTTTTATTGTCTTAGATAAATGATTTCTTTGTACCAAGTGTGCCATCTTCAATATGTGAGTAATAGTGGAGTGTCCTAGAATTGTACAAAGTATTAAATGTGACAGTGCACAGAAAAAGTTATACCAGATACATAGTAAATGCTTATAGAATAAATAGTATTAAAATAATTCAGGATAGGGGCTGAAACAATAGCAAAGCTTAGTCCTAGTCCTAGGGCATTTGCCTTGCATGTGGCTGACCCAGGACAGACCTGAGTTCGATCCCTGGAATCCCATAAGGTCCACCTAGCTGGGAGAAATTTCTGAGTGTAGAGCCAGGAGTAATCCCTGAATGTCACTGGGTGTGGCCCCAAAACAAGCAAACCAAAAAAAAAAAAATCAGGATAATGCATAGATGCATATAAGACACAAAATAAAAGACAAGAATAAAAGCCCTAAACATTTCTCAGTGGGCCCTTAATAACTGACACTTCTTGCTTTGACCTTTGCCACTCATTAACTAATTATGCATTTCATGACTAAATAAAAAGTCGCGGGGAACTCAAATTTCTTGCTACTTAGTCCAATCAATCTCCATTAGCACTAGAAGCATAAACATGGATCTAACAGTCTTACACTCGAATGTCTCTGAGCAACCTCACTTCAGTTTTATAAACACCCAGTTTTATGGGGAAATGATTGATATACTACATTCAATTTATACTCTGGAATTCCTAAGCAGACTTAAAAGACTATGGTTATTATCATTTGTAATTTTGTAAGATTAGAATGTTCGAAACAGCAAAAGTCAAATACACCTAATTATAAGCTATTCTCATGTAAATATGTGTGCATATTTTATTTTCCATAATATTTTACTTGGTAAAAATACCAATAAAAGATTATTAATTTATTCATTTATTTAGTTAGTTAAATTAATTAGTTATGATGATGAAAAAGCCATACATGACAACTCCCATTCTGTTGTTTTCTAACTCTCCTCCTGGGTCTTTTATTTATCTTTTGTTCCACTGTCTGAACCTGGCACTCTGGGTGGGGCTTTTCGAGATCTTGTCCAATTCAACCAGCCTCAGGACTGAAGGTGAAGGGAAGGAAGCAAATTTCTGCTCCATTAAACCAGTTCCTACTACATGTGCCAAATTCTACAATTAAACATGCAAGTGACCCTGGAAGTTCTTACTAATGAGATACTCCCTTCTTTCTTTCAAACTGTTGCTGAAAGATCAGCCACTGGTGTCAAGGAGTACTTTAGTGAGGAAGTTGGAATGTGGGAGAGGCAGGGAGGGCAGAAAACAAAAGGGACCCTGATTGCTGCCTCCCTCCAATCTCAAGCTCAATAAAGACTATATTCAATTAAACTATAATTAACTTTTTCGCTAATGGATTTTTTCAGCATATTGGTTAAAAATTATCTGTGCAAACTAAGAGCACTAATACTGATTCAAAATTAAATTGTAGCTTCACTAACTCCAAACTTTAGAATGTGGGTAATATTGTACTATATGGGGATAATAGCATCATTATAGGATTATTAGTATTAAAGTTTTTAGAAATATATAGCGAGGCTTTGAGTTATAATTATCTATATAAAACTTGTAAATTTTTCTAAAAAAATACATAATTTTAAGTATCATTTAAAGGGGCCAGAGCAGTGGCACAAGCAATAGGGCATTTGCCTTGCACATGCTAACCCAGGACAGACCATGTTCTATCCCCTGGCTTCCCATATGGTCCCAAAGCCAGGAGCGATTTCTGAGCACATAGCCAAGAGTAACCCCTGAGCATCACAGGGTGTGGCCCAAAAATCAAATAAATAAATAAAAATCATTTAAAGAATTATTTTAATTTTTTTTATTTAAACACCTTGATTACATACATGATTGTGTTTGGGTTTCAGTCATGTAAAGAACACCATCCATCACCAGTGTAACATTCCCATCACCAATGTCCCAAGTCTCCCTCCTCTCCACCCGACCCACGCCTGTACTCTAAACAGGCTCTCCATTTCCCTCATACATTCTCATTATTAGGACAGTTCAAAATGTAGTTATTTCTCTAATTAAACTCATCACTCTTTGTGATGAGCTTCCTGAGGTGAGCTGGAACTTCCAGCTCTTTTCTCTTTTGTGTCTGAAAATTATTATTGCAAGAATGTCTTTCATTTTTCTTAAAACCCATAGATGAGTGAGACCATTCTGCATTTTTCTCTCTCTCCGACTTATTTCACTCAGTATAATAGATTCCATGTACATCCATGTATAGGAAAATTTCATGACTTCATCTCTCCTGACAGCTGCATAATATTCCATTGTGTATATGTACCACAGTTTCTTTAGCCATTCGTCTGTTGAAGGGCATCTTGGTTGTTTCCAGAGTCTTGCTATGGTAAATAGTGCTGTATATGAATATAGGTGTAAGGAAGGGGTTTTGTATTGTATTTTTGTGTTCCTAGGGTATATTCCTAGGAGTGGTATAGCTGGATCGTATGGGAGCTCAATTTCCAGTTTTTGGAGGAATCTCCGTATCGCTTTCCATAAAGGTTGAACTAGATGGCATTCTCACCAGCAGTGGATAATAGTTCCTTTATTTTTATGTTGTACTTTTATTTTCATATAAATCCATTCATTTCAAATGGAAGTTAATAAAATAAAAATCACCCCAAAGTCAACATCATCAAAAGCATAATTAACAATAATTTATATTATGGTAGAAAAATGTTATGTTCAAAAACAATGTTAAAATATGTGAAATCTTTGAAGCCTTAGTTCAATTATTGATTAAAATTATAAAAACTCTTTATTGTGGGCCTGAGTCGTGTTGCAAGCGGTAAGGCATCTGCCTTGCTTGCGCTAGTTTAGGATGGACCGTGGTTCAATCCCCTGACATATCATATGACCCCAAGCCACGAGCAATTTCTGAGCAAGTAGCCAAGAGTAACCCCTGAGTGTTACCCACTGTGGCCCAAAAACCAAAACCAAAACAAACAAACAAAAAAAATCAAATGTCTATTAAATCAATATAACAATTCTTTTCTTTTCTTTTCTTTTCTTTTTTTTTTTTTTTTTTTTTTTGGTTTTTGGTTTTTGGGCTACACCTGGCGGCTCTCAGGGGTTACTTCTGGCTCTACATTCAGAAATAGCTCCTGGCATTCATGGGGGACCATATGGGATGCTAGGATTCAAACCAACCACCTTAGGTCCTGGGTCGGCTGCTTGCAAGGCAAATGCCACTGTGCTATCTCTCTGGCCCCAATATAACAATTCTTAATATTTTTAATAATTTTTAAAAATAGTTGAATCTCTAAATAAATTTACTACTAAAAACATTTTCCTTCATGTTATTTTCTGTGAAATATATGTAAAGTACATATCCATGCTAATCATAACTATACAATAATTTAATTGGGAAATTATTCTAAATATTTCCTTAATGTCACACAACAAATTGTTAATGTAATATGGAAACTTTGTTCACAAAGTTGAATTTGATATGAATCTTGCTAAAACATACATTAGTAACTTATCAAGTAAAAGTCTAGTTATTAAGTAGTAAAAGGTAAATGGAAGGATTATTTTCATTATTTTTTTATTAAAATGAGTTCAATGTTCACTGAGCCTGAATTTAGACTTAGTCACAAGCTTAGCCCTCTAACTGACTTAGTATAATTTTGATCAAATGGATCTGCTTATAATGAGGTCATTGGTGATATATCACAGTTGGTGTCTAGATTCTCTTCTCTTGCATATTTGCTCCTAAGTTTTGCACTACAGTTCAGAGGTTTGTATTAGGATACCAGCTATTTTGTACAAGTTAATGAACTATATTATACTAGCTAGCAGCTATGTATTGCATGTAGCTCCAGCAATTAAAGGAAATTTAATTAATTCATATGCAATCCAAAAGTAAGCTCATATTATGTAAATGAATAGCTAGAACATATTCTTTCTGACACTAATTATCCATGACTAATGCTGAACTTAAGTTTCAGCTGAGATTAAATCAATTTAATCTGATCAACATGTCAAAGATTTCTTTTAAGTACATTCAGATAACACACTAAATGAATTTTAATCAAGAATTTCTATCTTGCTACCTCTAACTTGATAAAGTCACATTTGTTTCCAAAATGTACTACAAATTTAAAAAAATTTAAATCATTTTAAAATCCCTATCTTTGGAGCATTACAAAAATTCTTCCGATTTGAAGCAAAGCTGAAACATTAAATGCTTGAAGTATAGATAAAATAAAGAACTTTTAATGATCAACTTAGAGTAATATATATGTGTTGATTTTTAAAGATATGCAAGTATAATGTTATTAATACGATTAATTTAATTTGAAAACAAAACATCAAAGACACTATGTCATAAAATAATTCTGTACAACTCTAAGGAAAATCTTGACATATTTTCTCAATTATGAGTCAATTTTCTTCAAGTGATTTATATAATAGACAGAGTATAATAGACAGTTACTTAACATAGAAAAATCTAAGATAAAGTAAAATTTAATAAAATGCATTTTTATATGTAAGGAACTAGACAGTGATTGACATTTTTTGCAAGAAAATGACAAGGATCAAAAGACAAGATTTGATTGTACACAGAAGAGAGGCAAAGGTTTAGGGCATGCATAGAGTGTGAAAGAGAGCGAGGTATATTATAGGTCAGATCTTACAGTATCTCAAGTTTGAAAAATGCTTCATGAGCCCAGTGCGGTACGGAGAGGGTCTATTTACAAGTTGTCTAATCTTTGGGAAGTCTGTTGAGTGCTGGCTTGCTTGTTTGCTTGCTTAAGAGATGTGGCTTCTCACTAGCACGTAAGGTGCTATTGCAAGAGGTCCATCCCATTGTTCTCTGTTGAGTCAGTTTGCTCTCCCCCTTTCTCTCCCTCCTATCCCTTAATCTTCCCCTCAACTCTCTTTCCCTCTCCTCACTCCAAACTCCTTTCCCGTCCATCTGTCCATCTCTCTTCCCCTCTCACTTATCCTCTACCTCTCCCTTTTTCTTCTCCATCCCCTTTCCAGCTCCTCTCCCTCCCTCCCTCTGCCTTCCTCTTCCTTTCTTTCTCTCATATTCCTTTCTTCTCCTCCTCCCTCTCTCACTCCCTATCTCCTTCTTTATCTTCCTATCTCTTCTAAAACCCCTTCTCACTCCCTTTCGTTCTCTCCCTTTCCCCCCTTACTCTTCCCCCAATCTCCTCATTCCCTGAAAGAATCAGATACTTTGCACTGCCAGACAAAAGGCCTGAGTATATGCGGGGCCTTGTAGCAAGCAGAGATCTTTGCTAAAAGCAGGGACCCCTGAGAAGTAAATGTAACCATTTGAGGTTTGCATAGAGACAATGAAAGCATAGAATTTTAACCCTGGAAAACTGAGTCTAACTTATCTGAAGTTCCTGTCATCTGTACATTCCAGCCTGCTTTGATGGGTCCGGTCTGCCCGAGATGGGTTCCATTATCAGTACACTCTGGTCTACTGGAGATGGGTCCCATTATCTATCTGTACATTCTGACCCATTCGCCGATGGGCCCTGTTATCTAGGTATTCCTGCCTGTTCAATGTATATCAACATGCGTATGTGCAGAAATGTGCCTGCAAAAGGTAATTAAGCCTCGCCTGTGGTTCAATAAACAGAATTGGATCTTGAATCCTTATCCCATTCTAGTCTATCTCTGTGTCTGTTACTTGTTCTGTGTTTATCTGTATGTATATGTATTCTCCCTTGGAGAATAAGTAACCCATTTCTTAACTGGTGTCCCCCGCAGGTCGGGGCACCCACAAATATAGACCAAACTCATGATACTAAGCAGGGGCAGAATATTGGCAGAGCTCAGAGACCCAGGAAAGTTCAGATGTCCAGGCAGGCACAGATACTGAATATAGGAGTCTATGCCACAAGCATCACAGGTAGAAGGAAGTAAACCACTGGACTTTATTACAGAGCTGCTGAGGTACAGTTTGAGAGAGGCCTAGCTATAGGTACAGAGGACAGGATTGTCACCCTCAGCACATGGTAACCAACTGTAAACTAAGTAAAACAGAGAGTCCAGGGAATGCACAGGGACAGAATTTTACACCAGGAAGTTATACACAGATTAGAGAGAAACATGGAAAGGACCTGGCTACTATACAAGGGAGTTAGTAAATATCATGGAACCAATAGGGAAGTCCTACTGGGGACTGGGCAACATCTGGAATGAGAAGAATGACTTTGGTATCTAGGTAACGAGAAGACTGACACATTTGGGAGGAACCCAGCCCTTCTATTTAAACTGTACAATGAACTTTAACTTCTAATCTTCTGAGTATTTTATATGCAAATATTTTGTACAAGTTTTTAAGAACTCACCAGAGAAGAAAATCCACTTTTGCACTGACAGGTATAGCTACCACAAAACTGTATCTATATCTGGATTTAAACAATAGCTAAAGGGAAGATAAAACAGATCTTAAAGAGCAAACTACTTTTAATTATTTTAGAAGAACATAAACTAATTAGTTTAGAGTGCAAAGTTTTTTATTGCGTCTTAAAAATGTATTATTATTATTATTATTATTATTATTATTATTATTATTTTGCTTTTTGGGCCACATCAGTGATGCTCAGAGGTTACTCCTGGCTATGTGCTCAGAA
Organism: Suncus etruscus; assembly: GCF_024139225.1. Taxonomy (NCBI): domain Eukaryota; kingdom Metazoa; phylum Chordata; class Mammalia; order Eulipotyphla; family Soricidae; genus Suncus; species Suncus etruscus. Next base: position 100,838,470 of record NC_064850.1, on the reverse strand, counting down.
ATCACTCCTGGCTTGGAAGACCATAACGGACTCTCAGGGATTAAACCGTGGTCCTTCCTAGGTTAGCATGTGCAAGGAAAACACCCTACCACTTGCACCAGTGCTCCAGCCCCCAAAATATACAATTATTAATAAAATGTAGGAATTGCTTAAGTTTTGATTTATGAAAATATCAAATTTTTGGTCAGATTATACAAGTATCAATCACTTTGATTTTTCTCAATATATTACTCAGTGTTTTTCAACCTTTTTGTGCAAAGGCACACTTTTTTCATGAAAAAAAAATCATGAGGCATACCATTATAAAATGTTAAAAACATTAACACTATACCTATATTGACTATATATAAAATAATTCTCTTGAATAGGAATAAAATAAACACAAATAAATTATTTTATAATTACTTTATTATGAAATAATCAAATGATCAGTCTATTTGTGAGCCGAAGCCACATGTTATGGACGAAATTGGAATATTTTTCCCACTGCACACTAGACAATATTTCATAGCACACTAATGTGCCATGGCACAGTGGTTAAAAAAATGCTGTTACCTGTCTAGAGTACAGGCAGGGGTGGTGTGGGGAGGAGGGAGATTTGGAACACTGGTGATGGGAATGTTGCACTGGTAATGGGTGGTGTTCTTTACATGACTGAAACCCAAACACAATCATGTTTGTAATCAAGGTGTTTAAAAAATATTTAAAAATAAACAAAAACAAAAATATGCTGTTAACTAACCTCAGACAAATGGAAAAGTAAAAGGAAATTAATAAGTCATATTTAGCTTTGCTTTCATTCAAAGAACACTTATTTAAAACTATTTGGCTTAATAAAATTGAAAATAAAAATTAATATATGACAGGGCCAGAATGATAGTGCAGTGGTAGCATGTTTGTCTTGCTCTTAGCTGACCTAAGATGGACCTCAGTTCTATCTGAGGAGTCCCATATGTTCCCCCAAGCCAGGAGTGATTTCTGAGTGCATAGCCAGGAGTATCCCCTGAGCATCACTGGGTGTGGCAAAAAAAACACGTTAATACATGAGAAAAATATTTTCATTGTGCTTTCTCTGATATATAATACTTAAACTTAATTTTAGTTAACATAGGTACTCGTACTTTATTTCTCTTTTTCCTCTTCCTTCTTTTCATAGTTCCCTCAGCAACTATTCATGTCTCACTCTACGTTGTTATGTTCAAACATTTTGCTCTATGTTATCCAGAGAATTCACATTAGTTGTACTCACCCAGTTGGTGTTTGCAGGAAAAAATACTTTATCACTGTTGTTACTGTGACTCCAAGGATCCCAACAATAGGTTCTATCACAGTGGCCATGTTGAAACTCAAATGTATGGCTCACATTGATAGTGCATATCTGACTCTACCACTAAGCCACACACCCATTCTTGGGAAACTTAATTCTCTTTCTTAAATAATATCTACAAACTCTAGAAATAGTACTGATATATAAAAACTGAAAAGGATAGAACCAAAATGAGTATACCAAAAGAGTAGGACACTTGTACTTTGCAGGCAGCCTACTTAGGTTCAATACCTGGCATTCGTAGAGTCACACAAACCTGCTCAGAGTGTTTCCTGAGTGCAAAACAAAACTAAGTATTTCTGGATATGGCATACCCTCAAAAAAAAAAAAAAGAAAGAAAGAAAAAAACATATGAGGGTCCAGAGTGATAACAAGGTCATGTTGGACATTTGCCCTACACACGGTCGACCTGGATTCGATCTCCTGCAACCTAAATGGGCCCCTTAACATGCCAGGAATAAGTTCTGAGTGCAGAAAATAAACCCTGGAGTAAACTCTGAGCAACATCAGGTGTAGCCCAACAACAACAACAAAAAAAAAGTATGTTAGTCTTAGACCGGAGGGGTAGAAGCTGTATGGCATTTGCCTTTCACCTGGCTGACCTAGAAGGGACCGAGGTTCGAACCTCAGCGTCCCATATGGTCCCCCAAACCGGAGCGATTTCTGAGCGCAGAGCCAGAAATAACCCCTGAGCATCACAGGGTGTGGCACAGAAAAGCAAAAAAAAAAATAATAATCTTAGAATTTGTAAATTATATTATTTTTAAGCCTTTATAATAATATTTTGTATATTATATTATGTAAATAGTTTAAGGGATACATTTTACAATTGGAGTTGTTGGTCCAGGTGCTGACGTAGTAATGAAGGTGCATGTCTGAAATTCCCTGGACCCGATTTTGTTTCCTGAAATCACATGGATTCCTGGGCATTGTTGAGTGCAGGCTCCCAGCAACCCCTTCCTCCCAAGAATTCCCTGTATCACAGAACCTGAGCTTTGCATCTACAGGTTCCTGTACTGAATCCGTAGCAGCCTGTTTGGCCAAGAATCACAGGCCGGGTTTCTGGGACTCCAGAATAACACTTAAAAGCCTCTCCCAATCCAATAAGTAACTAAAATTGGAGTTGTTTAATTTCTCTGTAACTGTTACTACATGTTTGAATTTAGATAGATCTATTAAAGTTGGTTTGCCATTTATGCCTTCTAACAAGAGGAATTATTATTTAATTATTGAATTATTATTTAAATGAGCTAAATATAATGGAAATAATAATAGTAACATATCAATGGATTTTTTTAAAGGAGTGTTTCTCAGTCTTTTTCCTGATCATTGCCCCTTATAACTTTGATCCCTTCCTATGGTCCTTTGTCCCAGCTGCTGATTACTCCTTTCATGTTGTGACTCTTCTTTGATTTTATTTTTATCTGTAGCCCCTTGATATATTCTGGGGGATCCAATTGAGAAATGCTGGCTGAAAGATTTAAGTGAGTTTGTTCAGAGAAAATCCTTGATATAAGGTCAGGTGTTCAACAAACAAGGTTATTATTATACTTAATTGGTATTGACTATGAATTTGACACATAGCATATATGTCTTAATGCCATTGACATTAATATTTTTATTAATTTATTAAGTCTTTCAGATCTCTAGCATTTATGTCTATTGTTAATTTATTTACAAGAATGTAAAAGGTGTTTCAAATATACTCATTTAAAGTATTCAAGAGGCCATGCCTTTAAAGAATTGCTCTCACTGCCCCTGAGATTAAAATAAAATAAATTAAATGGTGCATATTTCTGTAATTAATATTTTGAAATAATATTTTCTGATGTTTTGCTATTGACATGGAAAAACTGTGAGATATTAGTAAATTCCAATAAATGTTTCTGTTGCATACTTCCAATTCTAACAGAACATATTCAGTGCTTCCATACTTAGTGGAAAGTGGCAGTTCAAGTAACTACTTCAGTGCCTGTGGAAGACTAAGCACAGCATGATCTTTTCATGACCTTTAATGACTGCAATATGCATTGCCTGCTGTTACTTTGTGAAGTCAGTGAAAACAAGACAGCCTAACTGAAAATTCACCCAGGGAGTGTGAACAATCACATATCTGCAGTTTTGTGAATTTGGAACTTTTTCTTATTAAATTCCTGTAATATGTAGAGTTAAAAAAGTTGTTGGTGGCTAAATTTTAATTATACAATGTTCCAACATCCATTCATTGCTTCAATAGTGTTCATTTCCAACCACCATTTCCCCCAGTTAATCTCCTATCCTCCCTTCCTCAAACCACTGCCCTGTCTGTCTTCATGGAGAACACCTCTCTCTTACTCTCTTTCTCTGTCTCTCTCCATTTTCCTCTTATCTTTTCAGGTACAGTGATTTGTAATATTGTTTTGTAGGGGTATTATGAATATTACTTTGCACTGTGATGACATATCCTGCTGATACATCCCTATCTATCACTAATAAGTGATAGAAACAGGAATAATCATATGCAGGATGAGTGCCCAAAACATCATAATATCTCTCTGGCCTCTGAAAGTTCTAATTTTAAAAGCAGCAAATACAGAAAATATAAGTATAAAATCCAGAGACCCAGTTAGATTGCTCTCATCCAAATTTTCTGTTTAATGTAAATTAATTTGATTATGATTGAATATGATTTTAGTATGTCACTCATGATTTAAATTATTTGATTATAACTATTATGTCAACATTTATTTTGTATTCTATATTCACAACAGTAAAATTCTAATCATTATAGCAGAATATTGAAAAAATTTAAAAACTGAAAAGTGTACAAGTCTAACATATGACTATTAAAATTATAGACTTTTCTTAAAATTACTCGCTAATATGATCCTTTATAAGAGATGTTTCTATTATCTTAATATAAATACAGCATTGGAAACTTAAAGTAATATTTATGATCATATACTTAATCAAATAAATATGGTTACCAGATCAGGGATATAGCTATATAAAGATATTGTACATCATTTCTTGCCAGAGGTTAAGGTAAAATTTCCAAAACTAATTTTTGTAAGTATAGCAAGCAACATTTAGTCTCTAAACACTGGTAAGTATGTTCCAGAAACAATCCTCAACAGAAAAATTTTTAAATATTATATAATCTGTAACTTTTTAATCATATAAACAAAATGAAAGCATAAGAAATTTCACCTATGTCTTGTGATTACAGATTAGTAATCACAATTTGCATAAGCATAGATATTTTAAAATCTTTCTTTTAAATTATTATAGTTAATAGTAATGAAATACTTTTTATGAAACATCTTGAGGGACATTTAAAGAAAAAAATACTCATTTAGCCGTTAGCTGTTGCCTCCCATGTAAGTGATGTTAACTTATTTAACAAGAAAGTCAAGTAAGATATTAAGTAATTTTATCTATAAAACTTAAAAAAGTTCATGCAAATAGTATATGATACATTTTAATGTGATCAAAAACATTTCATATTTTTAAATAACTCTCATTTTTTTTAAAGTGGACTCTGTGTGTGTGTGTGTGTGTGTGATTGCACATTGGACATGGCTCTGCATTCAAGGATCAGGATAACTCATAGTAGGGTTCTAAAGGCCAAATGAGATATGATGGATGAAAACCCAATAGGGCATAACAAAGTGATACCTTACCTGCTGTACTATTTTTTTTTTTTTTAGTTTTGGGTCACCCCTGGCTTCACTCAGGGGTTACTCCTGGCTCTACCCTCAGAAATTGCTCCTGGAAGGCTTGAAGGACCATATCAGATGCCAGGATTTGAACCAATGACCTGCATGAAAGGCAAATGCCTTACATCCATTCTATCTCTTCTGCCCCAATTTTTCTGATCTCAAAAATTTTTACATTTTAAGAAAAATTTAAATATATTTCAAAGTACTATGATATAACATACTATAATTATTGGGTTTTGTTGTTGTTGTTGTTGTTGTTCAGGCAAGACCTGTTAAGCAGGGTTTGCTTTTGGCTCTGCACTTAGGATCAAACTATCTTCCAGCCCCAACTTCTGAAAATAAAATTGTTTATAAAAGGAATGTTTTAATGCCTTATTTTGTATTGATAATGCACTTTGTACCATTTTTGTCACAACAAAACTAGGTAGAAACTACTGAGAATTTTATAATCCAATTATTAAAAATTCAAATTGTTGTGTTATATTATGTACAAGTATTCCATTGAATAGTCAAATCATAAAGCAGAATGGTAGGATGAAACTTTCCAAAATTCTTAATTGTTCAGAAATTCAGTATTTTAAGATATCTGGAAATATCTATTAGAATATTATATCTAATAGAACATTAAAACTCTGGACATTTTTAATAACTTATTATATTATGTAAATTTTATCACAGTCAAATTAACATATGTTAATTTAAAATGAAGAGACTTCATATATATTATATAAATTAATATATTAGGTATGTATTTTATCCCATAAATGCACATTTTTCCTAATAGTCAACATCCATTATCAGTATGGAAGATTAGTTGTAATCTATAAATCAACACTGACAGAGCATTATCAACTAATATAGTCATATGCTGTAAAATAAATCTATAATCCATATTTCCAAAATCTTTAAGTACATATATTGGCTGATCCAAAGCATGGTAGTGTGGAAATTAATAAATCAAGCCAGTAAAGAAAATATCATGGAGTTTGGTGGCTTTTTGCCTCCTTGTTTCTCTAGACCCCCCAAAAATAAATTCTCTCTTTATTCAACCAGTTCAAATTCATTTGGAAGAGGGAGGGTTCAGTGAGAGACAAAATTACCTATCCAGGTGGACTTTTACAAGTCAAAGGGCTTGGTGAAAAAAGAGAAATTTGGGGGATGCCTTTGCCCTGTGCAAAAGCATAGTGTAAACCAACAATATGCATTCTCTTCATTCTGTTCTCTATCATTCTTTTTATTTATTTATTTATTTATTGACTGATTTGGGGGCCACGCTCTGCGGCATTCAGAGTTTACTCCTGGCTTTGCACTCAGAAATCTCCCCTGGCAGGCTGAGGGACAATATGGGATGTTGAGGAATCGAACCAGGTCCCTCCCAGGTTGGCAACATGCAAAGCAAATAAATGTCCCACAGCTGTGTTATATCTAAGGCCCCTGTCCTCTATCATTCTTAATATCTCAAATCACTGAAAATATTTTTTGCCTTGGCAATGTAAAGAAACTGTCTGTGCAAGGGCTGGAGAAATGCTACCATGAATCGAGTATTTGCTTTTTTGCTAATACCTTCACCTTGGAAAATCATTATTTAAAAAATATCTATTATAAACCTATATCATGCCCTGAGCACTACCAGAATCAGTAATAAACTTTGAACACCAGTGAGTGGGCAGCATATCCAAATAAATAAATGAATAAATAATACATCTCAAAATTTTACCATCTATCTTCTCTTTAGATATAAAAGTCATATTAACTAACTCTAAATACAGTCTAAATACTTAAAAATATGCTAATATTAATGCTAGGTGCTTAATTTCAAATGATATTTGATTTTTGGTGGTAAGACATAATTGGAAGTACTCAGGGATTACTCCTGGCTAGGGGTTCATGAGTCAATCTTGGCAGGCTTGGGGGACATTATGATGTGCTGGGGATTGAACTTTGTTAGCAGTGTGCAAGACAAGTATCCAACCTGCTGTACTATGACTCTACCCCAAGGGTATCCTATTTAAATAATTAAAAGACTTAAAATATTTAATAAGATAAAACGTTAGTAATGAAATAAAATCTTTCTGGGTCTTGGTAAACAAAATTTTGTAATACGTTAACATTAATACACTGATTGTAATTTTGTTTTGAGCTCAACATTTTCTTTTTAATGAAAATAAAAAATCTATTGTGATGTTCTGTTACACTCGGAAATAAGAGATGTCCCTCTTGCTTATATAACAAGACCACCTTTTTAAATATAAGATTGACAATGACATACTTTTTACATTCAGAAGTGTTCAGGAAATACGGCAGCACTTTGTTTTGTTTTGTTTTGGGGTCACACCCGGCTGTGCTCAGGCGTTACTCAGAAATCGCTCTTGGAAGGCTCTGGAGAGGTGGAATCATATGGGATGTCGGGATTCAAACTATAGTCCTTCGGCATGCAAGGAAAACGCCCTACCTTCATGCTATGTCTCTGGCCTCTGGCAGCAATTCTGATGATGTGATGGCTATTCTAGCTGAGCAGGATAGGCAGTTAAGTATTATGGTCTATCAATATGATGCTACTTGTGGTACTATTTTGCCCAAAGGGGCGGATGGGGCGGGGGTCAGTCTGAACTACACCCAAAATGTTTAGGGCTCTAACTCACTTTGGGATTTTTACAAGAAAGGCAGGTATTCTATCCATTTGGTTTATTCCCCTTATTTAATTTTTTTTTTATTCTACTGGTTTTCTTGTTTTGTTTTGTTTTGTTTTCGATTTTTGTTTTCTTGGGCCCCACCCAGTGATGCTCAAGGGTTACTCCTGATCTTGCGCTCAGAAATCTCTTCAGTCCTGGGGGACTATATAGGATGCCAGGGAATAGAAGCCTGGTCGTCTGTCAGTGAATGCAAGGCAAACACCCTACTCTTTTGCCATAGCTCTGGCCCCTAATCTACTGTTTTTAAAAGTTCTTCTCTTATATGAGTTTTTTCGTGTGACTGAAATTAACTCCACAAATAAATATATTTTTACATTAAATCTTAAGATTCTTACATCTTTACATCTTAAATTAATATAATATAAAATTATCACCTTCATTTTAAATATTTTATACTTAAAATTTTAGTAAAAAAAGATCCATTATGGTCTTAAATAATTATGTCTTACTGTTATATTTCTGTTCTCAAGCTCTATAAAAATTTAGCCTGCTAATATTATTTTTATTTTATAACAAATGTCTAATATCTTTAATAATTAAATCATGTTTACAATCAAAAAGCAATCATAATAATAAACTTTTCCCAGAAAAGAGTAAACAAATGTTAGAGAAAACATATGAAGTCTTCTCACTAGTAATTTTACTCAGTAATCTCACCCATTACCTGGGGAAGGAAATAAAAATTTGACTTTCATAGTAATAAACCCCACTCTTCAATATTACCTTTTTCATCATTAGTGCAGTTCCAGAGGAAATAAATGGATTATTATGCCCAAATCATTCTAGAGAATAATCTACCAAAGCATGTCAGAAAACTTACTTTTTTAGTTTAACACTTACTGAACTTTATTGAACAGGAAAAATATTTTTGTTATTCTTTTAATAATATATTTATTTAAGCACCTTTTTTATAGACATAATTGCAGTTGGTTATTAGTTGTATGAAGAACACCAACTTCACCAGTATTTTCCATTTTTAGAAAATTTATTTTAAGCTAAAAATTTATTTATTAATGTTATAGCTATGATATTTTATGTAATTAAATTAAACCAAAAGTTTTAATGTAATGCTAATTACATTAAATAAATATTTAATAAATAAATAAATATTTTTCAATTTATCAAGATTATTTTATAAAGGGCATGGGTTAATGAAAGTGTGCTATTATTCTTCTGAATGTTTTGGTTTTAGTGTTTTTCTCCAATCTCAGTCTTTAATTTGCATATGAAAAATCTCTACATGGATGTTTACATCATACATATTTGTTATGATAAAGACTTTGTTTTCTAATTAACTTTGTTGGCTAATAGATCTATAAATGATCTAAGTGAAATTGAGAAATTAGTTTGTGATCTTTCTCCTTATTTTTTCTATTCTGCTGGCTCTCATATCTTTTTGCTTCAAAGCTTGCACTAAATGTATACTTTCCTATCACTAGTGCTCTCATACTTCATCATTTGTTATCCCCCAGTATCTACCAGCCACCTTGACAGGCACATTAAAATATTTGGTGATTGCATCTTAGATTCATTTTATCTGTGTTAAGTCTTTGCATTGACTATGAAGGGTACTTTATAATGTTTAAAAACTGGTGAATAATCTGGTATTTTAATTGTACCAATGTGCCATCTTCATCTTTTTGAATGTAAATGTTATCTCATAGAACTTTGCACATATGAGGCTGCAGCAATATTATAATGAGTAAGGTGTTTGGTTTACATGTGGCAAACCCAAGTCCAAATCACAGAAGTCATGTGTTTCTCTGAGCACCTCCAAGATTACTTATACATTACTAAATATGATGCATAACATGTGCTTAGATACATGTTATGTGCTTATAAAGGAACTTGTATTAAGTACTAATCTGAAGCCATTTCAAGCATAAATATCTTATAAGGTGAAAAATACTTCCACATTGGAAAAGCAATTTTTTTTGGTAAGAGAAAGATAGTTATATTTCAAGGGAAAGTGATAAAAATCATTCTTATATAAGTCTGATTTGATCAAGGTTTAAACTATGGATTATGGTTTTAATAGGTGTAAATAACTTGTAAGAAAAAAAGGATGAAAAGAAAGCAAGATATTATGTAGTATGATACATGAATCTATTATTTTTAAATTATCAATGCCAGCTATAAGAAATGTCTATACTATTAAGCTAATTAATAAGTCAGTACAGGTATTTTTAGCAGGATCCACTTTCTACCTTAATATAAAGTTTGTTTTGAAAAATATTTACAGATATCTTTAAAAACTACTTTGAGTGCAGCAACAACATCTTTTTATACATAGATTTTTCTTTCAGTTCTAACTCTGAGGTTGAGAAAATAAAACATACCAAAACCAAGTTGTCTTTTTTACACATTCACTTTTTGTTGACTAAAGTATTTTCTTAATAATCACATACAATATTTCAAGAATATTACCTCATTTGCTACAAATTTACAAAGTAAAATTTATGCATTAAAATTAAAGAAAATAGTACATTAAAGCTGCTCATCATACTCAAGACAACACAAATTGGTAAGTAATGATACCGCCTTCAAATTCATGCCTGTTTGAATCAAAGCATCATTCCGTTTTATGTTTCTACTGATTTTAATAATTATGTAGGATACAGAAGAGCTATATCATATAGTAGTTAGAAAACTTAAAATAAAGCTTAGTAAAAATGTGTGAATTCATATTTGACAGTCATCTATAGAAAATAGTAAGTAGAGACATATATAAAACATATATATACATGTTCAAATTGAAAATATAGAAAGTTGAAACTTAGAAAACATGTTAAGGGAATTGAAGTACTTTTCATCATTCTTCGTCATAAACATGCTGGTAACATTAAGCTTATTTGTTACAAGTGTTTAGGAACACTGGATTTGCATAAGACATTGCATGCTTTGAAACAAAGCTTCATCCCTAACTGACTTTGCTTCTTGAGTGTTGTGTGCTACCTTGGCTTTTGTTTCTAAATATGTAAAATGGAAATAGCAATAAATCTAATGATGTAAAGTGATATATTAATGCATGCAAATTCATTCTAAGAATACCTGCAGAATTTAGTACACAATAGAACTTGCATGCTCTACATTCAATTTTATGATACCACTAATATTAAATTTTAAGCAAAATATGGCAAGATTATATCCTCAGTATCATAAGAATGTTAGCAGCATCTTTGTCTAGTCCTTCTAATTGCTTGTTATATCTTCTATTTTAGAAAAACTATACACGGGGCCGGGCGGTGGCGCTCGAGGTAAGGTGCCTGCCTTACCTGCGCTAGCCTAGGAGACGGACCGCGGTTCGATCCCCCGGCGTCCCATATGGTCCCCCAAGCCAGGAGCGACTTCTGAGCGCATAGCCAGGAGTAACCCCTGAGCGTCACCGGGTGTGGCCCAAAAACCAAAAAACAAACAAACAAAAAAAAAAAAAACAAAAAAAAAAACTATACACACTGTCAATCCATTAAATAATAGCATTGTGAACTTGTTCAGTTCCTACCTAATGATCTTATTAGCCACAAGCACATTTGTAAGTATCTTTAGCACAACATTTTTAAGTATTCAAATGTGTAAGCATGCTATAATTTACACAATTTTATTTAATTGACCTATTTTATGATGGCATATTCAATATGTGGACATAATTACATCTACCTTTCAATCCTTCAGAAGCATTGAAATAAAACAATTTAAGACATTTAAAGAAATAATGGAGAAAATGTGCAATATAATGTAAGCTTAAAAGCATATGAATAGGCGAAAACAGCTCAGTGTCTCTACTGTAGATAAATCTTAATTTTAGGAAATCTTAAAAGTTTATCTAGTACATAGATTCTTCAACAAAATATGAAAGCTATGAGTTCCAAGCATATTAGGAAATAAGAGCAGGAGAGAATGCTAAAAAGTGGAGTCCTATTAAAAATTAGGGAGTTACTAAATTCTAAATATTCCCCAGCCTCAATGGCAAACCTATGTTTGTTTGATTTTTTTTTTCTTTTTGTATTGTAGTGGTGTTTCCCTTCCTTTTTCTCTTTCTTCTCTCAAACGAATGTTGAGAGTCTCTAAGGACTCCGCCCATTTTCGGCCTGATAGATTTTTACCCTATTTTATTGCTTTTCTTTTCTTCAAACAAAAGCACATAACTTGAACCATCTTGTTCCACCTCTCAAATCGAGGGGGAAATAATGGAGGGTACCACGACCAAACAGTTGTATGATCACTAAGTAGTAATAAAAATAATCGGACTTAAACACCAAATCCAAAGCAACGACAAAAGAATTGACAACCAAACTACAACATGCTAGACACAGAGGGGACCACTATACTAGCAATGGGGGGGGGGTGGTCAGGGAGGGGGATATGGGATGCAAGCTGGGAATGGCAGTGGAGGGAGGACAACTTTGGTGATTCGCCTGAAACAATGTTAATATGTACCTAAAATATTACTGTGAAAGATATGTAATCCACTTTGGTCAATATAAAAATTATTATTATAAAAAAATAAGATATGCAGTGCGGCTGGAGGCGAGTGTGCCGGTGTCTGCTTTGCAGCTCACCTGGCAACAGGGCGGGACTGGCCACTGGGAAGATCAGGCATTGTGCGGCAGTTTGGGCACTCGGGCTCAAAAAGGTTAGCCATCACTGCCAGAGTATAATCTGGGTAGAAGTATCAATGTTACTTCAGTCAGAGCCTGAAAAATATTGCACGCATATTAAGGATCCTACAGAATGTAATCTTAGACCCCAGAGTCCCAGCCTCTGTGAGAACCATGACAGTTAAAAACTTTGCTTTCAGGCAGAAGTTTAAAGATTTTGGACCAGAGCGATAGAACAGCACATTAGGGGCTTGTTTTGTATGCATCCAACTTGCATTTGGTACCCTGTATTCCATATTGTTACCAGAGCACCATTAGGAATGATTTCTCAGTGCAGAGCCAGGAGAAACCCCAAAGTATTGCTAGGTGTGGCAGAACCCCCCACTTCTCTCAAGAAAAAATACACATATTTTTCTGCTTTATCATCTTTGACAAAATACTCTATATCCTATAAAAATGATTCACCACATGATGGGCAAGATTTTATAGAGTGTTAGTCACTTGCCTTGCAATGCACCAGACCAAGATTCTATGCCAGGGACTAGATGTTTACTGAGCCATGTTAGCAATAAATTCTATGCAAAGAACCAAGAATAAGCCTTGAGCATGGTTGGGTATGCCTCTACTTTCTCCCACCTTTTTGCAGCAAAACCAAAAGTTTAGAAAGCTTATTAATATACTGATATATTTAAAACAACTTCATCTCTCTCTCTGTTAAACTAGAGCAGAAAACGAGCATTAAAGAAACATCTGAGCAAAATCTCTAACAAGGAAGAGAAAATTAAAATAAACAAATAGAAACACTATAAAATGAGAAAACAGAAAATATTCTTTAAACCCCTGCAATTAATTTTCTCAGAGGAACAAAGACAATTGTATATTCTTAGAATATATGCAATTTAAAGATTATATGTAATTTAAATAACAAAGTGTTTTAAAAAAGGAAAAAAAGTAAAAACAAAATCCGAACCTAACAGTTAAAATCTTCAAAAAAAAAGTCTGTATAATGAAGTAAATAATTTTTATCAAAAAATAGAAAAAGTAATAACACAGGAAAGAAAATACCAAATGACATATATATCAGTTCCAAATTTCCAAAGTCTATACAATATAGCTCCAGATGGAAGAGGGACAAAAGCAGATGGTAGAAAATATTAATAAAATCATTAAAATACTTTCCAGGATGGAATGTCATGGATGAAAAAATGAAAGTTTACTCAGTGTCCAGTATCTTTAATTATAATACTCATGTCATATTATGAAATTTTAAATTTTTCTATGCAAAATATTTTCTATAAGCTTTTAAAAGGAAAATAAAGTATCATTCAAAAAATAAATTTAGACACCAAACTACTTCTAACTGCTCAATGAAACAATAAGAGTTATAAATTAATATAATTAAAAAAATTCAGTTTTTAGAGAGAGACAGGTCACTTGTATAAGGTAGTAGCATGCATTCTGAAAACCTGGGTTTAATTCAAGGCACTTCAGTATGGTCCCTGGAACAATACCAGGAATGATCCCTAAGCTTAGACCCAGTAGTAAACCTCAAACCTCAAACTACTAGGAGTAGTCCTAAAAGAAGTGACTAAAATAAAAAAACAAAGTTATGATGAAAAATAACTATATTGTTATCATCAAAACTTCTCTCAGCAGTAGCCCTATGCTCTAGTCTACTGATGAGAGTTGGGGATGAAAATGGCAAAATTAAATATAAAAATAAACATAAAGAGCTGTGACTTTAACCATATGTGGTGCTGTAATCACTTGGTGGACACAATGCAGTGTCATGGAATAAAATGTTTTATAGTAATTCCACTGAAATTAGCTCACCTCCTTTTCAACATACCTATTTCTTAGTCTAACTTTCACTTTTGCTAGAAATTTTGCACTGCTTCTAATCTGAGAGGGTTTTATATATATATATATATATATATATATATATATATATATATATATAGTTGTCTTTACACTACTTTTCTACTAATATAAGAAAAGCCACTACCTTAACTTACCACCACTGACCACCAATGTCAACAGAATTTTCTATATATATAGAACTCAGCAATCTATGGGGATTTACTTTATTTTCTAAAATTGTCTGAACATAACTGTGATTAGAATGTGACTTGTCTCAATATTTTATTAACATTTCTCTTTATATATATGTATATATATATAAATAATACAATAAAGAATTTTTTTTTTAGGTTTGGGGACTTTGTGGAGACTGGAACGATATAAAATAGGCTTGATTGTATGTGACAAATTAGGTTCAATTCTGGAACCAATCATGATTTTGTGAGCCTACTAAACGTGTTTCCTAAGTATATAGCCAGAGTAAATTCTGGATAGAGTAGGGGGTTGTCCAAAACTTCATCCTTCTCCAAAAATCAAAATAGTAAAACAGCATATAGTAGGTTACAGTAGTAAAATGTTTAGTGCTTCTCTATCTATATTTTGCGTGTAATAAACTGACTAAATATATGTATGCACATATAGATTGCAAAATGTGACCTAACTAAAAATACATTATAAGGCTTATTATGTATCAACATACTTGTATTTGATCTCCATTTTGTCAGAGTACTTTGCTTCCCACAATGTTTTAATAATTTAGTAGTAGCATTCTTATGAATAGACATTATCTTTATTTAAAAATCTTCCCTATAGGGAATATATTATTTTTAAACTAGTTTACTGTAATTGGGGATACCAATCATAATAAAGGTTTTCTAAAGGTTAATTTAAATTTTCTCATTAATAAATAATTTAAAACTTTATAATCCTTGCTCAGTCTTTAACAAAGTGAACAATTATAATTCTAGTGGTGAACTTAGTGCAGTATATACACATGTTGGTCTTCAAATATGCATACTTGAGACATAGTATGGTTTAATGTTATGTCAAATAAAAAATAAAAATATATAAGTAGATATTATAGTGAGAGGAAAACAGCATAAGATTTCAGTATCCTATTTACATTGATAATCTTTTTTTTTTTTTTTTTTGGTTTTTGGGCCACACCTGGTGACGCTCAGGTGTTACTCCTGGCTATGCACTCAGAAGTCGTTCCTGGCTTGCGGGACCATTTGGGATGCTGGAGGATCAAACCGTGGTCCGTCCTAGGCCAGCGCTGGCAAGGCAGACAGACACCTTACCTCTAGCGACACCGCACCGGCCTCTACATTGATACTCTTATGTACACCATTAAAAACTTAAAAGATGGGGCCAGGGCAAGTGCTAGCCAAGGAACGACTGCGGTTCTATCCCCAGGCGTCCCATATGGTCCCACCAAGCCAGGAGCAATTTCTGAGCGTTTAGTCAGGAGTAACCCCTGAGCATCAAATGGGTGTGGCTCCCCCCAAAAAAAAACAAATAAATAAATAAAAACTTAAAAGATCATAATGACATTATTCAATTGTTGTTATATTATAAATGTATAATGTACATATTATACATAATTATATATGTATAATTATTTTCTATTCTAGAACAATAATTTTGAAATGTTTAATAATACAGAGATTACATTGAAATTTTAGTTTGATTTACTTAGAGTAAATATAAAAAGGTATGTTTCTAAGTACTAAACAAAAATAATTTGCAATTATAATTCATAATTTCCATATTCTTAATGATATCTGAATACTAATAACCTGAAATTGTGTGAAGAATACTATAACTTAAAACATTTTTAATTGTAGACACTATCGCCTGTGATATAATCTAATTAAATTTCAAATAATAATTATATTTTGTAGTTTTCTGGTCAATAATTTCATCAAGTATTCTTCCTTCTGGCTAACAGGTGATCATCACATTTATACTTAATGAGAGGGTTTTAAACAAAGACCTGATATTTTTATTATGAAAGAAAATGCATAGAGATTCTTACTGCCAGTTTAGAGAGTTTGATTCTATTTGGCAACAGATAAATTGTCATCAGTCTCAAGAAGTAGCATAAAAAATAGCATATCAGAAAGTTTAGTTTTAATGTTATATACAAGTTAATATCAGCAATAACATTGAAAAAGGTTTCATGAAAACCCCATTACTCCTCAGAAACATCTACAAAAGAGTATAAATATTTAATTAGCTCTATCAGAAATCTCAAAGACAGCCTATAGCTTATAGAAATCAAGAAAATGATGACTACAGAAAAAAAGCAAATTAGTATACAGGGAGATAGTTCAAAGGACTGAGCGAATACTTTCTACTGGAGACCCAGGTACAATCCGTAGCACTGCATGATCCACAGAGCACTAAAAGGAAAGACCCCAGAAACAAAATCAAGAGTAAGCTCCAAAGTACAAATAAGCATGGGCCAAAAACAAAAGGAAAGAGAGGATGTTTTAAAATTGGAAGTTTTATGGATTTTTTTATATTTCTGCAATTCGTTCATGGTTTTAAAGTTAATATTCTAAGTTTTCATAAATTGGTCCTTATCATTTTATTTTAATGACTAATTTGCTATATTTTCAATAGAAAGTTATATAAGTAGAGAAAAGAAAAAAAAAAGCCCTTGATTTTAGACCAATTGAAAACTTTCAGTCTCAAAATAAAAAAGAGAGGAAATATTTTAAAAACTTATAAAACATCTCTAGGATAACATCAGGGTTAAAATATGCATAAAATAGTTTGAGAGAGATAGGATGAACCAAGAAAATGTAAAGAAATAATGATAAGGATTCTTAATAGATATGATAAAATCTTAAATTTACATAGCCAATAGATAAGAAAATATTCACCAGGAGATACATTATAATCAACTTTTAATACTAATTATATATAGAATCTTATAGGCTAAATTCAGAAGAGACACTCTCTCTGTAAAATTTTATTATTTTTATTTTGGTTTGGAATTGTCCAGGGTGTGTGAAGGTCATTCATTCCTGGCATTTGTTGTCCACAGGACCAAGGTTTAACATTAAGTACTGAGGATGAATAGTATCATAAGGAAATAAATTGGTTCCTGGGATCAAACATGGTCAAATGGGTGCAAATCATGTGCTTTAACACTTGTGTAATAATTCTGGCCAAAATATTTTGATAAGAATAATACTTAATTTTGAAGCAGAAACCATGTGGCCAGAAGGCAGCAATGCTAATTATAACTTAATAAAACACAAATACTGATCAACAATAGTTATTTATCAAGTAAAACTAAACTTGAAAACAAAGGAAAACAAATTGGAGGCATAGTTTAATAGGCTGAGAGCAAGCATGGCCTGCAGGATCATGCTTTTGTTTAAATCCAGGCACCACACCATCTCCTGAGCATAGCTTACAGTGAGCCGCAGGCAAAGAACTAGGAGTATCCCCCAAGCATCACTAGATTTGGCACAAAAACAAAGAGAAAAAGAAAAATTAAAAACTGCTAGATAAATAAAACCTCAGGCGTTCAGTGCTTGTAAACCTGACCTCCATACAGAATGCTATCTCTCAAATATAGAATATTAAACCTATAGAAGGGAATAACAAGTGACCCAAAGCAAAATAATCTAAGGTCTACAGAATGGAGCTTACGAGACAGTGAAGATGTCGGCAATGGGGCTAGTGAGAGAGGAAGGGAAGGATGTTGAAACAACAAACATCTCATAAAAATATCAAGAATACAAAAGAAAATAAAAGCCATTTCAGATATTTTCTTTGTTGCATCTACCAAATTTAAAAGAACACAATTACCAACCATTGTTGAACATTCTTTTTTTTTTTTTTTTTTTTTTTTTTGGGTTTTTGGGCCACACCCGTTTGACGCTCAGGGGTTACTCCTGGCTATGTGCTCAGAAATCGCCCCTGGCTTGGGGGGACCATATGGGACGCCGGGGGATCGAACCGCGGTCCTGATCCTTGGCTAGCGCTTGCAAGGTGCTTACCTTACCTCCAGCGCCACCTACCCGGCCCCATTGTTGAACATTCTAAGAGTAGTAAGAATGTAATATTCTATGAACCCATCATCGATATGGAATTAAAAAAAATCACAAGAATAAAAAATTACAGAATTCTATTCTCTGTGATTATAGATACAAAAATCTTAAAAGATTAATGAAAAATTTAATAGAACATCATATCACATCATAACCAGATTAAAAACCTTAAATATTTTTAATATATGAAAGTAAATCAATATAACTCTTCATCTTAACTAAATAAGAATTTATGATCACCTAAATTTAACAAAACATAAAACCATCATAGTACTTATAAATTAATAACAAAGGACTTCAAGAAAAACTCAAACTCTTTTTTGTTTGTTTTGTTTTGTGGGGCCACACCCGGTGACACTCAGAAGTTACTCCTGGCTATGTGCTCAGAAATCAATCCTGGCCTGGGGGACCATATGGGACACGGGGGTGGGGGTGGGAGTTCGACCAAGGTCTGTCTTGGGTCAATCACGTGCAAGGAAAATGCCCTACCTCCGTGCTATTGCTCCAGCCCCCAGAACTCAAACTCTTGAAAACAAACAATAAAATTTTCTGAATAATCTTACAGCATGTATACTACTCAAATGCTTGAGTTCAAGAGTTCAAGCCTTGCATGAGTGGTTCCCTGGGTTAACATCCCTCCAAACTTCCCAGCAAGGCTAGACATTGACCTCCCAATTCACTCCCTACCACTGCTCTCTACTGCACCGTAATCCTCTGAGGATCACTGGGTGTGGTCTTCAAAAATTAAAATAAAAAATATAAACATATGTAATCTATAATCCAAAGTGTTTTTATGGAAAAAACATATAATAAATTACAACTAGAAGGTATTTTATCATTTAAGAAAAATTATTTAGCAAAAAAATAGTCTAGCTAAAAGGAATGCTGAAAATCATGCATCTAAAATCAGCATCAATTCACAGATGTCTATTCAAATTGAACTTAATTTTTTTCAGAGATAACTTAGAAGAGCTGTGTGTTATCAAAAAAGAGCATTCAAATTAAATCAGTGAAAAATATATAAACTTTATTTTATTTATATGTGATATGATAGAAATATAGATGTATTAAGCAATATAGAATATAAACACAGATAAATCAGTTTTTATAATATAAATTAAATAAAGAAATAAATTCAGCCAAGAAAGTATAAATATACATGGTAAACTCTAAGACATTGCTGAAAGAAATTTAATATCACCTATCTAAAAGGGAAACTCTACTATCCTCAATATAAACTGTATCTGTTAATATCAGAATGCAAATAAAGTCACTTACTTAATTTAAAAATGAAAAAGGAAGAAACCATTTCCTTCCATGCTATGGAAAGTCCTGTAATTCCTGCTAGGTATGGGCAGACCCCAAATGATGAGACTATTAGAAGTCAAATAGCATCTTACAAAATTTCTAACTATTAACTGCTATTTTTAATCTGCATATATTAAAAACTATAGATCAGATCCTGCTTCAGAAATAAGATGAACAAATGCAAAAATATGTACTTTCTAGTTAAATCAGGATTTGGAATTATCATTTGCTGTCAAAGAAAATTTTTGAAAATAAGAATAATACAAATTGTTCCTCTGATGAAAATGCCCCTTGTCCCAAATACATATATATAAATATAAAAATAAAATAAATAAATATATAATATATAAATAGATATATATTTATTAATATTAATATATAATATTAATATAAATATATATATATTGGAACCTACTCAGGGATTGTGGTTTCTAAAGCAGTCAGATGTAGGATAATTTGATCCCACTACAAATACACTCCTTGCTACTCTTGGTTGGAAACATTTTTGCATATACTTCCTTGGTTTGGGGTTTAGACTACCTAATCCCACCTCCATGTGTGTTCTGGTTTAATAAATACCTCTGGTTTCAGGAAAACACTCTCTTATATTTCAGGACTTCCCTCTGAGCTTCATGCTTCTTGGGAGCTGACGGCTTATGTATTGGAATTCCTGAACCCATTTCTCCCTCATTAGTGTGTGTGTGTGAGTTATTTTCTACATTGGCCTCTGCTTCCAGACTTGTGTGTCTCTAGTGTCCTGGCTTTGGAACCAGAGGCCTAACTCTCCCAGTCAGTTTTCTTTGTGTTAATCTTTTCCTTCTGAAATTCCTTAAGTCAAATTCCTTAACTCAAACCTTTCTCCAAGTAGCAGTGATTTTTTAACACAATATGAATTTTACTTCAGAAAAATAAAACCTAGTAAAGAGTATTACATTAACAGTTCATCTTTGATAAATCATCATTGTCATTGAAAATGATCTACTGTCAACTGTTTTATAGAAAACAAAAAAAATAAAGGTTTATATTTATTTTCCCTTATGCTGGTTTGTTTTTTAGTTTAAAAACTTGAGAATAAATGAAAAAGAGGTGAGCTACATATTACTTTAGCAGTAAAGTAATGTAGAAAACTCCGATTTGGTGGGAGAGGTAGGCAAAATCTATCATCTTATTTTTTCTTAGCATTAATTATACTCAGCTCCAACAACTATGCATGTCTATTTGCTCTGCTCATCTATTACCTGATTTTGCTGTAGCACATAGCTCTGAGATATCTTATTATGGAGATCAACAACACATGAACTAAACTCCTGGTTGCTCATTCTTGACATCCAGGGAAAGTCATGTAATAGACATATTGCTTAATACTGTGCAAGACTAGGGAGTAGCAATTTTCTATTGTGATTTAAAAAGTTGATTAGTTAGCCCTGAAGAATTTGTAGTCTGAATTGTATTTTGTCTTCAGGCAATTTTTGAGTATTTTACAGGTTGGTTTTAATTACTGCTTCCAAATTCTAGCAAGAGACCATAAATCCCTGATCTTGGATCCTTTAATCAGCCATGGCAGTCTTTCTTGAATTGCTTCTCTAGAACTCAAGGACCAGTGCCCCTAGCACAGCCCAGTGGGACAAATTTACATTTCTTGAGCAGGGAAACTTGGTATTACTAATACATTTAATGAATAGAATCCTACCTTCATCTTAGGGTCTCAAACTCGCGGCCCGCTGGCCATTTGCCGCCCTCCATACAACATTATGTGGCCCTGCCCTAGAGGAATCTGTTTTGTTTTGTTTTAGTTGTTTGGGTCACACCCCCAATGTTCAAGGCTTACTACTGACTTTGCACTCAAGGATCACCCCGACTTTGCCTCCTGCGGCCCCCAGGTCAATTGAGTTTGAGATCCCTGATATTAGACATTACAAAAAACAAAGTAACAAGTTGATCATAATTTAAAGTCTTTATAGACTAAGGGAGGAAGTAACAATGAAGTTCTTAGTGAAAGAAAGGCCAGTATTGTTTTAAGAATGTTCGCCTACTTTGGGTAAAACTAGGATCCCCTTATCATGCATTAGTGTTGTCCTGAAAAGCTGAAGACAGTTTAAAATCCTTGTATGAGAGGATTTGAATCTTAGGTAAATGTTCAGAAAATTCTATCCATTGTGCTGTCCATTTGCCTGTTCTTGTTTATTACTATGCTAGAAACCATCATTTAAACTCCTTTGTCAAAACTAGTTCTAAACCAAATTAATTTCTTCATTCATTTGCTTCTTTTTAATTATCTCCAGCTGTGTCTGGTTACTTCTGAACTTCGAGTCACAAGTGATTACTTTTGTATCAATTAATTACTGTCCCTCATCTCCTATTAATGAGACTTCAGAAGATGCTAAGTTTTAACACAACTGTTAAACAATACAAAAACTCTACTAAGCAAATCCACAGTATGTATTCTTTCCATTTGTCTTTGTGAGGACACATATGGAACTTCAATGCTGACATGAAGATATTTTTCACTAAATATATTTTAAGATTTAACAGTTGATAAAAGAAACTCTCTTTAAGCTAACCTCATATGACTAAAATTAGAAATTCCTGAGAAATAAAACTATTTTATATTTCCTCTTCGATGCAGTGGGTCTTGACTCTGCCCCCAATTAATTTGAGAGCTGTATGTAAATTTAAAAAATGCAACCTCTTCTGGGCAGAATTCTTAGAGACTGAAACAAATGTTTCCATTCATTTACCCTTCACCCAAAACGTTCCATTTGTTTCCATTTGTTTCCAGGGATGATAACTCAACATCTGATTCTTTAGAATTCTTTTCAGGTACAGAAGTTCATTGGAATATGGCACAGGCGAAGTCAAGAAGGGAATTGACGGACCTGGCCTCTATCATTTTGCATTCTGCCCTTTCTGAAATTAGGTTTTCCTGCCTTCCTCTCTTGGCAGCATTTTTTTTTTAATATTTTTACAACATGGTTTTCTATCCTAGTGCTTCCCAAGTGAGTGATTCTATCCCCTAAGGTCCACTATGGTCATCCAGTTCTAGAAGTTACCCAGGTAATTCCATATTTGCACTCTCACTTAACTTAGAGAAGGTTTATTTCAGACCAATGATGATCAAATATTATTTTATTCCGTTTTGTATTGTTGGTTTCTGAAAAAGGAGGATAGTAGGCCAAATAAAGTTAGAACCATTGTCTTGGACAAGAGTTTGGTCTTTATTAATTCACTGGTTTCTTGCTGATAATACTTTTTCTTTACCCATCACCTTGTCTTTCAATTGGCTGGCAACTTTGCTCAGTGGTGTACTGAAACTATATATGTTAGCCAGCCCGAAAGAGAAAAAGGAAAACATATGCAAAGTACTGAAAAGCAATGGAAAGCCAGTCAGACAAGGCCAGAGAAGGATTACTCAGGGTTTTTGTTCTAAAGCACCACTATTTTTCCTAAGGCAATTCTGCTGTTCTTACTTTACAGCCTACTCTTCCTTTCTGTCTGTTAAAACAGGTATACAAATTAAGCATTCTTCTTCTCCTTTCTCCTCTTCTTCTCTCTGAACTATTCCTCTCTCTACACTACTTCCCTCCCTTCTTCTTCCCTTCTTTCCTCCTCTCTTCCTCTCCTCTTATCTCCTACCCTCCCTTTTCATTTTATATTCTCTCCCCCTTATCAGCTCTTAATTTCTCCCCTGACTTGTCATCTCCTCTTCTCTCTTTCTCCTTTTCCCTATCTTAATCTTTCTTCCTCTTTCTTAAATCTGCTAAGCATTCACTTCTGAAAATACATAGCCTATTATTTTTGACATAGGGCACATGGACCAACACTACATGGGCTTTGTGATGTTGGGCACCACACAGGGACACCTTAGCAGTGCTTAGAATCCTCCAGGAATAACCTAATAATGCTCAGTAGGCCAATACCCATGCAGTGCTGGGTATTGAATTTTTATGTCCTAACTCTGGTATTATCTCCCCAGCTCATTTATTTTAAAATTTTTAAATGATATTGGGTACACACCCAGTGATGCTCAGGAGTTATACAGGCTTTGCACTCAAGAATTCCTCCTGGCAATGATTGGGTATGTTGGTACAAGAAAAGCAAATGCCAACATTCTCTGCTATGGCCTCTGTACTACATTTGTTCTGATTTTCAAACCAGATTGTTTATTTATTTATTATGTTTAAATAATGTAATTTGAAAGACTTGTTATGATACATTTCAAAAAAAACCTCTTATTAAATTATGTATCTTATTTCTAACTAATTTAAGATCAGTGGAGGAAACTTACCCCTAAATTCAGTTTTCCTCTGCTTATAATTAAAAGGTGGAAGTGAGAGATTTCTAAGTGATGAATTTTAAATTAAGAAATGCCCATATTTTCCAAAGAAAATACTATATATAAGTATATATGTATATATGAAAACTCTGAATTCTCTTTCTTATCCCAATCCAGATGAAATAGAGTTCTACATCATGCCTTTAAAAGAGCACATGAATAAAAACTTAATTCTAAATGATGTTTTTTTTTGTTGTATTTTTTAAAATCTAAATTTTCTAATCTTTCCAATAAAATTCTAATAAAATAATCTAACTGGAGTCCGGAGCAGTGGCAAAATGGTAAAGCCTTTGCCTTGCTTCCATCTGACTGAGGACAAACTGTGGTTGATCCCCCGGCATTCCATATGGTCCCCCAAATCAGGAGTGATTTCTCAGTGCATATCTAGGAGTAACCCCTAAGTGTCACTGGTTGTGACCCAAAAAACAAAAAACAAAAACCAAAAAAAACAAAATACCTAACTATGGAGGAACCAATTAATATCAGACTTTAGACATATGCCAACATTTCAGCAAAACCGTGGTATGCAAATAAGAATGATTGTTTATATGCTATTCCTTATAATACATGTATTTTTTCTGAGCACAAACAAGAATTCAAAGGCCTTAACAATTATAGCTTTGCACAATTTTTGGATAGCATTTATATGTAGTTGTTCGTTTCTGAATTTTACTATACATGTTTTTTTTGTTTGTTTGTTTAAATTTGCCTGCAAAAGTTCATAAAAATATCAAAGTAATTTATTCTCTACTGAAAGATTAAAATACAAATTTTCTTATCCAGAAGAAAGCTAACTATTTTAAACAATGTATAAATGACAAATATGTTAACATATTTGTTAACATCTTACCGACAGATATTATATATTTTTGCCAAACGAATTTTCATAAATATATATAACATATAAACAGATATAAATGGTGCTTCTAACCAATATCTGCATTTATTTTGCTTAAAGTTAAATTTTAATGTGCTGTATTTATTATTTCAGTATTTCATTCATTATAGATGGCTAATGATAATTATAGCTGCAAACAAGACTGTATTTCACTTCTTGCAAGAAAGGAAAAATGAAAGTTTTTTTATATGAAAATGTTTATGATCTTCCTTGCAATATCCATGCCATTTTTAGCTTTTTCTTTGATGAATAAAGGGGTTACTTTTTACAGGCATGTGAAGTGATGTTTAATATTCCTTATAATTTAAAAGAGAGTTTCTGGAAAGATGAGACAAAGATAATATAGATAAGATATATGTGAGTCATCACCACAAAAACGATTTTAGAGTCACAGGAAATCAGAAGAAAATGTGAGTCTAGATAAAATGGCTTTTAGGAAACATCAGTGTAGGTTATGAAGAGAGCTAGCATTAACAAGACGGCTTTAATTTGTAAGGGTAAAACCTTAAATGTATGAAAAAAGGAGCATGGATCTTTCAAGAAGTCTGGTGTTGATTCTTTACTTAGCTATGGTAAATTTTAGATGCACATTCATGTTTATATATGTGTGTGAATAAATGCATATTAATTGCAGTGTATCAATATATACATATATGTAATAGATACATATATGAATTGAATATATAATATTATAATATATGCTTCTTTTTGTTAGTCTCAAACTCTGCAATGGTCTTTACATCACAATGATGATTTCATATTATTCAGCACTCATAAGATACTAAACAGGACTTTTTTAAATCAGTTTTTGGGGGCCACACTGGTGACACTCATGGGTTACTCCTAGATAAGTGCTCAGAAGTTGCTCCTGGCTTGGGGGACCATATGGGACACTGTCATAGTTAGCATGTGCAAGGCAAATGCCCTACCACTGTGTCAACACTCTGGCCACTAAAAAGCTTTTTTAAAAAAATAAAATAAAATGAAAATAAAATCATGTTGGGGCTGAGCGGTAGTGCAGTGGTAGGGTGTTTGCCTTGCACTCAGTTGACTCAGGACGGACCTCAGTTTGATCCCCTGGCATCCCATATGGTCACCCAAGCTGGAGCAATTTCTGAGAGCATCCAAAATTAACCCCTGAACGTCACCAGGTGTGGCCCCAAAACTAATAAATAAGTAAGTAAATAAATAAAATAAATAAAATCATGACCTTTTCTGGAATATCTGATTCTTTTGAGTTTTCTAATTGACTCTATTTTGACCAGGCTCTCATACATATATGACTGCATAACTACACACACAAAAAGGGGAGAATTAAGTAGGATGGCATACATATTCACTCTTTAAAGTATAGTAGTATATGTATTTTAAAAAATCAGTGTGGAGAGAAAGAACATTGCATTCGTATTTGCGATCTTGGCACAAATAGATAAGAAGAAAATAATTTCTTTGTAAAATATTGAAAATAGTCAAAATAATTATTTTGGGTGACAAAAATATTAGTTTTATTGAAGGATTATATTTTGGAGAAACAGATCCACATATTTTTATAGTGCTTTGCCACATTATAGCTATCATCAAAACTCTTATCTGATAAATAAAAGAATGGAAAATAGAGAGTATAGATTTAATTTGGCACTTGTCCAAAGAGCTAATTTATCACATAGGAAACAAAAGGATATAATGAGGAAATGAAAGCTTGTACTAAACAATATTGAGAAAACTGTAATATCAGAAGGAAAAGAATAAAACTGGATTGCTATTTCACACCATACACAAAGATTAATCTAAAGTATATTATGATTTTGATGTTAACCCAGAAACTGAAGAATACATGAGAAAACATAAGACACTTTCATGACATTGGCTATCTAGAAATGCTTGTGAATTGGACTCAAACAGCAAGAGAAATAAGCCAAAATGTATAAACATTTTGTTTCTTAATCATGAAAGAGAATAATTTTCATGTTCTTATAAACATGTTTCTAAAAAATATATTTTGATAAGTTGTACTTATCTTTAAATGTCTACTGCTTTATTATTTCTTTCTTTCTCTTTAATAATTCACATGTGCAGGTAGGTACTCTAGAAAGTGTTTGGGTTTTTTTGGGTTTTTTTTTTTTTTTTTGGTTATCACCTCCAACTTACGAAGGGCTTTTGCAACAAATAGAATAGTTCACTAACTAAATTTTAGTTTTTTATTATTTACTTAGTTTTATAACATTTATGCATCTCTCTTCTCTGTCATCATTTTCATCATTCTTTTCTTTAAATTATTCATGTACTTTTACAATGTAAGGATCTTTCCAGGATAGTTTCCACATTTCTATCTCCTTCATGTAAGCACATCTGAAAACTTCCATTATAGAACAACAAATTCTTTTTTTTTAATATTTTTTATTTAAACACCTTGGTTACAAACATGATTGTGGCTAGGTTTCAGTCATATCAGATGACACCCCCCCATCACCAGTGCAACATTCCCATCACCAATGACCCAAATATCCCTCCTCCCCTCCCCACCCCTACCTGTACTCTAGACAGGCTTTCCACGTCCCTTATATATTCTTATTGTTAGGATAGTTTGCAATGTGGTTATTTCTCTAACTAAACTCATCACTCTTTGTGGCAAGATTCATGAGGTCGGCTGTAACGTCCAGCCCTCCTATCTTTTGTCCCTGAAAATTGTTGAGAAATGTCTTTCATTTTTCTTAAAACCCATAGATGAGTGAGACCATTCTTCTTCTTTTTCTTTCTCTCTGACTTATTTCACTCAGCATAATAGATTCCATGTACATCCATGAATAGGAAAATTTCATGACTTCATCTCTCCTGACGGCTGCATCATATTCCATTGTGTATATGTACCACAATTTATTTAGCCATTCTCTGTTGAAGGGCATCTTGGTTTAAACAACAAATTCTTAAGATTAAGGTTTGATCATATACGGTGAGCCATTATTCATACTCTATCTAGTTGCTTCTGTTTTGCCAGTTTTCTATTTATATTTTCTTTTTTATTTGATCTAGATATACCTGAGTATGGGCTTTCTTATTTTTTCCTCTTACATAATGTTTGATGATATTACTAATTCTATTTGTGTAAGGTTAAAAATTCAATAGCTTAGCAATCAGGTCTTTCTTACCTATTCTTTGTCTGTTTACTTTTCTATATCTTTTGACATTACTTGTAAGAAAGTTTTCATATGTAGAATAATTATTATTCAACTAATTTTTATTAATCTATATTTTTATTTAAAATCACATTTTACATCATTGAACTTCACTGACACCTTTTCTGCACCCAAACTAATTATTTTCCCTAACATCTTTATGAGGATACATATTAAAGTTACAAAGCCCTGCTTTAATTTTATACTTTATGTACTTTTTCTATCATATTTTATAACATTTATCATAGGATTTCTAAACCTTTTTAAATCTTGCAACCGAACGCCCCTATATTTGCTTCTGTAACACAGTTTTATTTCTAGATACTACATGTTATGGTTTATTTTCTAGCTTCATAGCTTTTAAAAATTAAAAAAGAAATAGCATGAGCTTTTGAAAAATGGCACATACATGCTATTTTAACAATATGACACTTTAAATCAATACATCAGGGGCTGAATTCTAGGTGAAGCAGAAGCCTCAGTTGAGCTGAGTTCAGTACTAATGACACTCCTATCTCTCAGAGGATTTGGGATCTAATACTAATACCTTGAGCATCTCTTTCATTTACAGCATAATGTCAACACTACCTTAAGAGATTTGGCTCTTGGAATTTCGTGTTATTGGGGAATTGTCCAAGCTCCTTCTTTAAAAGGCTCTGGCCCCACTATCCAAAGAAACACTACAAAGGCCTAAAAAATCTATCATGATTTCTTTTACTATTGCCTATTTACACTGTAATGTTTCACACTTTGAGAAAGCACAAAGTGCCTCACAGGCATTGTTTTAAGTTAATCTCTTCCAGTCTGTATCTGCTATGCCTGGTAGTTCCTAGGGAATATACTGTTCCCCAGTAAGCAGGTGGGTTTGTTTATCCTTCCCCTCAGTATTCAGCAGCCTTAGTAGCTAAAGGACCAAGAAGCCTCTTATGGTTTGTATCAATTTTCTTGTCCTGTCTTCATCTTCAGTATGTTCGGAGTATTTTTGAAAAACTCCCCTGTTCATTTTTCTGCTAAACCTTCAGTCTTTAATATCTAACTCCAGTTCTGAAGGTTGGCCTCGGAGAAATGGCAGGAATAGAAAGACCCAATTGGTGTCTCAGGCCTTAAGAATTATAAATTATAAACCATGACAAAATGCACATGATCATTAATATAATCAATATTATTAAAATTATTGTTGCATTACTCAATTTTTTGAAGAAACATTGTTTTATTAAAAGAAATTTACTCACAGAAATGTGGACAGAGAGAAAAAGTAGAGATTGGATAAAGTTATATAAAAGGTAAACTGGATATTGTCAAAGGGAAAACTTTGAACTTTAATTTTTACTTAAATATATAATTTTATGTATTTACCCAAAAATATTTTCAACAAAAGTCCTGGAGTGATAGTACAGGAGTAAAGGGCACTTGCCTTGCATGTGCCAATCCCATTTGGAAAGACTTGAACTCTTGTTATTTTTTATTCTTACGGGGACCTTTAAAATCTCCTGTAGCATCTTGTTTTTCAGGGGATCACCTAGTCTGGGTGTTTCTTCCTTACTATTCGATTTTAATTTTAGCATTCTCCATTTGTCCTATACTTTGATGAATGCATCCACTTTTTTATGAAAGAAAGTTGACTGTAGTTCTCTTACTAGAGAGACTAACCACATCATAGGATTAAATTAAAAGAAGATTGTTTTTAATGAATTTTCAAAACCATAGTTTTGTTACTAGTCTGACTTTTTTCTTTATTAAAAAACCATTTTTCTCTTATAATATTTAATGTCATATTTGAAAAGTCAACAATAATTTTAAACATTAAGAAGATATCTATTAATATTTAAATCATATATATGAGATAAATTTGAACATTAGTATTAAAAAGGCTTAATGAAAATGCCATGATATATTGAGAGATACATTTTAACTGAAGAATCTTACAGAGTGTTTCTTTGTAAAATTATAAGGTTTTAAATGTAGTTATTTGCATATGAAATTTTTATACATTATATATCATTAGAGAATGTAATTTTATTTTTAAGTAGAAATTATGTTTTGTTTCAAAATAACAGTAGATGAAAATAATAACATTTATAGCAATGTCTCAATTAGCATTATTCTCTAAGCTTTTAGATATAAAAGTCGAACATTTTAAGAACATTTAAATGTATCTACATTCAAATTCAAATTTTTAATTTAGTTGAAAATGTAACCCTCAAAGTATTATTTGCTTACTCACTGACAGGAATGAAAGTATATGCCTCTTGTTAGAACATTAAATTTAAAGTAATCTTGGATAACAAAGCTATACTGATGCATGATATAATCTGAAAATAAATAAGAATGTTTAGAAGTTGTAAGTGGTAAAATAATAGATATTCTTTTAATGTGACACTATACAATTCATGAGCTTTGATCACACTTTTAGGTGTTCTTTTTTTCTTTTGATAGAAAAGACTTTTGACATTTGTCAGCCCCAATCAATAGTTCTATTTTTTAGTGAATTGAAAAATAAGCCTTAGAACTACAGCTGAAAAGTGAGAAAGAAGATACAAAATCTAGAGAAAAAGATATAATATAATGTGGTTTTCAACTGATAATTCAGAATGCCTTTAGTTCTTTTGCAAATAGTATAATTCATCTATAATAAGTAAAATATATCATATAATGTTTTAATACAAATATTGAGACTTATATGGCACTTCTAGTTCATTTTTATTTACTTTTCTTGAATATGATACTATAAAACATATTAAATATATTCCATTTTTTAGATTTAAACATTCTTATGTGGTAAATGATGCCATCTGGCTTTGAAAATAAATGGTATTGATTTTAAGGTTTAAGATAAAATCAATGTGTTAATTCACTTTTTACTTTATTTAATGAAATGGTAAATAATAATATGGTAAATTACCAGTCAACAAAATACAATAATAATTGGGCATTAATAGGGTATATTTTAGTTTTTATTAGTTTAAGTAAGTTAAATCTCAGAACTGATGACTTTTGAACATATAGCATTAAAGATGTAACTCTAAATGTATATTTTAAAAACATCATAATCAAATATATAAGTTCATACAGTTCTAGGTTTACAGTAAATTCTCTGACCATTTACTACTGACTCAAGATAAAATTTCTTATTATAATGAATTCAAGATGCAGCTATAAAAAACTTATCTTGCCATGTATGTGCCCTAAAGTCATACAAATAGATGAAGGATTATAGTATATTTTTGTCTCCTGTCTCACCTTATAAATGATTGCTGGTATATAAATAGGTTACTGGTGATCTAAGTAGTTATATTGAAGCATGTTTTAAAAATATATCATGTTCTCTCTCTTTTGGGACTATATATAATAAAGTATGCTTAGAAATTCATTTGAAAAGAACCATAGATAAAAAATATTGCATTTATGTTAAATTTGCAATTAATTCACCTAATCTTATAAAGAGTAGGTCCTATAAATATAAAAATATTTTGAACTTTTTTACTTAGAACTTTAAAGTTTAATATAACATTCCATTATATGTAACATTTAAGCTTTTAAGTATGATACATAAGGAAAGTTATAAACATTCGATGCATTGATTCATACATATTTAATAAATACTGCTAACTTACCCGCCAAGTGTATGAAATGTGAAATTTAGAAGTAAAATGCAAAATCATGCACCTTACATAATTTTTCAGTAAATAATTTTCCCTTTTAATAAGTTACCATTTTTTAAATCACAACATCATTACCAAACACATAAAAAAAATTGGTAAAATGTTTTAAATACAGAGAAAAAAACTGAGTAGCTTTATTTGTATATCTAAAATCCTGCAATCGTCCCAAGCAGTTTTTTAATTATGTTCAAATATTATTCAACTATTATATATAATTACATACAATATACCCATATCTGTGTATGTACAGAAAGGGAGAGAAAGAGAAACAGATAACTGAAACTGTATATGATCTCCTCATTCCCAGAGTACCACCAGGAGTGATCCATGAACAAAGAACTAGGGTAAGCCCCGGGCAGCCCCAATGTGGTAATTCAAGATGCATCAAAAAAAGTTTAGAAACATAAAATTAGAATAATTAAAATATTAAACTAAGATATCTTATAAAATAAAATTGGAATCTGTAAGTTTGCCTATAAGGCTTTAAGTTCCATAAGAGTAAAACCATATTTGAACTTTTAATATTTTCTTAGAAAGGGAATTTTTATCACTATGTAATCTTAATTTGGGTATGAATTTTTTAAAAATATTTCTATTTCAGTCCAGACTGTTTCATTTTGAACTCTAATGAAATTTTTTCTCAATTGTAACCATCCAGAATACTCTAAATTATATCTTCTTATAAACTCTTAGGAGTAATTACCCATATTTCTCATTTGAAAATGAAATTACAGGAATTGTATGATAGCATCTTCTATTATTACATTTATTGTTGATTATCAGTCATTTAATTTTTATAAGTTGACTCCATGTCTTTTAAGTTCCTCTTGGACAAGAATCATGAATTAAATTTAATTTTATCACTGAGACAGCTTATTAAGTGAGTCCTTAATATTTTATACCACTATTTAGATAATGACAAACTGCAATTTTAGTGACGGTCATAGAATTTAAAAGATATAATACTCAAGGCACTTTAAAGGCATTTAAATGCTTTCATTTCCAGTTGAGCAATATTATATCCATAATTTTATATATTGAATTTGCCATTTTGATATAAGAATCCACGTTATTTTCTTTAACTAGTCTCCTATTATAACTATGTACAGTGACAATTTTATAAAAAACTAAATCTTACCAAGAATGCAATTAATTTGTATATTGTAAGCATGTAAATGTAATTAACAAATAGTGCTCAATTATTCTATGTAGGTGATTACATAAATTATGTTTATAGAATTTAAATTTTGTTATAAAATGTTTAGCAACTAAGTAAGGGATATCTTATTATAGAGATATTTATTGTATTTATTTATAGGAATGTTGTAAGTGAAGAAATCTGTGTGTTTACTAGAGTAGGTATAATAGCTGTCATAATTTTTTGAGGGTTAAATTTTATTATTGCAAAGATAGACTATGAACTACATTTGAATTTCAACTATACCACTGGCAGGCAATAATTTGTTTACTCAAACTTTATACTGGCATACAAAGAGTGTAACTATATAGTGTTTTAAAAATAATTGAATTAAAAAGTTAAAAAATGAATATAATCATTTTTGTCCTGTATCAGTTTGTAAATATATCCGTAAGCATAAAAATTTCCCTTTGTTCTTACAGGTACCAACAGGCACATGAATGCTATTTGTTAAAAATGACACATTTTTTAACAATGAAATATCATTACTAGAAGAGATTTTCCAAGGTTAATTTTGAATTAAAATTAAACACTACAATTAACATGTTTATGGATAATTTTCTCATTTCAATTTTGTTTATTATGAACAAATTTTAGATATTTTAATACCTATTCATACATTTCTAATTATATAAAATTAAATTAATATATATTTTAATTGGCATAGAAAATTATAATGAACAAACTACATCTTCATAATGTATTGCCTATATATATGAGCTTTCTATTTTCGTATATAACATTCTGTGAGATATTAATGAAAGATAAGAGAGTTCTAAAAGTTAATTTTAAATTAAGTTTTTCTGTTTTATTCATCATGATATGCATAGTTATAGTTATTATTATTAATGTCTCTACTAATGTTTTGCATTCATTGAACCAATTCAAAGTATATCCTTCTTGTTCAAGCTTGACACATAATTTGTACAATTTCTGAGCCACATCAAACACTTTGGTAGTTTAACTTAATATTTTATGAGGTTATTTTTATTTTATTTGGTAATATATATATATATATATAAAACCATAGATCTTAAATATATTCAGATGTATATTATGGAAGAAAATGAATTCACAAAGTATAAAATACATTGCAAGTGATAACCATTTTATCTATTTTTATTTCCACTTTATAAATGTTAAATTCTGTCTATTCACAGAAATATTTAGTCCATTACTGACTCCTAAAGTGACCCTGAAATATAATGGATACTGAAGAAAGACACTGCATGAAGATGGCTTCTATTGTTATCTGAAGAATGTCACTGAGGGTATGTCCTGGATTGGCAGTCATTTGACTGAGGTGGAAAATTTCAAGTCAGACTTTATTTCTAGCAGAAAATGGTATTGTCACACTCCAGCTCACTGAGATTGATTTTTGATTATTTAATTAGCAATCAATTTATCAAACTCTGATGCTACAGTGTGTATGTAGTTTTCTTTAAACTTGTATTTTACAAATTACATGCAGATTCTTATGATTTTCTTCTCACAACTATTTAGCAGAAAGAAGCTACATTTTGT
The DNA here is from genome assembly GCF_024139225.1 of Suncus etruscus. Lineage (NCBI taxonomy): Eukaryota > Metazoa > Chordata > Mammalia > Eulipotyphla > Soricidae > Suncus > Suncus etruscus. The sequence continues at coordinate 100,804,125 of NC_064850.1, read as the reverse complement.
TGCACTGGATACAAAGTTTTAAGGAAAATTCTAGGGATTAGCTATCTATTATTTACCACAAGAAAACTCAGGCATCCAGTAAAGAGGAAAATTTAATAAAACCAAAGGTTAACTGCTTTAAAGACCCCCCCAGTAGTTTTTCTCTTTTTTCTGTTACCATAGGAAATCATATGCCAGATATTTGGTTAGTTCACTATGCTTCTCTATGAAGCCAGATAATATTTAATTTATAATGTTTGCCTCATTCTTAGTCTATTAATATTAATAGCTTCCTGTGTTTGCCTTCTAGGACGCAGCATGATAGTAATAGAAATTTGTGAAACACGATTTTGGCTTCTAGTGATAACAGTTACATTTTGGAATAAAACACTTCCTCATTTTATTACACATATGCTGATAATTCCTCAGAATATTTCTTGTAGTTCTCAGAAAACTAAAAAATATTCTTTCCAACAAGTAAGACTTCCTTAGTTGTTATTTTTTCATTGCAGTCTTAAGCTGAAAAATGTTTAACCAACTTACAATAAATAAGTTAGAGTCTATAAAATTATTTTATAAAACCCTCTAAAGTAGGTTTTTCCACCAAAGATCAGATTTTTCCTGTATACCCTATTGAAAGTCCAATCGATCTCAGGTAGAAAGCAAAAGACTATAGACTAACCAGGGTAGGAGATCCACAAAAATAAAAGAAAAAAGAAGAAATGTTAGGAGTGTGAAAAAAATCTGAAAAATGTTGAGAAACCATGCTCTAATCTATTATTACACTGAAAGGAGAACTGATTATCAGGAAATACACATTCCTTATTTTGTATTTTTTATATATTTTTAGAACATGTTTATGTGAGTGTTCATTTTTATAACTTTACAATTGCAATGTTAATTAAATTACTCTTTTGTTATTTGATCTAAACTTCCTTTGCATAACTGGATTTATTTTTTGTAATTTGAGGTATATAACCAGTCTTTATACCAATGTTTTCCAACTATTTTTGACTAAAGACAATTAGATAGCTTTTGAAATCATACCTCTTAACAAGTACATTTTTCACAAGTACATTTTACAACATATTACAACTGAGATTAGGAATAAAATTGATAAAGGACCTTAAACCTAGCAATCTGATTTTCAAACATAGCAGAGCTTCCAAGTACTTTTGGCTAGCTTTTTGTATGTGTGAAAAGATTTTTATTATTTTTTAGACTAGGAAATAATAGAAATTAGTTGATATAATTAAATTATTAAGTTTTATTTTTGTAATCATCACTCGAATTATGTAATTATGTAATTATTATTTTAATATGTTAATACTTTAAATATACTCAATACATTTAATAACATTATTAATCATTACTATTGGTTAATTTATCCTCTAATTATTATTGATCATGTGTGTGAACTATGCAGTATTTTGGAATATTGTAGTTAAGAATAATTGGATGAGGGGCATAGTGATAACACAGCAGTAGGATCTTTGCCTTGCAAGGGGCCAGCCTGAGACAGATTCATGTTCTATCCCCAGCATCTCATATGATCCACCAAGCCTGCCAGGAGCTATTTCTGAGCACAGAGCCGGAGTAACCTTGAGCATTGCTAGGGTTGGCCCCCCAAAAATCACTAAAATTTAAAAAAAAGAATGGTTTGTTTGTTTGTTTGTTTTTGTTTTGTTTTGTTTTGTTTTTCGTCTGTTTTTTGTGGTGCTTATCGATATAGCTGGAGTCCTCACTGGATAATTGACACTTCTTTTGGTACTGGTGGAGTGTTTCACCTTCTTTTTCTCCTTCATCTCCCAAATCGATGATGAGAGCCTCTAGAAGGATTCCATCCATTTTTGAGTATTAGACTCTTACCCCAGTATATTTATCTTCTCTTTTTCAGGCAAAATCATGCAACTTGAACTAGCTAGTCCTGCCTACAGTTAGAGGGGAGATAAGGGAAGCATCAAGACCAAACAGGGGCAAGACTACTAAGTAGTGGGTTGGATACAGAGGGGACCACATATTCTAGCCGCCCTGGGGGTGAGGGAAGAGGAAATGGGAGGTAGGACAAAAACGGAGGTGTAGGGAGGACAATTTGGTGATGGGAATCCTCCCTGATTTTATGTAAATATGTACCTAAAATGTTATTGTCAACAATATGTAATACACTATGATCAAAATAAAAAATATATTAAAAAAAAGAATGGTTGAGATTTCTCTTCATACACTAATATTGTAAATACCATAGAAAACAGTATGGGTGGAATATGACCAACTCTCCTTAGAATAGATATCTAAAGTTATTAGAAAATGATAACTATTTAAGAAAACAACTTAAAAGGTCATATTATTAACTAAAATTTGTTCCACCTTAAGACTGACATGCTGTTATAACTTCCAACATTCATAATTTGACCCTTCTAAGAGTACACATTTTACAATTTTTAGGGATACCCTCTAAAATGGGGGTTTGTGAAAGCTATTCTAGAATGCTATAGGACAAGCACACTACATACTGTACAATCTCCCAGGCATGAATAAAACCACTTTATGTTAAAGTGTTTTATATTTTGTTTGTTTTATTTTAATTTGTTTCATTTTGTGGGGTCACAGCAACTATGCTCAGGGGTTACTCATTGCTTCACACTCAGATGGTGCTCATTGCTTCACCACTCCTGGTGGTGCTCAGGGTATTATATAGGGTGCCAGGGTTTGAATCCGTAATGGCTACATGGAAGTTAAGTGCCCTATCCACTGTACTATAACTCTGCAACCTGTTTTATATTAATTTTAAAATCTCTAAATATATACACATTTTAGAAAATTATGTAAATAAGTTTTATACAACCAAGTTATTGCTTAATCATTTTTATTTTTTAAGTTTTATAAATAGCAACTTCACTCAAAGTTAATAGTTTATCAGAATTTTATACTTGACAAATTAGTCCTATATAATGTAATGACATGACTCAAATAAGAAATTTAAAGAAAGCTTTAGTTTTAGTTTCATTTTACTGAGATAGTTCCACAAAATTAAAAGAAACTTGACACCTATTTGTCATTTACTCTTGAGAAATTCCACTTTATAAAATTTTCATGTGAATAAATTTAAAGGGTTATTAAATTAGAAATAGAAAATGAATCTGCCTCTATAAGTCTTAAATGAAAGTATATTTACCTGAAATATAAAACATAACAAAGATAAAAAGATAAAGAAGGAAGAAAAAGGGAAGGTAGGAGAACAGGAAGGTTTAGAAAAAATTATTTAAATTTTTTATGTAAGGCCAGATTAATCAGAACCCTGCAGCACACATTTCACATTCTGGAAAGCAGGGTCCATCCCAGTATCACATCTTCAACTGTGCACTGACAAAAGTGACCCCAAAATAATGAGTTGAATGATGTCTCCAAACCATCTCGTGTGGGCCCAAAATAAATAAAACATAGCACTGAGAAGTGGTACAATTATAAATTGCTTTGTTTTATACATGACATACTGAATTCATTTACTATTTTTCTCATTGAAGAAATATAGAAAAAATTTCCACTGAGGCTAATGTTTTTATTTCAATAGTGTGTTTTCACTGCCTCCAGCAAGACTGCTATCATTTTAATATTTTGGTGTCTTCCAGAGCATTGTAGCCATTTTGTTTGCTTAAATACCTGTCATAACAAAGAAAACTACATGACACATTCAAAATATTTCCTTATTCTTTATATTATTTAAAAATAATGTTTAGTTTACATAAAATAATGTTATTGAACATAATTTTTATTTATACTGCTATATGTTAAATAAAAATAAAAGGTTCTGTTTTTGTAAATCTTTTTGTTGTTTATTTTTATTTTCCAGCCACACACAGTGATGTTCATAATGTTATAGGCTCTGCACTCAGAAATTACTCCTGAGAGTGCTGAGGGGACCATATTGGATGCAGGGGATCGAACCTGGTTCACTTGGGTGAAAGGCAAATTCCCTACCTACTGGTTATCACTGTGGCCCTCAGTTTGTGTAAATATTTTAAATGAAAATATCAAATTAGCATGTTTCTCTCTAATATATTAACTCATATACAATGTGCATACACTAATCAATATTCATAAAAATCCCACTGATTTCTTGATCCTGGGCAATGTCTAATGTTAGAACTTAGAAATTAGCTGAATAACTCTGTAGTTTCCAAGATGATGGTAGTGAAGTTGCTTTATTATTATTTATTTTTAAGTACAGATTTTCTTATATACTTACCGAATGGTAAGTGTTGGTAGAAAAATAAGTTAACATCTTTCAGATAGTCTATTAAAGAACAACAAATGAAGTTTAACTCATACTTCATAACTTACTCTTCCTTTGTTGACATTTTTTAAGTTATTTTATCCTAACATGATTGAACTAGCAACAATTTTTACTCATTATGTTACAACTAGTGTAGATATTGTCAAGCTAAAGTTAAAAGTCGAATGCTATTTAATTAGTTTATTTTATACAACAATTTCATGATAGTTGGGGATTGTGATATAGTACAGTGAATAAGGCACTTTGCTTGCATGTGAGTGACCCTGGTTCAATTTTTGGCAATTCTTAAGGTCCCCTGATCCCACCACTAGTGATTATTGAAGAGTCACAAAGTAATCTGAAAGTACTATTGGTTGTGGAACAAAATAAAAAAATAATATTTTCATGACATATACCTAGTTACAAATATTTAATTTTTTATTTTACTTTTATTTAAATGTAGATGCATTTATAAGATGATATTTTAATGAATCTAGGCAGTATTTCTCTTTGAAAGGCAAGGACTAAAATTATCATTTAAATCTGTATACTATTTTGGGGAGTCTTGCGATTAATCCACCCAATCTATGAACAGTGTATATGTCTCTATTTTCTTGTGTACTATTTTATTTCATTTCTTTTACTATTTTATTTCTTAAAGTAGTGTATTATAGTCTTCTTTGTATAGGTTCTTCACCACTTTGTTAAGTTAGATATTTGATTTTTTGTGAAACTATTGTGAATGTTATTTTTTAATGTCCATTTCTTCTCTATCACTATTTGTGTATAGAAGGCCATTTGTTATTCTGTGTTAATTTTGTAATCAGATTTAATGAAATTCCTCTAAGGATACACATGACCTTCTTCAAAAACATGGATAAAATACTCCAGAATGCCTGCTAATAGCTAAAGCAACCCTTAGGAAAAGAAGATAGGAGGCATCGCTTTCCCCAACTTTAAATTGTATCACAAAACACTATACATAAAAACATCATGGTATTGAAATAAAGAAAGACCCTCAGATTAATGGAATAGACTTGATTATCCAAAGAATATTCTGCAGTCAACCAATCAATTAATTTTTGATAAAGGAGCAATTAATGCAAATGGAGCAAGAGAAGCCTCTCTAACAAATGGTTTGGGACAACTGGTTGCCATATGTAAAAAGAGAATGTACACCTCCATCTAACACCATGCACAAAGGTCAAATCCAAATGGATTAAAGACCTTGATACCAGATCCATATGGCACATTAAAGAAAAGATAAAAAAAACTTTTCATGACATTGAGATTAAAGCATCTTCAAGGAGGAAACACCATTGCCCAAACCGGTGGAAATAGAGATAAACAAATGAGACTACATTAAACTGAGAAGCTTCCATACCTCAAAGGAAATAGTGACTAGGAAACAAAGACCATCCATAAATGAGAGATACTCTTCACCCAACAGCCATCATTTAAAGAGCTAGTATCTAAGATATACAAGGTACTGACAGAAATTAACATGGAATAAAACACATCTAACCCCATAAAAAATGGAGAAAAGAAATGAACAGACACTTCCATAAAATAAAATACAATGGCAAAAGGCACATGAAAAAATGTTCCCCAATCATAATCTCCTCACAGAGATTGGCAACATCACAAACAAGAATGATCAGTACTGGTGGGGATGTAGGGAGAAAGAAACTTTTATTCACTGCTGGTGAGAATGCCATCTAGTCAAGCCTTTCTGGGAAACACGAAGATTTCTCAGAAAACTGGACATTGAGTTCCCATATAATCCAACAAAACCACTCCTAGGGATATACTTTAGGGACAAAAAACACAATATGTAACTGTTCTTGCACACCTATGTTCATTGCACCTCTGGTTTCAATAGCCAGAATATGGAGACAACCCTGATGCCTGACAACAGATGAAAGGCTAAATCAACAATGGTACATATAAACAATGGAATACTAAGCAACTGTTAGTAACAATGAAATCTTGGAAGCTCTTATGTTGAGTGAAGTGAGTCAGGAGAGAGATAGACACCTAGTAGTCTCACTCATCTGCAAGACTTAAGAAAAGTAAAATACAGTATGGCAATGATACCCAGAGGCAATAGAGATAAGAACTTATGAAGCTTATCACAAAGAGTGGTCAGTGCAATTAGAGAAATGAGTATACTAACAATTATCATGACAATGGTAGTTAATGAGAGAAAGAGAATGCCTAGGGTGTGGATGAAGAGGGAGATGGGGGACATTGGTAGCAGAAAGACTTCTCTGATAAAGGGGAGGTGTATTTTTAATAATTGCAATCCATCAACAAACATGTTTATAACTATGGTGCTTAAATAAATTTATTATAAAAATCAAATTCAAATTATAATTTAAAAGATTTGTAATTAGATATTATAGTTAAGAAATGAAATTCAGTCTCTTATAGATTAAATATATAACACAGAAATTGTTCCTAAATGTCAATGACAAAATAGTCAAAGCCATGAAAATAAAATCAATAAAGGGGAGATTATTGACAAAGATATGAGTGAATCAGAGTGTGAAAATTTGAGAAAAGCTTAACTTAGAACAGTGGTGACTCAACAAACTGAAACACAGAGTGAAATGATAATAAAGATCATGAATATAGTACATAGAGGTGTATGCTCAAAAGTATATAAACAATATTTCCCTACAAAAATAATTCAGCAATGAAAAGGTAGCCAGTGACACTATAAATTTATATAACTGACAATATAAATAAGTGCAACATTCTAAGGTATCATGTGCATCAGAGAAGAATGAAAAGAAAGAATTGTTAGGGAGATTTTAAAAGGATCAAAAGATTAAGGAAGGCATTTAGTTTTATAACAAATCAAAGTTTATCTTCCACAGACTGGAAACGTTAGGCCAGATGAAGGAACAAAACAGAAATATGAAATACTTCTCAAAATCTCAAACAGCATTTTCCTTCATTTCATTGAATCTAAAATAGACAAATGTGCAGAGCACCTGTCCAGGGTGACAACAAATAACACCAGCTAATAGAAGACATTTGTAACATGTTTCAGAGAAACAAAAGAAAAGGAAGGTCTTAGTTTCAGTATGAGTAAGTGCTTTATTATTAAATTTTTTATGGATAAAAACTAACTCCACATCATATTTTGAATAGATAAATGAATACAAATGGAGGCTACAATAATATATACAGAAGAAATGATGGGAGAATTGAAATGATAGTATTTAACATAGTCAGCTTTTCTGTGGTATTTATTGGAGAGATTAAGGAGTGGTGGGTTGAAGTTGCTGGTGGGGAGCAGACTATTATAGAACAAATATGATGTTTTCAGTAAAATTATGTGGCTTTTAAAAATTTAAGAACAAATGCAAATACAAGAAAAGGAGTGTTTCTGAGGGGAATGAGAGTATACTAGCTTTTTGGGGGGGGCCACACCCAGTGATGCTCAGGGGTTTCTCCTGGCTATGTGCTCAGAAATCGCTACTGGCTTGGGGGACCATATGGATGTCAGGGGATCAAACCGTAGTTCTTCCTAGGCTAGTGCCAGCAAAGCAGATGCCTTACTGCTTGCACCACCACTCCAGCCCCTAAAATACTAGCTTTAACTATTAAAATAGTTTAAATGAAGATATGAATAAGAGCATGTTGTCAAAACATAAGGATATTTTTGTTAAAGACTGAGGATTCACAGACACAGAATATGATTATCTAGAAAGTTTTCTGGACTCTATAAAAAAGTATATTTTTCAGGATCAGGACTAGGTAAATAGACTGGCTTCTAAATATTTATGACTTTATATTTAGGAAGAAAAGAGCAATAATAACAATTATTATTTTTATTATACAGATTTATGAGCTAGGCTTTGAAAAGCAAAACTGGTGCCAGATGAAATTTCATTTAGAGCACTTTACACTTCGTTCAAGATGTATTTTTTTTAATTGACTTTACTTTTCAGGAATCTGGTGTCCAGATTGTATTAAGTGAAAAAACACAAACTGTTGCCTTATGGAGACAACATGTGCAGAATGAGAAACTGAGTTTTTTTCAATTTTTTTTCAGAGAATTCTTTCAAGTTACAATATTTCTAAATGACACAAATTTGTAATTCTGGTTCAGGATCGTTAGAAATAAAAGCTCCATGGAAAAGAACACATGGAAAAGTCTGTGAAATGCAAAAAGAAACATGGATCTTCAGTAAGTGATTAGAAATTCATTTATATTCTAGCCAACTCTGTATCAGTTATGTTTGAACAACAAAATTCAAGTGAATCGGGTAGAAATTAGAGTTAATACCTGCTATGAATTCTATTTCATTTGTGTACTTTCAGCAATGTAATTATAGAAATAGACTGGTTCCATCATTAAGAATCAGCATTTATTTCTGAGCTTGTGCATTCTTTTACTTGGATGTAATAATAATTTCTTACTAATACATGAGTCAATTACTATATTAATATCATAATAATAGTAAATATTTAATGATTATATTTAGCTTATATAAATTGACTCAGACTTCAGGCATTATAATAATGTAGTTCTCAAATCAAGTAACAGAGTAGATTATCAATCACACTAAGAGTACAGTGTCACAATAAGCTATATAAACCTGTTCCTTTTTATTGGATACAAAATGTGAAACAGCAGTTCGTTGACATTCAGGGATATTATTGATATAAAGAAATGTGTTGCATTCTTACAGTGTAGGGTTTTTTGCTTCATGACTGGTTATTTGGTTTATATGTGACCTTTCAGTAGTGTGTTTCTTCTTTGTTTTATCACAAACATCATCAGCTCAAATTTATCTGAGAACGCTTTTATCACTCCTCATCTAAATAAGACCTATGACTAATATTGAACTCTATCTTAAAAGTTTCATTCAGTAATTTGCATGTTATTTTTTCTTTTTCTTGCCTGGGCAGTTCTGTATGGGAGAAATGTTTGTATTCTTTTAATATGTTCCAGATATTTAAGCCTTTCCTACTCCATATGTTTTTATATGTCTGCCTCTCTCTCTGATTTTTGAGGGTTTTTTTGATTACTACCATATTTTCCGGCATATAAGAATACTTTTGAAACAAAAAAAGTCAACCGAAAATCGGGGTTCGTCTTATATGCTGAGTATATCCCGAAAAATGTTTCAATATGCCACTAAACGAAAATTGTCTGAATATTGCCACAAAACAAATTTTCCAACTCAATCCTGCACCAATCACTGCAAGACTGCTTGGACTGCCTCTCTAACTCAGCCAATCGAAGCAGGCTTTTTAAGCATGCAAATTAGACAAGGTTCCGGACCCGAATCTACACTGTGAAAAGCCTGCTCAAATTGGCCAGAGTCAGAGAGGAAGTCTGTTACAGTATAACCTTTGGACCTTTGCTTGTTGTGATTGGTTCACTCTGGTACATACAGTTGCAGCACAGGAATGTTCTGTCTGATACAGCGAATATAGGACTAAACCTATGTTTTAACTGAAAAATTAGGGGGTCATCTTATACGCCCAGTCGTCCTATACACTGGCAAATATGGTATATGTCTTGGTTTTGAGTCAATTTTGTATGGCACTCTTTTGGCCTCTTGAACTTTCACAGCTACATTCTGCCAAAGAATATAGAATTTCATTGCTATTATCTCTCCCACCACTCATTCATCTCCTTTACTTTTCCCTCAACTTCTGCTCTTCCCATAATTCAGAGACGTACCTGATATATTTGCTCATTAATATATTGCATGTTCTTCTATTCTTTCATCTATCTCTTTTTTTCACTTCCTTATCTATATTGACTTGTGTTTTATCTTTAAGGTCAACTTCATTGTTTTCCCCAATAAACATATTTTCCCTTTTTATTTTTTTCTATTTTGCGGACCATACACAGTGGCGTTCAAGGGTTATTCTTGGGTTGGATTGGTGCTTTGGTATTACTAATGACTATTCTCATTGGACCATATATAATGCTAGAGACCAAATTGAGGACCAGTCAAATTGGGCATCAGCCACACTCTGGAAGTCAACTACCCACTGTATTATTTACAGCTCCAGTAAATAAAATTTCTTGTTGTAGGACCCAAGCCTTTGTATTATTGTGTAATCAGTTATCACTATATATATGTGTATATCTATCTATCTATCTATCTATCTATCTATCTATCTATCTATCTATCTATCTATCTATCTATCTATCTATCTATCTATATATATTTGGTTTTGGCGTCACACCTGGCAGTGCTCAGGAGTTACTACTTCTGGCTATCTGATCAGAAATAGCTCCTGTTCAGGCCCGGAGGACCATATGGGACGCTGGAATTCGAACCCAGGTCTGTCCTAGGTCAGCCGCATGCAAGGCAATCACTTTACTGCTGCGCTATCGCTCTGGCCCTGCATTGTAAATTTTTAAATAATGCGGCTGACCTAGGACAGACCTGGATTCAATTTCTGGAGTCCTATATGGTACCCAGACCCAGTATCGATTTCTGAGCACATAGCCAGTAGTAACACCTGAGCATCATGAGGTGTGTCCCATAAAATAAATAAACAAAAAAAACCCAAAAAGAATAATTCATAATGCATGTTTATTTATTTTCAATTATGCAGTGCAATGAAGAATTCATTTATCATTCTGTTATTGTCACAATGCTATGAAAACAAAACAAATAAGGCCTAGAATGTAGTTTACTGGCAGTATCCAGGGATAGCATACACAAAGTCCAGTTGAAACCCATCAATGTAAAAATAAAGCAAAACAAAACAAAACAAAAAACAGAATAAAGAGGGCCAGAGAGTAGGACAAGAAACAGGAAATCTGAGTTTGGAAATCTGAGTTTTGATACTATCTCATTTCCTGAGCATCATCAGAGGATTTCAGAAGAGTGACCTTTGAGCACATATTCAAGAGTAATTTCTGAGCACATGTGGGAGTAAATCCTATAATCTCAAATAAATCAAATTATTTTTAGAAAGTCAAACAAACTATAGATCAATATTAATCCTCCCAGGTTTTGTCCTTACTAACTTGAATATATAATTGAAATTAAATCAAGATAATTTTTTTGATTTACTTTGTAGTTAAATAATATACCTCCAAGAACAATAAATTATGTTTGTTTAATGCAGTCTGTTTAAAATAACCATTAAAATAATGACTGATATGTCCTCAATAGCATACAATTGACAATTTTCTATAAAGATGTTTTATAAGTCGTGGTTTTTTTATTTATATATCTGAAAGAGGATTATACTTACAACCAGGTGTCTCAAACTCAATTTACCTGGGGACCGCAGGACGCAAAGTCGGGTTGAGGTGGGCTGCATAAGGGATTTCGCTTACCGAATATTCGCAATAAAAAAATCACATTAGTAAGGAAAAAAATTGCAAAAAATCACATTAAATATTTGCATACCCTGAACGGAACTGCTTGAGGTATGTGAATGTTTAATGCAATTTTTTTCCTTACAAATGTGATTTTTATTGCGATTATTCGGTAAGTGAATAATCGCGAATACTGCGATATTTGAAGGCTGGCCGTGGCCACAAAATGTTGTATGGAGGGGCGCAAATGGTCTGCTAGTTTGAGACCCCTGCTTATAAAAAATTTTACAATTGAATTTTTCAGGAAATATTCTTAAGTGGTTTTCTATAAAATATAACATTGACCTGATAAAATTGGATTGAAGTAAGGACAACATATTTCAAAGTACATATTGCATATTCGTGGTTTTTTTATTTGCTTTTTAGACTGCATTTAAGAATGATTAGGGCCACCAATTTATTGCCCAGTTCTTGATCTTGTCAATGGTGTAACAACGTAAATCATGTACAGTAGCTCTTTGGTTAATTTCCTTGCTCTATTTAGTATTAACACTATTTTATTCTAAGTTCTATCCAGTACCACTACTTTATATCCACAACCAGTCTAAGATCTCTCCCACACTATGTTAAAGTCGTTCTTCTTCCCATTTTAAATATCTAATAGAATTGTGATATGAATTTACAATTCCATTGCTCATCTAAGGATTGAAGATTGAATTATTCTTCCTTTAGTTCTTTAAACCTTACAAACTTTCTTTCTTTTTTATTCCTTTCAATCAGCACAACTTTTTCCAATTCCGTCCAATTTGCAGCATATCATATGATTTCATAACTTCTCTAGCTAAGTGGTATTTTATTGTTTATATATACCAAAATTGCTATCTACCATCACAAATTTTCTTTATATATAGAACATAATTGAGCTTCATAACCTTAATTTAATTGTTTTGGCTCCAAACTTTCTTAACATTTCTTATTTTATTTATTTTTTTGTGTTGTTGGGAATAAAATACATGAACTTACATTAGCAGTAAAAGTACTCTCTGCTTAATTATATACCCTTTCCTAAATTTCTTTTATTGTCAGAAAAAAACTTCTTTAAATATTGTGTGATTCAAACAGTATGTAATTTGCTTTTAGGAAATTTTAAATTTGTCTATTTTATAATGAAATTAAAGTTAATCGCTGCTGGATGGTATTTACATCAGATTTAATGCACATTTACTACATCATAATCATTTCAATGAACATCATGTGTGGTTGTGTTATTAGTTTATTCTCATTTATCAATTCACTTAAATGCTGTGTTCAAAGTCTTTTCATTGTAGAAGCATTTTTTCTCTGACCAGATAGTATAAAACTTGACTATCAATATGTCTCAAAACTTTTCTATAATTAGTTAAATATATTCAATTTTCCAGAGATTAAAGAAGATTGGCTCTAGGGGCTGGATCTATAGTACAGTGGTAGGACGTTTGCTTTGTTCCTGGCTGATCCAGGACATACCTTGGCTCTATCCCCAACTTCTCATATGGTCCCTAGAGCCAGGAGCAATTTCTTAGCACAGAGCCAGTAGTAACCCATGAGTCACAGGGTGTGGCACAAAAAAACAAAAAAACAAGGGGCCGGGAAGGTGGCGCTAGAGGTAAGGTGTCTGCCTTACAAGCGCTAGCCAAGGAATGGACCGCGGTTCGATCCCCCGGCGTCCCATATGGTCCCCCCAAGCCAGGGGCGATTTCTGAGCACATAGCCAGGAGTAACCCCTGAGCGTCAAACGGGTGTGGCCCAAAAACCAAAAAAAAAAACAAAAAACAAAACAAAACAAAACAAAAACAAAAAAACAAAAAACAAAACAAAAAAAAGATTGGATTTAAAAGAGCTCTCAAGTACTACTAGATGTCACACACACACACACACACACACACACCAAAAAGATACTAAAAATAATGTGTTAGTCCATCTTTATATCTTTTTAGAACTAAATTTGGTGACATGCCTTTTTTGACCAATAAAAAGCCACTGAATGTTATGCAAACATGCTGTAATGTCTTTAAACAGAAGTATGTAATATTTTTCACTCTTGCCTTTCAGTATGAGTTTAATGTGACTTTCTGACCACTGTACCAAAAAGAATCAAAACCATGTAAGAGAGGTCTGAATCCAATTTGCAGTGTTGAATGCACGAGAGGAAAATAAATGTTCTCTATATATGCTACAATATAAGGTTGCACTGTACTGTGGCTTTGCACACATTGATGACCTTGACTTGAATTATTTATTACTTTAGGACTTGAAAATGACTTTAACTTTCCCCTTTCTATTTATTTGCTTGCCCTAACAATGCATTTCTATAGTTCATTCCTTCATTGTTTCTGCATCTGTCTCTGCCCACTCCAAATATTTTAATTGACAAGTTTAAAAATAATTTACGAAATATATGCAATTCCATGATTCTTTGAAATTTAAATTATGTCAAATTATATAGAAATTTATTCTTATTAGTATAGGTTCTATATGACTATATTATTTCATTACTTTATCTATAGTGTGTCTGTTTTGCCTAGAACTTATTTGTGCAAGGTTACTTAATCTCTTGCTTCTTAAACTTTGGTCATGCACTGACATGGAGTTGTAAAAAATATTAATGATGGTAAAAGATGCTGAACGGGAAACAAATAAATTTATGTTGGATTCAACTACATAATTACACTGAGCTTCTGCTGGCAGATCTCATGCATGTTGCATTTCTTTTCTATTTTTTTTAAATATGGGACGCTTCACGAATTTGCGTGTCATCCTTGCGCAGGGGCCATGCTAATCTTCTCTGTATCATTCCAATTTTAGTATATGTGCTGCCGAAGCGATCACACATGTTGCATTTCTTGAGTAAAAATATTGGCAAATTGAGGGGCCAGAATGCTGGTGCAACGGTAGAGCATTTGCTTTACATACGGCTGACCTAGGACGGACCGTGGTTCGCTCCCCTAGCGTTTGATATGGTCCCCCAAGCCAGGATCAATTTCTGAGTTCACAGCAAGGAGTAACCACTGAGCATCACTGGGTATGGCCCAAACACCCTCCCAAAATAATTGGAAAATAGATAAAAATTAAGAGGTTTGGGGTGGAAAGATAGGCAACATCTTAAAGATGATCATCATTTTCTTTCTCAATTTAATACAGAAATATGGACTAATAGATAATGCAGTCAGTAGGTCATTTGCCTTAATTGTATCTGACTCAAGTTTGCTCCCAAAATACCATGTATTCCTTTCAACATGATCAGGGGTGATTCCTGAACACACAATGAGAAGTAAACTCCTGAGCCCCAATGGATGTGCCACACACTCCTGCTAAAATGAAACCCAAAAGCCAATAATATTTAATCTATATTCGTCTGAGGCAAGGAAGAACTGTGGATTTTTTAATCTAAATTCCAACAGTTTAGTCTAAAAATATACTTGAATTTATCCCCCCCCCCAAAAAAAAACCTCTCAGTTTAAATAAATGAATAACTATCAAAAAGCAAATGAATTTTGTCAGAAGCTTTGGTAAAGAAAATGCAGCTGCTTAAGAACCAAGAATAAATGACAAGTTATATCCATGGCCACCTGTTCTTTTGTTTCCTTTATTCCTAAACATGGTGGGTTCTTTTTTTTCTCTCCATTTATCTTTTCTTGGATGTCATTCTCTGACTATATTGTTATCCTCTTTTAATTTTTTCTGTCTAATGTAGCATAAAATTATGGAAAATTCCTGGTAAATTTAGATTCTTTTCCTATAAAGAAACATATTAAAATATATTTTCTCACAAAAGGATACAAAATAAATTTAATAATAACATAAATGTTTACACTTTGAGTAATTTTGGCATAAGTTACACATAAAGTCTTTTTTATTTTTTGTAATAAAAATAATAAATATTTTGTATTACTATAATCCATACTTTTTAAAAATCAGTAGAGGAAAATATTTGTTAAACAAATCAACTAAGTCACATAGACTGTCTTAAAATACTTACATTAAAAATTACTTAGCTAAAATTTATTATCATGTATAGCACACATTCTACCCAGAAGTTAGACCCATTAGGTGATAAAAAATTCTTTAATATTATAAGGGCAATATTGTTATTAGAGTAATTCACAAGAAATTTTAGTACTGGAAGGACTTTGCCTTTGTTATACTAAGACAAAAACGCTCAAATTGCTTTATTCAGAATCGTTTATTCAATCTATACATATAAATAAATGGTTGGTATAATGCCCTTTATACTTTTAAATATTTATTAACAAGATTTATCTCACATTTTTTATCTTTTGTGATAAGCCACTATACTTCCTACTTTTCTCTTTTGTATTATGAATAGAATCTCAGATTACACAACTAACTACAAACTCATTTTGTTTAAAATCAACATTTCTTGCAAATATAAATTTGAATTTTGTATTTTACATACTTGGGTTTTGTCTTCAGCTTATTATTATAATGTTAAAATTCAACAGGTAAGGGCCAGAGTGATAGCACAGCAGTAGGGAGTTTGCCCTGCATGCAGCCAAAATGGTATGAAAACAGGTTCAGTTCCTGGCATCCCATATAGTTCCCCAAGTCTGCCAGGAGAGATTTCTGAGCACAGAGACAGGAGTAACCCCTAAATGTCACCAAGTGTGGCCCCGAAACAAAACAAAACAAAAATTTATATAATTCTGATTTCATACATATGTATATATATATTATAATCAATTTTCCATCATTAAAATGGATTCTGAAATTTAATAATACCCATTGAACACTGATATAATGATTGTGAAAACAAATTATGTAAAATATCAACACACCTTAAAGTCAATAATAGTTTTCTTAAGTCAGACATGCTACTTTTTAAAAATTGTTATTAACTTTTATAAGATACAAAATAAACTAAGAATATTATTTATGACATATATTTATCTTTGACTCTTGAAATTTTAGGATAAAAATTATTATGTCATAGACTTTATTGGCTATTCAAGATCAAATCTGAACTATAGCAGTTTTGTTGAAGGCTACGTTAGAATTTTCAAGCGTTACCTATCCCTTCATAAATAACAGAAACAATGGACTGAGACCTGCTCTGCATAAGGTTTCAGGTTCTTGTGGGAAATGAATAAATGCTGTATGAAGAGGTCAAATGGTGAAATTGAAGTCCATGCGTAGAAGGGACCATCAATTATTTGAGATTCAAACTTACTATTGAGAACTGTGTGTACCCTATTGCCAATATTGATATCTATACGGGCCTCCCACCACAATTAAAAAATATTCTATTGTAAGCACAAAGAAGCCCTACCCTATTAAAATACATAATGATTTTTCTATGTAAAATAGTCATTATTCTAAAGTGCAGTTCTTACTAAGAGAAACAAAATTATATAGTGAAAAATGAATATTCCCTTTTTGATAAATTTTACTAGATTTTGTCTATTTATAAACATATTTGTATTATATATTCTATTGTTTTGGCAAACTATCCAAGAATCTGTAAAATACTACTTTGTTGAATACATGAATAAAATTTAAATGATATTTGAGTTAATATAGGATATAGAAATATAATGTTCACTTATATGCAAGCTAGTTATAGCCTTGTATGTACTAATATGTCTGAATCTTATAGTAAACTTTTAAGTTACCAAAAACACAGATAGTTTTCTTCATTAATTAATTAATGAAATATATACATGAGCTACTTATTAGATCTATACAATAGTTGTCTGAACTTTCAAGGTTTATTCAGTCCTTTTAGTATATTAATTATATGATAATATTGAACAAGATAATATTATAAAGACAAATCAGTTTATAATAAGCACTAATTTATCATTGAAATACAAAAAACATCTCATAGATTTTAGACAGTTCTACACGATTACAAATCCAACTCAAAATACACATTCGTATTTTATTTTAACATTGGAAAATTAATGGTATAATTAATAAGTCAGTAAAAATGAAATAAAATGTCAATTTTAACATACAATGCTTTACTAAACAGAAAATTATTACATTAGAAAGATTTTACAGTATATTAAAAAATAAACACTTAATGAGGATATATAAATATGTGATATATTTTGAATATTTGTGTTTGAGAATACACAACATCCCATCTTAGATATATATCTAAATAGCACAAACAAGTGAATAGATGTATGCACACCATTTTTTTAATAATTATTTTCTATATTCACAACCTGGAAACAACCTAAGTGCTTCCCAAATTTGGGGCATATCTATATGTATGCCACAGAATCCTACAAATTTCAGAATTAATAACTTTTGTCTGATGTTTAACATAAATGGAATTAGAGAGATGACAATAGGATTTCATTCATATATAGTAAAATAAAGACAAAGAAAAAGATAGTAGTTAATGAAAAAAAATATTCCCTCTGAACAAAATTGATATTATCAAATAAGCAGGTAAGCTCAGAGGTCATGGGCTATGGAGAAGGGATAATAAAAGTTGCTGGTGTTGTGCATTGGTAACAACATAATCTTAAAATTAAGTATTTATACACTTGTAAACCAATGTTGTCTCAGTTTAAATAAATTGACTAATGAGCATTGCTTATGTGTAGTCTGAAAAATAAAAATAGCAGCGTTTTTTATATTAGTGTAAATATTTTTAATTCTCATGATATAGTCATTGTATGCGATTTCATATAAATGATAGGTATTTATTTAAAATGGGTGTTAAGATTCTTATTTCTACATCAATATGTTATTAGTTAATTATTTTTGCAATATTGTGTCCTTTACTAACAGAGTTAGGTTATACCTCACAATAATTTTATTTATTATTTGAGCTACACACAGGTCCTCAGCCTAATGTTGCTGGCATGACAGTTTAGTGCCCCAGCAGATGGTGCTGTTGGTCACTGGGAACACATCTGCTCTGGTCTGGTGAGCAAACACAAAATTTATAAAAATATAGGTATTTCTGTGTATTGATATGATATATTACACTGATGACTTACATTTATTTAACCATCCTTGATTCCTTAAAATAAATTCTTCTTGGTCACAGCATATAATCCTTTTAATTTACTTTTGGATAGAGTTAAAATTTTATTGAGAATATTTGTCTTTATGTGTACCAATAATATCTATTCGTTGTAACACCATATATTTAAAAACTTGCTGTTAGAAGTAGAATAAATCTTACTGACAAAATAAAAATTTAAAAATCAAACATAAAGCATAGATTACAAAATGTAACAGAATAAGGTACAGTATCATGCTTACAAATGTTATGAATATGATCACTGTATTTTGTTGGTTCCTATATTATCTAGCCTAAAAAATTGGTTACTGGCTTTCACTTTCTGGGTCACATCCTCTGGTGCACTGGATGACTCTGTCTCTGCACTCAGGCAACACTCTGAATGGGGTTCAGGGAACCACATGGAATTCAGAATTATATGGATTGTTCCTGGGTAAGCAGAGTACAATGCAAGCACCATTTACAATATAATATCTCTCTGGCCCCAGGATTGAAATGTTTACAATGTCCTTAAAAAAATTTGATGTCTACTATAGTACCTCTGTCATTAAAAAATATTTGAAAAAAAATGTTCTTACAATATAATTCCATCCAAATTAAACTTCTCTAATATTCCTTCTAGTAACATTTATGTTTTTCAATGAAATATTCAAGGCTTTATCTATTTTTTCTTAAAATATAATTCTATTAATGCATACATATGGGAATTTAAAGAATAATATTAAATATATACCATGTAACATTTCAAAGCAACTTTAATTTTCATACTATAGTTCATCTCATGACATTTTAAAGTCTGAATTCTTCCATAATTAAAATGTGCTAAAATCAAATTATCTAGAACATTTACTAACCAAATAATATGCTAATATACAATTTCAATAGTAATGAATTTGTAGTCTATGCTTTTAAGTTCATATCAGGGGTCTCAAACTCGCACCCCGTGGGCCGTTTGCGGCCTTCCATACAACATTTTGTGGCCCTGCCCTAGAGGAATCTTTTTTTGTTTTGTTTTGTTTTGTTTTAGTTGTTTGGGTCACACCCCCCAATGTCAAGGCTTACTACTGACTTTTCACTCAAGGATCACCCCGACTTTGTCTCCTGCGGCCCCCAGGTAAATTGAGTTGTAGATCCTTATTTCTATTTTTCTTGTTATATGCTTTCTATTATACTTAAATTATGCTAAATATAGACTCCCAAAATATGGATAAATATTTTATTTATTTTTATGAAAACTCTATGTGGGAAAATTTGATAATAAGGAAGAAGAAGCACACATTAAATAATACTTCTCATTTTAATAGATTTCTATAATGCTATTTACTAATGTTTGTAGAGCTCAGGAACCACTAGAGCCACCTGGCAGTATTTGGGAAAGGACATGCTCTACATGCTCTTTGCTGCCTTTTTTTTTTTTTTTTTTTTTTTTTTTTAGGTAATACTCAGTGGCTCTCAGGGGTTACTCCTGGCTCTAGACTCAGAAATCAGTCCTGGCAGACTCTGGGGACTATATGGGTTGCCCAGGATCTACTCCGTGTAGACTGCATGCAAGGCAAATGCCCTACTGGTTGTAACTCTGGACTGCTATTTGCTACTTTTAATTGACTACAGTTACAGATTATCTGTCACTTTTCCAGTAACATCTACATTTTATTAATTCCTAAAATAGAACAATAGTTGATGCACACTAGTTTTGGTGTATAAAAGAAAGTTAAAAATGTTTTATTATAGTAATGGTTCAACAAATTGGATCACATATAAGAAAGAATGAATAGCATTTAAAAGTAAAGAGTCTGGACCAAGAGATGAGCACATGTTTTGCCTTTGGGAGACCTGGGTTGGCCCAATCCAGGTCTATCTTGGTCTATCTTTCTGCTTCTCACAGTATATCAATTAACAATTAATGTTATTTATTTTCCCCTTTAACTACTTTAAGACAAGTATGAGACAGTGGGACAGGGATGAGAGTACAAGACTATGGAATGTGTGCTTTGCCCTGGAAGACCCAAGTTTCATTTTCAGCCCTGCAGACCTCCAAGAACTGCAGGCTGTATCCTAGGAAGTCTTTACCATAGCAAGCACCCTAGATTAAGATCAGTTTCAGGAATGATATATAGGGTCATGATTTTCTCACCCCTACTCATCTCTAGCTTTAATTTTATTTTAGAAAAAAATTATTTCATTATTTTCTAAAGGAAATTTGTTTCATAAGATAATTATCATTTCTTTTCTTCTACTAATTATATTTTGAGTTTTATGCTCACATAGTTGTGATTGTGGTGTTTTTTAATCAAAAACAATGTCTGTAACTTAAAAGAATCTCTATTTATGGATAATTATGAAACAATAAAAAATACAATGAGGAAGGTCTATAAAATGGTAAGGAAATAAATAGGATGATTTTAGGATAACAAATGACAGATTTTGGGGGCAGGGTGGTGGCACAAGTGGTAGGGCATTTGCCTTGCATGCACTAACCTAGAAAGGACCTCGGTTAGATCATCCAGCGTCCCATATGGTCCACCAAGCCAGGAGCGATTTCTGAGCCCATAGCCAGGAATAACCCCTGAGCATTACCAGATGTGGCCCCAAAACAAAAACAAAATAAAAAAATGACAGATTTTGGAAGAAATTAAATTGTATATAAAAAGAAAGAAGTGATATGGCCAGAGTGATAGTACCATTGATAGGGTATTTACCTAGCATGTAGTTGACCCAAATTTGTTCCCCAGCTTCCCTTATGGTCCCCACAACCTGTCAAGCGTAAAATCTGAGTTCACAGCCAGAAGTAATCAATGAGCACTGTTTGGTATGGCCTCAAACCAAAATAATAATAATAATAATAATAATAATGATAATACATTATAATTTATAATAATAAGTAAATTATTATTATAAATTAGTGAGTCAATCAGACTGAAAGAGGAATAAAGAGAACAACTAATTTTCCCCAATTATTCTAATGCATTCTAATTTGCAGATGAAAATTTTAATATAGAACTCCAAATTCAAACAATCCCCAAATTAATATGTCCATTGAACAATAATTAGACCACCTCTTTTATTTTGAGCACACATTATTACTCAGACAAGAAATCATAACAAAATTTTGGACTTTTCTAGTCCGAATTATATAATTTTGTATAAACAAGGTGAATTATAGAAAAATAAAAATTAGTCTAAGTTAACTTTGTTTGAAACTACAGAATAATGCTCCAAATGCTAACCCTCCACCCTCCATCAAAACAGCAGAAAGTGTCATGGCTATTTCATAAAAGTTTTTAATGGTTGTTAGTTTATATGTATGACATCAAGAAGGCAGTAACAAAAGTAGCTTATAAGCAAATAGATTTTACTGTCATTAGTAAATGTTTCTTAAAAGAATGCTTTAATATCAAAAAGAAGAAATTTCTATAGAATATATAATTTGGAAAGTTATTTGGCAAACAAAAATTGACAGCACATGGCCAGTGATATATTACAGTGGTAGGGCTCTTGTCTTGAATGCAGCTAATTCAGGTTGGATAAATAGAAGCCCATATCACTTATCAAAAACTGCAAAAAGTGATCCCTGAGTGCAGAGAGAGAGGAATATGTCTTAAATACTGCTTGGTGTGTTGTAAAGCCAAAACATAAAATAGCCACAAAGTGTTCAATGGAAGCTAGTTGGATTAATTAAAATATAAGAACCTTAATTCACAAAAGACAAAATTCCTCAATGTAACATATTTTCCGGCGTATAAGACGACTTTTGAAACAAAAAAAGTCAACTGAAAATTGGGGATTGTCTTATACGCCGAATATATCCTGAAAAATATTTCAATATGCCGCTAAATAAAAATTGTCTGAATATTGCCACAAAACGAATTTTCCACCTTGATCCTGCACCAATCACTGCAAGGCTGCTCGGACCACCTCTCTAACTCAGCCAATCCAAGCAGGCTTTTTATGCATGCAAATTAGACAATGTTTTGTACTGGAATCTACACTGTAAAAAGTCTGCTCAGATTGGCCAGAGTCAGAGTAGAAGTCTATTATAGTATAACCTATCAACCTTTGCTTATTGTGATTGGCTCACTGCGGTACATACAGTTGCAGCACAGGAACATTCTGTCTGATACAGCGAATATAGGCCTAAACCTATGTTTTAACTGCAAAGTTAGGGGGTCGTCTTATACGCCCAGTCATCTTATATGCCGGAAAATATGGTATGTACTTCCAAATATAAAAAATGAGTATAATATTAATATAGTTGAAAATTTCCTCTACACATATGATACCAAAATGACTAAAGTGCAATATCTTAAATTTATGATTTTGATAATTATGCTAAATTAATAAGTATAATATAAAAAGCAAGTTTAATTTAAAGTTGCAGTTGATCTAATTCTAATAATGCAACAATCCCATACAGCAAGTCTTTGAAACATTAGAGGATCTTGGATAATTTCTTGTGAATGCAAACAAGATAATCATAAGAAGTGCATACATCAAGTAGCCCTTTCTTCAAACAGTAGTGGTTATGCATATTCAACAGAATGCAAATATTGACTTTTCTGATAGCAAGTGGATCAGATTGAATAGTGTCTGATGGGAAACTATAATCATTTTGTGTAGTGTGGCAATGACCCTCATGCCCTTTTGCCCAGGGTGTATTCCACTTGAATCTTTGATTCAACTAACCTTTGAATAGATTCAACAACTTGATAAATTAAACAGACATTTGGAAAAGGACAATTTCTTCTATTATAATAAAGTGTTTGCAAAAATAAACAAATTCTTATAACATTTCTCCAGAGAGGCAAGGCAGAACTCCTAAGGTTTAAAACTGACTTCTTAAAGAAATATATGAGCACGTGGAAATTTCTACATATATTGAGAAAAAAACATAAAGATCAGAAAACTCTATGTCAGATAGTCAACATGCTCTATAAATAGGGCATTTACATTAGATAAAGTTATTTAAAGTTTTTCAAGCCCATTCACATTAGTGCCACATAAACTCAAATATCTTGGAGTCAACTTGACTAAAGATGTGAAGGACCTATACAAAGAAAACTATAAAACTCTGCTCCAAGAAATAAGAGAAGACAAACAGAAATGGAAACACATACCCTGCCCATAGATTGGCAGGATTAACACAATTAAAATGGCAATATTCCTCAAAGCACTGTACAGATTGAATGTGATCCCTCTAAAGAGACACATGACATTCTTCAAAGAAGTGGATCAAGCAATTTGTAATTCATTTGGAACAATAAACACCCTTGAATAGCTAAAGCAATAATTGGGAAAAAGAATATGGGAGGAATTATTTTCCCCAACTTTAAACTTATTAAAAAGCAATATTTATCAAAACAGCATGGTATTTTAATAAAGACAGACCCTCAGATCAGTGAAATAGGCTTGAATACTCAGAGAATGTTCTCTACACATACAATCACCTAATTTTTGATAAAGGAGCAAGAAATCCTAAGTGGAGCAAAGAAAGCCTCTTTAACAAGTGGTGTTGGCACAACTGGCTAGCCACTTGCAAAAATTTGAACTTCAACCCCCAGCTAACATCATGTACAATGGTAAAATCCAAATGATTAAAGACCTCAATATCAGACCTGATACCATAAGGTATATAGAACAACACGTCGGTAAAACACTCCATGACATTGAGACTAAAGGCATATTCAAGGAGGAAACTGCACTTTGCAAACAAGTGAAAGCAGAGATTAACAGATGGGAATATATTAAGCTGAGAAGCTTCTGCACCTCAAAGGAAATAGTCTCCAGGATACAAAGCCACTCACTGAGCGGGAGAAACTATTCACCCAATACCCATAAGATAAGGGGCTATTATCAAAAACATACAAGGCATTGACAGAACTTCACAGGAAAAAAATCATCTAATCCCATCAAAAAATGGCGAGAAGAAATGGACAAACACTTTGATAAAGAAGAAATACAAATGGCCAAAAGGCACATAAAAAATGCTCCACATCACTAGTCATCAGGGAGATGCAGAGCAAAACAACTATGAGGTACCATCTCACACCACAGAGATTGGTACACATCACAAAAAATGATATCAAGCAGTGTTGGTAGGGATGTGGAGAGAAAGGAATTCTTATCCACTGCTGTTGGGAATGTCATCTAGTTCAACCTTTATGGAAAGCAATATGAATATTCCTCCAAAAACTGGAAATTGAGCTCTCATATGATCCAGCTATACCACTCCTAGAAATGTACTCTAGGAACACAAAAAATACAATACAAAAAATTTCTTCCTTATACCTATATTCATTCCAGAGCAAGACTCTTGAAACAACCAAGATGCCCTTCAACAGATGAATGGCTAAAGAAACTGTGGTACATATACACAATAGAGTACTATTCAGCTATTAGGAGAGATAAAGTCATTAAATTTTCCTATTCATGGATGTACATAGAATCTATTATGCTGAGTGAAATAAATCAGAGAGCGAGAGAAAGATGCAGAATGGTCTCACTCACCTATGGGTTTTAAGAAAAATGCAGGACATTCTTGCAATACTTTTCAGAGACAAAAGAGAGGAGGGCTGGACATTACAGCCCACTTCATGAACCTCACCACAAAGAGTGATGAGCTTTGTTAGAAAAATAACTACATTACGAACTATCCTAACAATGAGAACTTATGAGGGAACTAGAAAGCCTGTCTAGAATAAAGGTGGGGGCGGGCGGGGAGGGATATTTAGGACTTTGGTGGTGAGAATATTGCACTGGTGATAGCAGGTTCCTCTTATATGTCCTCACAGTTTGCTGATAATATGATACTAAGAAAATCCTAAACATGCCAGGAGTGATTTCTATCTGAAGAACCGGAAGTAGTCCCTGAGCATCATCATCATGTGTCCTCCAAAAAACAAACAAAAATACAATAAATGGACAATGAAACTCAGCAATGACTATGATAAAAATAATGTAAAATCTCAATGATATGTTAATCTTAACTTATGCATTGAATTATTAATTTTTAGAATAATGTGTTCAAATAAAATAATATTTTAAAAAGTAAAGGTAAATAATTTTTATATTTGTTGAAATCAAATACTTCAAAATTTATGTTTTATTAATAATCATGAATCACTACAGGGTAATAGAGAAGATTTTAAATATTTTTATAATCTTTATTTCATTATATTTTAACATGTTTAATTTGTGTTAATGTTTAAGAAAACTGCAAAATAGTTTTAAACTCACCACCACCACTATAGAACTTTTAACCTCCCACTACTGTCTTTACATCACTTCTTCCCTTTATTCCATCCATACTGGCCCACTGTTCAGGTATCAATTTTGTAGCCTAAAGCCAGATGTTTTTCATTTTCTCAAGAAATTGGATTTGAACGCAATAACACGTTTTATATAATGTCATTTTTTGTAAGCTGGGGTAAATAATAATAGATAAATACAATTAACATCACAATTACATTTCTCTGGTTTCTACTTTTGTGTATATGTATGTATGTAGGAGATCTGCTTTATTTTGACATGTCACTTGTAAGTTATTCAATAATATCACAAGTTATTAAAAGGCATCTTTAATAAATGCATGCTTAAAGGTAAAATTTAAATGTTACCCGTAGTTATATTTAGTTTAGTTAATAATGATAGTATGACAATAACATTTATTTTCTTTGTATTTATATGACAAGAAAATGTTAATGTATTGGCTATCCATAAATAATTTATCAAAAATCTGGATTTTTTTATTTATAAATTATAAAAGAAAGAAGTAAAGTAACTTTCCCAATTTAAAGTAGTGAGGAAGAAATAGAATCATTTTCATAAACCAGGCACTTTAATACTAGAACACATCTTTGAGGCGTTATTAATGTGCTGTGTTTTTCTACCACCATAACACCTATAATTTTGGGATATAATATTTCCTGAATCTGTTATCTCCTTTTATATAAAAGAAAGATTATTCATACCAGCCTTAAGCATATGGATAAAAGTTATTAATTTGTCAGCTTTTGCTAATGAACTAATTTGCAATCAGCATCAGTAGTACTTTTATAGGAAAGTACTTTATATTACATGAAAATAGAAGTTAAATCAGACCAATTAAGTTGTTAATGACATTTTAATTTCTATTCTCTGCACGTATTTCTAAGTATGTTAAAGTTTCAAGAGTATATATTAGAATGTAATGAGCTTTCTGTTTGTTTATTTAAGTGGTTGAATATATATATATACATATATATATATTACTGAAAGCACACTACATCTTTGAATTACCCAGAAGAACTCTCTCAAAAGGTATACCACCACCCTACACAATCTATATAATCTATTCTTTTCTTTTTTTTTTTTTGGTTTTTGGGCCACACCCGTTTGACGCTCAGGGATTACTCCTGGCTATGTGCTCAGAAATCGCCCCTGGCTTGGGGGGACCATATGGGACGCCGGGGGATCGAACCGCGGTCCGTTCCTTGGTAGCGCTTACAAGGCAGACACCTTATCTCCAGCGCCACCTTCCCGGCCCCTCTTTTCTTTTTTTATTAAGGTGGGCACACTCAGCAGAGCTCCGGGACCATATGGGATGCCAGAGATCAACCATGGTCTGTCAAGGGTTGGTTGCATATAAGGTACATGCTCTGCCTCTGTGCTATCGCTCCAGCCCCACAAAACTATTATTTTTGTTTGTTTGTTTTGGGGTCACACCTGGAGGCACTCAGGGTTACTTCTGGTTCTGCACTCAGAAATCGCTCCTGGCAGGCTCCAGGGATCATATGGGATGCCAGGTTTTGGTCCAGAATCTAAGATTTAAATTATTAATTGGAACTTTACAATAAATGGAAAGAACTGAGACTTGGTAAAACTACAAAAATTGTCAAACATAATGTGTATTGCAAATGGCTTACTCATATATTACCATGAAATCCCTGAGTTTAAAATGTTCTGAACAAATTATAAACTGCTAAACATTGAAATCATTTTGTTCACTCTTTTGCTAGTGCTCAAGTGTTTGTTTTTGGATTCATATTAAATGCATGACAAATATTCATAACCTTGTATTGGAACTGGGACAAGGTCAGGACAAGACAGTATGGGTATTAAGGTACTTGTCTTGTATAATGCTGTATAATGTTTGAATCTATGACAGCATATATTTTCACCTATATGGTCTCCAGAGAATTACTCTTGAGTCCAGATCTAAAAATAGTTACTGAGCATGGATGTGGGAAAGCAGAGGAAGGAAGGAAGGAAGGAAGGAAGGAAGGAAGGAAGGAAGGAAGGAAGGAAGGAAGGAAGGAAGGAAGGAAGGAAGGAAGGAAGGAAGGAAGGAAGGAAGGAAGGAAGGAAGGAAGGAAGGAAGGAAGGAAGGAAGGAAGGAAGGAAGGAAGGAAGGAAAAACTAGGAAAAGCATTAAAATCAAAGGAAAATTAGTTTCATTTTCCAGAGTCTAACTCTGAATTTGTTTAGGTTTGCACATAAGATAGTAGAGTGACTTGAGAGGAACCAACCCTTTTGGTGAACACTTTTCTGTAGTCTATATTTCTTTTTTCTTGTATAACACAAACAACCTTCTATCACTTGGTTGCTTTGAAGACGCCAGTCTGCCAACTTCCGATATTTCTTGACCTGTAACTCATTTGATGGGCTAAGGACACATCAGTAAGTGACCTACAGCATCTTCTCTTACTTTCTTATTGGAATTCTCAATATTGCTGCTAACCACTTCCATTTTCTAATATCCTTCTGTGCCACTAAAACATCACTACATACTCATATTTCATATTCTTTACCATCTGTTTTTTGTACCCTTTGCTTTAGCTAGGAACCACATAGTTATAATTCTATGATTACTGAAATGAAAAACATCAGATTTAAAATCATTCACTAGGAAATGCTTATCCTTGAACATGTTTTTGAATTCAATCCCAAATATGTCCTGTTGTGTGACAACTGGTGCATATTCTTATTATTTTGATATTATTGGCCAAGTTATTATGACTATACAAGATGTATTTGTTTCTAACTGTTGCATTAAATAATTACTAACAACTACTGTCTTATACAATTCTAGTTTTTGCATTTTCTAAAGTTTTAATTATAAATAAGGAATTCACCTGTACTTTAAGAAGGGTATCTACTGTTACCTAAAAATAATTTTGACATTGTTAAAGTCATATTCTTGAGATAACTGTTGTTATGATATAGCTAAAAATTTGTGCCATATTTTAGGAAGCAATTATATTTAAGGTGTGAATTTAGTACATCCCAAAACTTTTCTGAATGCAGTCAAAACATACGCTAATTAGATCGCTCATGGAATGAGTCACAGAGGTATATACTGTGCTTTTATTTTATGGATTTTCAATATTCTATTTATAATACCTTATCAGTTTTTTGTGCACACGTGAAGTAGCTAGCTACTTAGAAATAAGATAAT
Source organism: Suncus etruscus (assembly GCF_024139225.1). NCBI lineage: Eukaryota > Metazoa > Chordata > Mammalia > Eulipotyphla > Soricidae > Suncus > Suncus etruscus. The sequence continues at coordinate 100,775,087 of NC_064850.1, read as the reverse complement.
AGACATTTAGAGATATATTTTTATTGTATAATTTATTTTATTATTATAATTATTATAAATTATTAATAGTGTTATTAATATAATATTTTGTCCTTTCACCAGTATTTTTTTTTCAAGAGAACCACATGTTGTTGCTCAGGGCTTACTCAGGGTGCTTGGACATCACTCCTAATATGCAGTAGTGAGGATTAATCCCAGGTCAGTTGTACAAGGCAAATACCTTACATGTTGTGCTATTGTTCCTGCCTCCTTACCATTTTTCTTATTATTTCAGAAAGTATCTTCAGAGGAGTAGCCTGAATGGATAAAGTTGACAAAAATTAACAATACGAAACATTGAGATTGGATATATATCCAGTTTAAATAGTTAAAGAATGGATATTTATAAAACTGAGTGTCTCCTATATAGAAAGTTACTTAACATTACATTCTTCTCTCCATGGCTATGTCCTGCAATTAAAAACTGAAGGCATGTCCAAATGTTACAAATTAGAAAGCTTTCATAAATTCTCTTTATATAGTTTGTGACAGAGAGAGATGGTGAGAGTGTCAGAGTGAGAGAAGTGTGTGGAGTATAAGTATATTATTATGGGATCTTATCTGAGAATAGATGAGTGCAGTATAGTTTTGCAGCATATATTTGAATGTACTTTAGGTTATCATTGGGTTTATATGCATAATCAAAATGAATATCCAGAGCACTACTTAAATAAAGTTAGGAGGATGTTCAAGCCTCTGGCATTATATCTATCTCATGGACCTGTACACACTGGAAAATTTCAAGCCCAGAAAGCCTTCTACACCTCCACACTTACTTTTCTTGTGGAACTGAGGGGGTGGTAAGTAATAGGCGTAGGTAAAGGATTTCAGGGAAGAAGAGGCTAACTACTTCTAGGAAGATATTCTCTCTCTCTCTCTCAGCAGGCTGCTTTTTAATTCTTTTTTAATTTCTAGATAAACCCTGCCTGTAGCTTTATAAGTTGATTGCTCTTTCATAATCATACCTTTTGAAATTGTAACTCGTAAGTGTATATAGCATCACAAAAATGATTGTGAGGAATAAATACAATAATATGCAACAGTAAAAGGTTTCTGAGCATCTAATGCCCCCAATTAATTTAAAATTACCCACATAATGAATTGAGTTGTTTCTGGCAGCACTTTCCTAGGTGGCCTGTTTCAAGAAAATAGGAATGCAAGTGGAAAATGTTCTTAAAACTTTTTTTGTTTGAAAGCAACATCACCCTTCAACATTAAGATTTAAACAAAAGTGGTCAAGTGCTCTAACTATTTAGGAAAAAATGCATCTCCATAACAACATTTTATGTAAAACTACTCAGAACTACTTAAGGGAAGAGATTTTATCTAGCACTGAAGAATTTTTAGTTGTTTGTTTTTATTTTTTGTTTCCTTGCCAATGCAGTAAAATCACTGGAAATACCTCTGAGGTTGTATTCTGGAAAGTTTTGCCTCTGTTTTTATTAGTGTATTTTATAAAGTCTGGTCTAATCACAATATCTTTCATCTAGTTTGAAATGGGATTTCAACAAATTATAAAGGATTGACATGGAAAAATGCATTCAGGATAACACTTAAAAATCTCCTACTAAATGGGAGAAAATATCAGCATGCCATCAGAAGAAAGACTAATGAGGTCTCTTAGCTCAGCAACAACAAAAATGAAGAACCTCATCAAAAAATGGGAAGAGCAGGTGGGCACTTTCCTTTTCAGGAAACATACAAAAAAGGCAAGTGGAAATTTGAAATGATGTACATCTTCAGTTATTGTCAGATACATAAAATTCAAAAGAGTAATCAAAAGAGTACCAGTTGTCAACTTACACCAATAAGAAGAACACATGTCAAAGCAAATGGAAACCAATTACTGGTGGGGAGGTGGGGAAAAAGAAATATCATTCACTATTGGTGGGGATGTCATTTAGTTTAACTCTTATGCAAAGGAGTAACTATCACCATTGCTTGGAGAACAAAATGTTTTTTTATTGCTTAGTTTAAGTACAACCTATGGGAAGAAGTTAGTAACAGTGGTCTCTGATTAGACTTGTCTCCATCCTAGGGAGATATTTACTTAAGAGCAGTTGAATCAATCTGTCTATTCTCAATAGAGAAATGATGTCATTAACCGTTAAAGTAGCAAAGCATTTTCCTTTGTCCAAAAAGATACTTCTTAATATTCTGGATGAGTAAGTAAATAAATGATTTAAGTTAGCAAGACATTGTTTTCTTAATGGAAGTAATAGCCTTTTTGTGAAGAAAGGGATAAAAACTCATTACAAGAGTATTTAGAAGGAAGAAGTCTGACCCTGACCTTCTAGATACCTACTGTGACTTTGCTGGAATTTATATGGTGACAACAGTGGGCTGGGTTTAAAGGACTTGGGGGACAGTACAGGGTGCTACAGCTGGATGCCCATGTTGTTTTTGTGCAAAGCAAGCACTCTACCCACTAAATTTATCTCTAGCTTTTTCAGTAATAGTTTTTTGATAGTTAACATTAAGCATTTAATTCTGAGTAAATGAAATATATACATTGAACAAAAATTAGACCTTTTTAGTTGTTTAGTTATTTAACGCAATTATTTGGATAACAATTACTTTACCTATTATCCAAATAGATGATCCACACAATTAATGGTTATCTAAATTATATTAATATCCAAATAAATTATTACCTAAATAATACTTAAAGTCGATGGTTTATGATTTTGTTTTGACTTGGGCTTCACAGCACTCAAATAGTTTACACTTGGCTCTGCTAAGGAGTCACTCTGCGATGTTTGGGGGACCATAACCAGTGTTGGGAATTTAATAGGACTTGACAGTATGTGAAGCAAGTTAAGCAAGCTTAACTCCTGTATTGTCTGACTTTAACACCCTGAATACTGATCTTGTTTTATTATAATTTTTATTTTGCTGTTATAAAATATGTTAAAGTTATAGTTCTTTGTGCATTACACTTTTTAACTGTAGTAACACATAAAGTATATGATTTTGTAATTTTTAGTCTAATGTATACATTTATTAGTATGTTAAATTGAAATCAGACCAAAGGTTTCTGTCCTTGCTACAGGGCCTAAAGATAAGGATACTTTATTCTCAGTTTTCCATTATCCCAAAAATTCACACTGTGTTTGGTTTAGGTTTGTAGATAAATTGGAATTCTTCCCAAGAAAGCAATGCTTTAAGGTTATAAGATAAGCCTGTGAAACAACCAGAAGATTATATAAACCCATGAAAGAAATTTTCTTAAACCACCTATATGTAAAAATATTTAAGAATATTTTCCATCCCTATACTTCTTGATTTTAGAAAAATAGTTTATATTTTAAATTAGAATAAAAAATCCCAATACATAATATATAAAACAAATGTGAAATATCTAAGAAAAATATTTTCAAAAAATAAACATCATTACAAAGAGAAAATATGGACACAGATGAATGACTTTTAACTGCTCCTTCTTAGAATGAAAATTCCTAAATTACCATGATATAACTCTGAAAGCATATGTGAATCATATGGAATGGCAGTCTATGATGACTGTTACTATAGTCTAACTTAATTAAATGAATCAGCCAGCTTGTCTTTTGAATGATCATTCTAGATCAAAAAAATAGTGCATAATATAAAAATACAATGGTAGTTTCAATACTGTGCAAAACATATCAATAATAGAAAGGAATAGATTTTTACTTTATGGTACATACATGTACACAAATACATATGGCTAACAAAGATTTCAGCTACCACAATATTTAATGTTTAAAAAATTAAATTACCAATACATATACTGGTCAAATAAACTTTCAGATTTCCATTATCAGGTCTCAATAATAGTTACATTTAAAGTCTTTATAACTATTTTTATGGTAAATATTGTATGTGATTTATTTTAAAATTGAGAAAAATATGAATCAACAGGGGTAAAATTTCATATTATAAATAAAATACATTCTATAACCATGTGACTAAATCCTATGACTTATTGATTACATTCTGTCTAACTAAGGAGAGGATAAGGCAGTAGAGTGGGTAAGGCACTTGTCTTATATGCAGTTGATGTGGGTTAAATACCTGGCTCCATATATTGCCCCCAAGACCTGTCAAGATTGATCCCTGAGCACGAGAGGAATAAGTTATGAGAACTGCTGGTTGAGCCAGCCCTCAATACATACATTTAAAATTTCATTTAAGCAGTGTTAAAATACATGATAAAATAAAGAAACTCACTGAAACTAAAGTTAACCATTAAAAACTAAGTAATTGATACCAAGAAATATTAATTCATATTGATGAAAAGAAACATTGTTTTAAAAATATTGATTTTTTTCACTTTTTATTTTGGTGTAGATATTGAAGTTGATGTCTCCAGTTTTATTTTATTTTATGTTATCTTTCTCTTTCTTTTTGCACTCCTGCATGGTTTAATTTCAGGACCGAGACTATTGTGTGGTGCTTGTCTTTATTGCTGCAGTGCTCACTGGATATTTAATTTGATATTTATTTCTATATTGTTGCGGTGTTTCAAGTACCTTTTTCCTGTCCTTTTTCAAACTGAGGTTTAAAGCCTCTAGAAGGATTCCACTCATTTTCAGCTTATTTGATTTTTTACCCCATTCTATTGTTTTCTTTCCTTCAAACAAAACCACATAACTCGAACTATCCAGCTCCGCCTCTCAAATAGAGGGGGAAACAAGGGAGGGTACCAGGGCCAAACAAACATATGATCACTGGTTGTAAGCTAGACACAGAGGGGACCACTTACTCTAGCATCCCAGGGGGTGAGTGTGGGGGGTATGGGTTGCAGGAAGGGAACGGGGGTGGAGGGAGAACAAATCTGATGATGTTAATCCCCTAATTCAATGTTAATATGTACCTAAAATACTACTGTGAAAGATATGTAAGCCAATATGGTCAAAATAAAATTAAAAAAAAATCTCCTTTTGGGGCCGGAGCAGTGACACAGCAGTAGGGAGTTTGCCTTGCATGCAGCTGAACTGAGATGGATCAAGTTCGATCCTCCAGCATCCCAAATGGTCCCCCAAGCCAGGAGTGATTTCTGAGCCCAGAGCCAGATTAACCCGGAGCATCACTAGGTATAGCCTCAAAAAAAAAATCACACAAAAATATCTCCTTTTGAGTAAAATATAATCTCTTTCTAGTTACCTATTTCTTGTGAATGTTCATGGAGTCACAAATATGAAAAATATGTGTATTTTCATAAAACATATCAACTAAATAGTCTATAAATAAAGAATCCTACTCTGTTCAGAAAAATACTGCTCATTATAATGCAAAAGACTGTTTAGAATAGATACTTTAATGTACCTGAGTTATCATCATGATAACAAGTATATTTTTTCTACTTCAAAAAACTTAATTTTGTAAATGTTGAATTTAAAAATACAAATGTAGTCATAACTCCAGAAATTTAATACCCTATATAAAATAATAATAAGAATGCATATCTCTACCATTTTTTTTGGTAAAATTTATGTCAAAATCATCAAAGTCATCTCTAGTCAAAAGTTAAAGGTTTTAAGTGACACCCTTAACTTTGATTTTCCAAATATAACACAAGTAGGAATGTTCAGATACAAGTAATAGTTTTTGCTGGATTTTTCAGACATAAGGTCAGCCTGTGCTAAATGATGGAAGTCTGAAATAGATTCTGATTAACTGATCTGATGTATTGGGTTTGAAGTTATTTTGCTTAGGGGCTACCAGGAGAACAGATGTCAAGAGGTTTGACTTCTGGCAGCATCAGCCAAAATCTCTTTGCTTACATTTATGCCTGTCAGGCACAAAGAAGCAATATCTATAAGGTTATTCATGCTTTAAAAATGAAGATTGAATTTTACTTATTTTTTATTTTACTACTAACAGTTAAAAAAGCCCCAGGAATGCTATATTTTAATGTATATATTTTCTTTACTTAGCCTCCTGTGAAATAAAATAGCAATTCGAGGTGGGACTGAAATTGTCCAAAGAAATTAGGAATGACAATTTACAAAAGAATATTTGCTTTTAGCTGCCTCTCCACTCTGCCCCAAAACCTAAAGATAAGAGAAGTGTTCCTCAATTTGTTTTTATTTAAGTTGATGGCTAATTTTTCTAGAAAATTGTCCATGAACCCATCTACAATGTAAGGGCTCAATATATGAGAAGCTCCTGCTGAGTGTTGAGTCTCCAGGACAGGTTTTCTTGTCATAACAATGACATAATTACTTATTATTCTTAGCATGTTAACCATGTAATCACATTTACTTTGATGGCAATCTAATCAACTAAACAAGTATCTACAAAAGAAAAACAGAATATATTACTGGTTTGCTTCAGGCAATGTTCCATGATAATTTTATACACAGTCTTACACAAATAGTCAATGTAATCAGACACAAGTGAAAATCTACTACCTAGACCCAGGTATTTTCATTTTATGTGGAAATTTTCCTAATTGCATCAGGAAGATTTTTATCTATAGCCTTCCTGCATTGCCATATGGTAATAGTTGTTTCATTATTATTATGATGATGATCATCCGCTTTATGTCCTAACTTGATTTTCTTGCATTGTCAATAAATTATTAGAAATAATTATCAAAAATAATTATTTTATTATATTAATTTACTTGTAACTATAAATGACAGTAATAATATGATCACATTTATAATACTATGTGCCAGATGTAAAATAATCTAAATGCTTTCCTCATTCCATGTCCTGAATACTATGAGGCCCTAATTATCATCCATTTTTAAAAGGTGTAACACTGAGGCAATTACATTTAAAAACTGCCTGATATTTAGAATCACTAATTTTTAATATAAAATTCTTATTCAAGCACAATTACAAACATTATTGTAGTTGGGTTTCAGTCATAAACAGAATAACCCCCTTCACCAGTGCAACATTCCCACCAGCAATGATGCTCCTCCCTCCTTCCCAACCCCTGCCTGTATTCAAGACAGGCATTTTACTTCTCTCACTCATTAAGATAGTCATGATACTTGTTAGTGTAGTTATTACCCTACCTGCACTCAGTATTCTTTGTGGTGAGCTTTATATTGTATGCCAGTCATCGTGGCCCTCTTCTCTATTGACTCTGGGCATTATTATTTTATATTGTCTTAGTAGATTTGGTGCTAAGCAATAAATGCTTAAATGAATAAAAAAAAAAAAGAAAAGTAAAAAGGGCTGTAGTGATAGTACATGGTAGGGATTTGCTTCAGAAACAGCTAGCCTGGATTCAGTCTCCATTATCCTTTATGATCACCTAAGTCTGCCAGGAGTATTGAGTACAGGACTTAGTAACCCCTGAGCATAGCCTGATGGCCCAAAAAACAAACAAACAAAAAAGTAAGTAAAAAGAATAAAGAAGGAAAGAAATAAGACATTAAGATAGGGAAGAAGGTATCAAAGAAAATAGTTTCCTTATAAGTAAATTGATAGAGTAGATTGAATATTATTCATATATTGTATATAATTTGATTTATGATTAATATGTAATACATAATGTATATAAAATGGTACATATTTTATTCATTCAGAACATTTTATGCATATAGATCTTCCTCACATATTGTATATTTAAAATAATTTACTCCTCTCCACTCAATGGATACAGGCAATCCTTTGGTCATTTAGCAAAAAAAAAATTCTTAAAATATTTAATTAATTGATAACGTGTCTTTTTTGAAAACACCTGGGTAGCAATATTTAGAGAATCTTTAAGGTAACTAAAAACTCAGGAAAGTATTGGTTTTATATTTTACTATTTAATGCATGTATTATTAGGCAAATTATCACATTTTCTTCCTTTATTCATCATCTTATGGAAGGAATATTACTAACTCTACAAACAAACCCATATTGTTTTTTGAACTGAAAATGATTTTATCAAATTTCCCAATTATGAATTGCTTTAATTTTGAATAGTACATGCCACATGTTGTTATAATAAGTTATTAGATTAGACTAATATAGAAGTCTGTAAGTCTCTTAAATAAGAGGAGGCCTTAAGAGGCACAATTATGTATAACTAAACACAGCCAAGGTGATCACCAAACAACAACTAAATAAAATGCAAATATGCAAATTTATAGTTCTATTTTTTTTGTTTGTTTTTGGGCCACACCCGGTAAAGCTCAGAGGTTACTCCTGGCTATGTGATCAGAAATAGCTCATGGATTGGGGGACCATAAGGGATGCCCGGGATGGAACCACTGTCTGTCCTAGGCTAGTGCACATAAGGCCACTTGCACCATCACTCAGGCCCCACAAAATAAAGGTTCTATTCTAAAGATAATTGATGACCTTGCAGACACAATGAACATTTTTAGACTGGTATATATTATATATAAATATATATATAATGAATTATTTCCCAAATGTGGCTATTCTTTCTTTAATAATAGAATCAGTAGGTCAAAAATTAAGAAATTGAAAAAGAAATATATCTTGATATCTACTAGCTCAGTTTCACTTTCAATCTGAAAGGTTTCTGCAGGTCTAGAGGCCTTATTTCCAGTTGGAGGCAGGCTTCCTCCAGGAGATACAGTAATAATTCCACAGACCTGAGATTATGAACTCTACATGGAGTCAAGAAAGATTGTGTTTTTTATTTATTAAAATTTTTGTATTAAAATATTGGGGTTTAGAGGAGAGAGGAAAGTGTGATTTTAGAAGAGAAATAAAGAGAAAGAGGAAAGAGAGAGGAAAGAGGTGAGAGAGAAAAGAGAGATCAGAGAGAGAGAGAGAGAGAGAGAGAGAGAGAGAGAGAGAGAGAGAGAGAGACTGGTAAACTGCTTTCTAGAATGGGGCCAATGTATCCCTGGAACTTCATATAGTCCCCCAAATCCATCAGAAGTAATTTCTAAGCACAGAGCCAGGAGAAATCCCTAAGGACTTCCTGGTATGAATTTCATATAAAACAAACAAAACAGCATGATTTACAAAGTTGTTCATAGCACAATTATTTCAGACCTACAATAATCTAGCACCAATCTCATTACCAGTATGACTGGCCAGTATGACAATGTCCTACCTTTTTTCTTCCTACCTCCTGCTGTTTTTTTCTAAGAAGATATGTAATAAATTTATTTTATATTGCTTGCTCCAATGAAACTTAAAAAAATACAGAATGATTTATTTTAAAAAATGCAACTGTGCTAATGGATTGCTGCTATAAGCAAGAGTATGTTTGGAAAGCTGACAATTCTGTGGAGCCTAATATGGGATCAGGAAACTCCTAAGGTCAATGGGAAACATAACAATCTAATCCAGTTCTTTTAACTCATTTGATTAGTTAGTTTAGAAAAATTGATATTAGTGCTATGTTTCTACATATTATCAAAATTAATCCTCAGAAGGATTTCAAAGTACTAGGACTACTGATAAACCTAAATAAGACTTACAGAGGATATAGGTCATTTATATGGATTATTTTAATAAGGCACAGAAGTATATTTAAATCCACTCTCATTGCCTTATTTATGATTTGCTGCTTTTATAAAAATCAACTACAAAATAATTTTTAAATAAACCTTGTTTTAATTTTTCTATATATCTCCAACTACCATGAAAAACAGTTTTCTTACAAATCACTTTTGTATGAATCCAATTATTGTATGAACTTTTACTTTTTAATGCTGAAAACAATAAAAAGCTATAGAATCTAGCCTCTATTTATATTTATAAATACATGTATATTTAATATTTAGACATAACTTATATTTGTTATATTTAATATAATTTTATTTGTTCTGGTTAGTTCCTCATTCTTAATAAGACTATATTTGATTTTATTATAGATAACAGTTTTGTTATTAATAGAGAGAAAAAGCTATCTCTGTTTCATTCTAAACTTAATTGATACCCTAAATCCCTTGCAACTCAGAGGGAAAAAAGAGAAATTATAATAGTAGGCCTCTTAGAAACAATTCCTAATCTTTATTTGGAATGTCAAACTGCTAAATACCCAGGCATTAAATATTATAAAATGTGAACAAAAAAAACCTGAATACAATCTAATGAAAATTAGAAAATGCATCTAATTTGTGTTTATTGCAAGAGATTCTATTTGCTGTTCACTAAAGAAACAACAAATAAGCTAATTATTTATGTACTAAACAAATAAAATTATGATTACTTACAATTATCCTATTTTTTTTACAAAGTATTTTCAGACTATTGAAGGATTAAAACTATTTCTTTATAACAATAAAAAATTACTTTCTTGCAAAGTTTTCTTATTACTTATTCATCTGAGTGACTTAGTAAAAGGTCAAAACAGGATTTTTTTTTGGTTGGATGAAAGATCTATATAATATTTCAAGTAAAATTTTCTACTTTTCAATCCAGTGTCAGTGGATCATATTAAGCATCACAATATTCTGTATTTGTAGTAGATTATTTCAGTAGCAAACAGTGACCAAAACAATGCAAAAGCATCAGAGTTCTGGGCAAAAATATAATACTTAAAAATACTTATAATTTTGCTACCATTGATTTTTAAATTAAAATAGTAAATGTAAAAATCATTGCTAACATCTTATGTCAGTTTATGGGTTATTTTAATGATCAGAAAATTAATGAGAATCTTATGTCCAGAATTAGGGACCATATAAGTTAAGAGGTAGCCACATTAAGCATAAAAATTTTCTAGGTTCACAATTAATTAATTAAAAGTTGGTAGTGTCTCACTAGTGTTTGATAATATTTAAGTTACAATAAATAAAATAAAAACAATAATATTATTCTACCATTTGACATTCCAATTAATAATAGAAAGGATCTGTAACATGTTTATCTTATATATGTATATATATCTTCTATATGTGAATATACATATATATAAAAGCTATCAAAATTAGGAATGTATATATTTCAAATGAAATCACATTATTAGAAATGTTCAATAAAATTTACAATAAAATTTATTTTGAACACTTACAATAGGGAGAAATTTAATCAAATAATTTATGTAGGTTGAGGACATAGAAATGTGAGCTAGAGAGCATAATTTTTGGTGGAAACCTAGGTTCAATCTCTGGCCCCATCTGGAAACCTGAATATTACTGGTCCTATCCCCTCAAAAAATAAAAATATAAAAGAAAATCTTTATAAAATTTATATTTATAAAAGTTATATTGTGATGAAGTGAATTTTCTAATATCAATTCTATAAAGACAATACATAATGTCAAATAATATATTTGTTATCTAAAATAAAACTATGCTAGAATAAGTATAGTCTCAAACTTTAATATTAGTTTCTATATACTAGACACATACCAGTAGCACAAGAATAAGAAAATGTTGAAATATTTATAGTGTAACACTTTACAGCAAAATAAATAAGTATAACATTAATAAATGTGGTGAATGTATTAGAATATTGAACATCAAATAATTATATTATTTATATAATATTAAATGTCTAAAATTAAACTCATCAGAAATCATAAACATGCTTAACCTTTGAAAATGTAAATAATAGGAGTAGATAGCATGTAACTCAATTTCTATTTTATGTGTTCAAATGCAACATAATATATTGTTAGATTTTGTTCATTTTTATGTCAGCTTTAATATAATAAAATTTACATTTAGAATATTTATTACAATAAAGTTTATATTTAAAATATACCATGGAATTTCCATATATATTTCATAATTATGCTGACAGACATTGTGAAATTTAAACCCTGATTGCCTGTATCAATATAATGACCATAAATGAGATTAACTCTTGGTAACAGATTTTCATCTTGATCTTTGCAGAAATACGATTAGTGTGGAATAAAGCAAATGCATATGTGCTGTTCAGTGATAAAAATAGATAAATGAACCACATTCCCATAAGTGGGTTCAGGCAAAGTTAAAGGAGTAAAGATTCATTATTTTCCAGCTCTATTTTAATGATCTTTACTATATCAGTTTGCCTAATATTAGTAAAAGTATTGTTATTTGATAATGGATGACTATTTAAGAATGATTCAATAATTCAATTAATTTGTTGAGGCTAAGGGGGCCAGGGTTGACCCAAGTTAAATTTCTGGCATAATGTATGGCTTCCTAAGCATTCCAAGAATGATTACTGAGTGAAGTTAAGAATAACTCCTGAGTACTAGTGGATGTGGCCAAATAAACAATACAAAACAAAAAAAAAATTAGGGCTAAAGTTATAGTACAGAGTGTATGTCTTTTTTCTTGCATGTAGGAAACATGGTTTCTATTCCTAGCATCTTTAGCTAAGACCTTTAGGTGTGACCCTCTGAATGCAAAGCCAAGAATAAGCCTTGGGCATTTCATTGTCTAGTTCCTTTCCCCCTAGAAATATAATGTTTTACTTATTTTATAGCAAAATGTAAACATGGTATAAAAGACTGAAATATCTTGACATGACATAAAAATTTCATTTGACTCTGCTGACCTATTGAACACAAACATAATCACTGCGATTATGATTTACATATGCTAATATTTTACAAGGGTATATAATGAAATATTAAACTCAACTTTATCTGTATTCCAGGAGAGACAAAGTTAACTATGAAGTGCTGTACTCTGATTCCCTTTAACATTAGTGACTTAAAATGACTTTCTTCCTTTTAATTTTTGTTTATATTTAATGTGTAGGATGGATTGCTGAATTCAGACTTGATTGACATCACACTCCTTTAAAATAGTAACTCGTAGTATTTTTAATTAAACAGGTTTAGTTACACAAGAAGTCATTAAATTGCAAGAGTGTATTTTCATTTATATTGATTTAACATACATTTTTATTTGATTTTGAAGACAAATTAAATTAAATTGGAAACTACATAAAACTAAATATTTTTCATTTCTATTGATTTACCATACATAAAGTTATTTCATTTTGTGGACAAATTAAATTTAAAGGGAAAATACATAAAACAGAACCAAATTTTAAATTGACCATTGATTGGCAGAAGTTTCTAAAAGTACAAAGTAGTCAACAATGACATATACTTAAACCACTAGCCAGTTTTATGATCTTCTTGAGCAAAACCATTCAAGAAATGCCATTTCTTTAGAAATAATCAAAACTGACAGTCTGATCTTCCTTTTATGATAATGTGGTATGCAGTCTCTTTAATCTAACCCATTGAAATAAATGAAAAATGTACGTGTGACCCAGTATAATTGTTGGCAACAGCAATTTATCAGGCTTTAATTTGCACTTCACTGTGATATCTTCTCAGCTATGATACAAACGTTTACCAGAGCTGTCTCTATTTAGGCATGTAAGGATCTTGAGAAGAGGCAAAAGAGAGCTCATGGAATAAATTGAAATGTGACTTAATTTGTGAAGAAAATGCAACAATACTATGTAAAGACAAAAACCACAACATACATACTATAATTATTTCAACAGAAATATTTATGAGGCTACAAATTATAAAATATGCTACTCCAAAACACACCTCTTAGATTCACATTTCATAACTATATGAGTGATGATTACCCTGTAATTTACCAATAGATAATAGAGAGAGATAACCCATCTTAGTATATAATTAATAACATTTTAAAGCATTAACTCACTGACTTGAAGAAATAGGTGGTAGAAAGATAAAAATAATGGAACTGCTACATGAAGATAATGGTGAATATTATTCTTATTATATTATCTGTACATACATAGAGATATTAATAAATATTTGCATTTTGTATTCCAACATAAAAATTCATTTTGTAATGTTTGAACTTGCAATATTTAAACCAGTTTTTGATAAATTAGGTGTAAAGTAGTATGCTATAAAGATAAAAATATTCTGCCAATGGTATTGTGTTTATATAATTCAAACTTAGTTTTCTAACATTTTTCTTTTAAAAAATATAATGTGCTACTTATTAGACATTTTTATATACTTGTTACCTATGAGTATAAATGTAAGTGGTGGTTCTAATTCTTCATAATTTGTTAATATTTGTATACCAATTTATTTTTCCCAAAGTTCCACACACAGAATTTAGGAGTAGAGACAACAGTACCTCAAATTTATTTTATTTTTGTCATGAAATGTGTATGAAATGTTTTTTTAACTTTCAATGCTTTTGAGGCATATAAAACAATATCCATGCATCTTAAGGTGATGGTTCATTAATATTAAAGATTATATAGAAATTAACTAGAGCATGCAGGGTCATATGGCTGTCATTATATAAAATTTGGTTGAGGAGTATATAATAAATTATTTGGAAACATGGTTTATCCAATTAAAGAAAATTTAATATATCTTATATATTCCCAGTATTTACAATGTTACAATCTAACTTTATATAATTTCATCATATCCTAAATATGCTCGACACTACTAATAGTCATTATCCATTCTTCAACCAAACACATGCACAATCATCCAATAATATACATTCTGTGACAAAGGTCTTAGAAATTTTGAATGCTACTATAAAATGCATGTGCTATTTTTTGTCTTTTTCTTTTCCTATAATATAATTGGGATAAATTTATCTGTATTGAAGTATTTATCAGTACTTTATTCCGTTTTTGGTTATAAAATATTATTCCAAATCTTATGACAAATTTCTCTCTATGTTATTTAGAAAGAAGATGAACTAGAATTGTCTCATTTTGCCTATTTTTGATAACTTAAGTAATTTATAACAAATATTAATAAATGTGATTTTTTCTTTAGTATATACCTAGTGGTATTGCTTTGCCCATATGGTAACTGTGTACTTATGCTAATTAGAATCTGAGGAATGCTAACAATATAGCTTGTTGTACAGTTTATAGATGCCCCCAAGAAGAAAGAGCACATCTGTTTTACCATAATATCATTTTACTGTAAAGTTATAAAAGTATATATTATACTGACAACTGGGACACAATAGAGACCATAATATTTAGCATTTAAAATTTGGATAATGTTCTAGGCCATGCATCCAGTCATACACATTTTATTGCTCTTTTAATAACAAAACTAAATACTTATATTAGGACTTTCACTGGCTTGAATATATGAAATATAACTGAATTTATAAAATACACTTTCCACAGATCAATTCCTCAAATCTGTTCAAAGCCTGATTTTCAAAAGTATAGCTTGAATAAAGATCAAGATATATGTCTGATAATGAGTAAAGATTTTAAGATACTTTCCCCAAATTTGGAGCTGTTATTTTTCCTATTTAAATTTTTTTATTTTTATACTAACATTAAATTTGTATTTGATATTTTAATTTTGGGGGGGATTTTGGGCCACACCCAAGTTTGATGTTCAGGGGTTACTCCTGGCTAAGTGCTCAGAAATTGCCCCTGGCTTGGGGGGACCATATGAGATGCCAGGGAGGGGATCGAACTGCGGTCCTTCCTTGGCTAGTGCTTGCAAGGCAGACACCTTACCTCTAGTGCCACCTCGCAGGCACCGTGACATTTTAATTTTTTAACTAAAACTAAATATATCAACAAGTACAGGTAATACTTTTGCTGAGTATTCTTCTGTGGCATGCATAGGTTAATAATTTTTAGTTCATATTCAGTAAACATAGACGCTAAATCTAAACTGTATTTGGGGGATAATAACAAGTAACCAAATCAATAAACAAGTAGTTTACAACCTTTCTCTACATTCTGACCAGTTCTGGTTCCTGGACAGCTAGATGAACATCACTGATCTCGTATGCATTTTATATTGAACACAATTTACAAAGACTACATGAGGAGTATCACTAACAACAGAACAATGTGAGATAAAGTGAAATATAACTCAAATATCACAATTTAGTTTATGGCAAAATAGATATCATACCCACAGATGCTGTGATGATCTTTCAAGAGAAAGATGGAATATTAATATGTATTTTTGATTATTCAAATAATCCATAATCAATTATGCTGCATATATTTATAAATTCTTGATATGAACATAAGCTACTAGTGAAAAAATTTACTATAAAAATTCTATACATATAATCCAAATTTATTCATTTAATAAAGTAAATATTAAACAGGTAAAACAGCCTCCAGCATAATAGTTTTTATTGTACTTTGAAAGTGAATTGGTAGAAAAATCCACATTAGATAACTCTTCAACATTTCATAGAAATGCAGCCAGAAAAACCACATAGCATACGGGGTGCTTATCTTGCATGCAGACAAACTGGGTTTGATCATAGGAATATCTAAAATAACAAGAGTTGATTCCTACATGCAGAGGTAGGAGTAAATTAGTTGTTCCAAAAACAAAATGCAAACATGCAAAAGCACATAGAAACTTTAATAAAATCTTTTAGTTTGTTTGTGCTTAGGACACATCTTCAGTGGGTAGAGCTTATTTTTGGTTCACAGATCACTCCTAGCAGGGACCTGGGAAACCTATGTGATGTCAAGGATCTAACTTTGGTTAGCTACAAGAAAGCCTTTGATTCTGATATATCTGAAAGCTAGATGAAATCTTATGCATTTGAGATATGTTTTTTCCATTTACAAGATTTATTTATTTATTTGGTCTTTGGATTACACCAAACTGTTCTTAGTTTCCTGAACACTTCCAGCAGTGCTTAGGAGACAATATTGTGCTGGATATTAAAAGTGAATTTCTACATGTGAAGCATGGACTCCAGCCTGTGCAGATTGATCCAACCTTTCTAGTTAGATTAGATATATGGAACATGTTTAAATATATAAAATTACTATCAAGTGAATATCAGAGTCTTTAATAATATTAAATCAAAGACTTATAGGATATTTTTACTTAGAAACATATTTTATAACCTCTTCATAATATTATTTTTCATAATAATTTTGGATACTCACATTCACAAAAATACAACATCTCATTATATCTTCACAAGCAATAGTTATAGTTCCTTCTAACCACTTTAATGTCTATTATGCTGAGATTTTAGGCATGATAGCACCAAAGTTAAAGGAAAAGATATAAAGTGGAAGGATCTTTATCATCTCTTACTTGGAGAAGCTCTATCAATAGAACATATGAAACTCTTGGTTTTTCTTATCTTTAGGGAGTAGGCAAAGTTAGGCAGGGTTTATACACAAACTAAGTTGGGAAGAAAATCTAGTTACTTAATTTATTTTTTAAAACATTTCTCTCTTCCTACATGAATTTGATTTGACAATCTAAGATCATGTTCATGATTTTACTGTAGCTATTAGTAAGCACATTTTTGTTTGTTTTATTAGGCTTTACGTCTGTAGATTACACAAAGACATGTTAGATTGCCTAAAGCTTCAAATCAGAAACAATCTATTGTCACCTAATCCAAAACTTGACTAGTCAGAGCAACTTTTCAAGAACTTGCCAAGACTATTTTTTAAGCTTTGTAAAGACTAGGCAGAAAAAGCAACAGACATTTTAGCATATGTGTACTGACCAGGAAATATGAAAGGTATGAGACTTGGGAAATTTAAGAAAATAACAGTCACATAGATCATAAAAAATAACAAAATAAATTAGAATCAAAACTATGTAAAGGGACCAGAGTGATAGCACGGCAGTAGGGTGTTTGCCTTGCATAAGGCTGACCCAGGACGGACTTGGATTTGATCCCCAGCATCCCATATGGTTGGCAGAGGAACGATTTCTGAGTGCAGAGTCAGAAGTAACCCCTGAGAGCCAATGGGTGTGGCCCAAAGACAAAACCAAAACCAAAAATATATAAGGATAGAAAGTGTCACAGCATATGAAAAGGACAAATAGACTTAAGCCAAAAGCAGTCTCAGGGAATTTTGACTCTTGCATTCTGTGAAGCTTGCATATACTCAGGTCTCATGTGAGGACAACAAAAGGTGCCTCTATAGAGGCTCGAATCATCAGACATCACTATAGCAGGAGTTCATTTGATTAAGTGGTAGAGATAGGGACAGAAAGATAGTATAGTAAACTGGGCAAGTTTCTTGACTTACGGTAATCAACTGGGTTTATACCTCAGACACTGTATATGCTCCCTTGAGCACCCACCAACAGAAGTGATATCTGAGCCAAAAGGTTACCTTTAGTACAACTGGGTATTATCCCAAAACAAAATACGCACAAAATTGTTCATATAAAAATGGAATCTTGGGGCCGGGGAGATAGCATGGAGGTAATGCATTTGCCTTGCATGCAGAAGGACAGTGGTTCGAATCCCAACATCCCATATGGTCCCTCGAGCCTTCCAGGAGCGATTTCTGAGCATAAAGCCAGGAGTAACCCCTGAGCACTGCCAGGTGGACCCAAAACCCGCCTCCAAAAAAATATGGACTCTTACTATATCTACTTCTTAGGCTAAATTGCCATTTGCATTGTGCTTTTCAGACTTTACTATTGCTACTTTCATAGCATAGGAAGCTAGAAAAAATACTAACAGGATCTGTTTTTAGATTATTATTGTCAGAATTTCTTCTGAGCTTCAAATTTTATTTTGCACTTATTAAAGCACACAAAACTGTGGGAGAAAGTATAAATTCAGACTTAATCCACATAGCCAGAATTGGGGGGTTGGAAAATAATAAAATAGTGGGTTTGATGATGAATTTCCATTTGGTTAGCTACCTATGAATTTTCAGTTTCTTGTGAAAGCATGTTTGATACATTTATGGAATTGAGACTAAAAAATGAAAATAACAAAAAAAATTGTATGTGACTGAAAAGCAGATGGGATAGTGATAGTTCCAGCTCCTGCTGTGGTTCGATGGCACAATTTTCTTGATACAATCATCCAAATCAAGAAAGCAAAGATGCAAAATATATGTTTGACAAATTAATATATTTGGCATACTTAGAGTATACTGAAGCTAAAGTGTTAATAAAAGAATAATAAATCCGAACAGAAGGCTGACCAAAAGAGTAGGACTGTTATATATAAAAATACATTTTTTACATATGAAGAATAAAGACCAACTTTCTAAACAGGTATAAGAGAAATAAAAGGAAAATAAATTATCACAAAATATCTTCTGTTCTTGAATGGATAATAACAGCCAAATATATTCGAAGTCTTAATTATTCAAAACCAAAGGAACAGCAGTGAATGAAAAAAATTATATTAAACCAATTGACCTATTAGTATTTTTAGAGTAAACTTTGACTACAATGGCCCTTTAAAGTTCAAGTTTGGAATCTACTGAAACTAATGTTACAAACCCAAAAGAAATAGCATCCTGTCCCCACACACACTGTGAATAAAATTTACAAGGACCTATACAGAACAACGAGGCAGGATTAATGAACCTTTTGTGCCAAAACACAACCAAAGGAGAGCTGGAAACTCTAATAACTAGTAACTTAAGATGTTTAATAAACATGTTGGATAAGAGGAAAATATTTTAATGACTCTTAGATGAAGAAAACCTATGTGAACAAGTTACTTGTTTATATATTTTATTGTCATATCTTACAGTAAATTTGCAAAATTTGAAAAAAAGGTTGTCATATCCCAAAAATAATTTTCTGAAAAAGGAGATAATACATTTTAGAGATTATTTTTCATTCTCTAGGAATTGTAAATCTTTCGCCTCACTTGAGCCTTTGCCTTTTGAAGAAATTTACCTTCAAGATTCTTGGACAGGGGCAACTATTTTCCTTAGAGTGGATTACATCCTCACAGTGTTGGATTTCTTTTTTTGTCTTCACTGAAACTAAGTTCTAGGTTCTTATACATAATGCTGAGTGAAATAGTTTTGTTTGTAATTTGGAAGAGCGTTTCATTTTAAAATTATCTGGATAAGAATAAAAACTAAATTAATCTCAGGACATTATAAAAGAAGCACACAAGAGATTTCTTTTTAATTCTAAATTTGTGAAAGAGTTGTACCAACCATGTCAGAAACAGATGCTTAGGTTGCAGATACTGAATAAAGATTCATTCCAATCAAGTGCTTAAATTCCCTATGGTTCATGCTGAGTAAGAGTTAAAAAAAATAGAGAAAAGTTATTTTTTTAGATTTTAAGGATTGGATAATTGATTCTTTGCATATTTCTTTGAACTTTAATTTCTTTAGATTTTAACTTATATGAATATTTAGTCTTCTGATTAAATTCCTTTAATGGATTTCCCAGGCTTCAAACAATAATGAGATTTATAATTTGAGAAACTATTTTCTGACTATCTTTTTTAATTTCTTTATAATATTACATAATCTGAATATGAATATACCAATGAAATATAGTTCAAAACATCATGGCATAATCTGGCAAGTGAAAGAAAACTAGACAGGAGTGTCAGATTTAGAGAATCTTCTTGCACATAGTCATTCTTTCTTTCATGGCAACATCTTCTGGAGACAAACTTAACATGTCAATATATCAGTATCCCTATACAGTATTGTTTTTGTGACTTAAAGAAATTCTATCATTGCACTGGCAATTTCCAGGGCAATTGTTCATTCCACAAATTGAACAACAATATGTGCTTAATAAATCTAGTTAAATGTTTAGAAGTAGTTTATCTGTAAATAGGCATTAAATTCCCTCTGCTTCTGCTCTCGAGTAAATTACCTTCTTTTGAGTTTCTGTAAGTTTTCATGTGGCTAGTTATGTAGTTTCCATCCTGCTGTGATTGAGATCATAGGTCCTGTGGTGTGCAGACCACATGACAGATGGCTGTATGTGATCATCTTGTATATTATTGCCAGCACTTTTTTTCCTAAATGATATGATAATAGTCCAACTATTTGCAGTATTGCAACCTGACCTTGGCCTCAGTACCTCCCTCCCAGAAACCTAAACTAAATGTAGTTGTAGATTCATGATCCAAAGTTAGAAAAGCTTAACAATGTAAGACTTTATCTGTGGTTAAAGTGATATTTCATATTTAGGCAGTATAAAGAAGAATATATGTTAGTATAAGAGAGAAACTATAACTCAATACACTTTGCAAGGCAATTTACTATTTGATTTGTTGGTTGGTTTTGGTTTAGGGCCCAAACCTGGTGCCATTCTAGGCCTACTCAATGGCATTAGTAGATATCCAGTAAAAGTAGTAGATGCAGTGAATCAATTGCTTACATATGAAGAACAAATTTTAAAAGGATAAAACAGTAAAATAGATTTAAAGCAAATAAAGTGACTTAAATGATGTTTATACTAAAATATATATTTATATGATAAAAATAAAAGGCTAGATCAAAACTATAAAATGAGGGAATATATCTTGTTTGGCAAGATATTTAATTTTAAGTAGATATCAATTCAAGCAGAATATCATACACATAGAAATTTATGCATGGATTTTATAGATTATATACAATAAACTACAAGGGAAAAACAATGTAGCTTGAAGGAAAAAAGTAAATAAAAGAACAAAGCAAAACAAAACAATCCTAGATATTTTGATTAATTTCAAATCAGGGAATATGAGGATAAAGAGGTCAATTGTAAGTATTGAATGGGTACTAGACTTTTGGTGATATAATGTAGTGTACTCAGATGTTAAAACTCAAAATTGTGAGCCCAAACTTAAAAATACAAAAGTAATATAAATGAGAAAACAACAAAGATATCAGTAACAAAAATATCAGAATAATAAGGTCTGAGGTAGGAAATGTTATATAGTCAGTCAGTATCACAGTAAAAGATAGAATTAAAATTGGTAAAGATAATAATATAAAAATATATAAAGATGGGGGCCGCAGAGATAGCATGGAGGTAAGGCATTTGCTTTTCATGCAGAAGAACGGTAGTTCAAATCCCGGCATCCCATATGTTTTTTTTTTTTTTTTTTTTTTTGGTTTTTGGGCCACACCCGTTTGACGCTCAGGGGTTACTCCTGGCTATGTGCTCAGAAATCGCCCCTGGCTTGGGGGGACCATATGGGAAGCCGGGGGATCGAACCGCGGTCCTTCCTTGGCTAGCACTTGCAAGGCAGACACCTTACCTCCAGCGCCACCTACCCGGCCCCGGCATCCCATATGTTGCCCAGAGCCTGCCAGGAGTGATTTCTGAGCGTAGAGCCAGGAATAACACCTGAGCACTGCCGGGTGTGATCCAAAAGCCAAATATATATATGCAATATATAAAAATCATGTTATCAAATATAAAATTTGGGCGAAAGAGATAGTATAGAAATTGGGGTGCCTGACTTGCATGTGGCTGATTTGGGTTTGATCCCTACACCACATAAGATCTCTTGAAATGACTAGGAATGATTTCTGAGTGAAGAGTAAAGAATAAGTCTTTTAATACAGCCAAGTTGGCCCAAACACGAAGTATCACAATATATTATTAAACTATAATTCTTTATACCTGAGACCTACATGTTATAACCATTGTTCAATTTTATTCAATGACAATTTAGAAATATTGGTTTTGAAAGATATTATACTGGAAAGTGGCTTGATTTTCATGCAGCTGACCTGGGTTCAAGCCTCTGAAACACATATGGTACCTTAAGCCCATACAGGAATGATATCTGAGCACAGGACAAATATAAGTACTAAAATCAGCCAAGTGTGAGACACACACACACACACACACACACACACACACACACACACACACAAAAGAGGGATAGCTCAATGGTTTGAATTCATGTTTTGTATGGAGGAAGCCTAGATTTTATTCCTGTCACAACATGCAGATTCTTTCTGCACCACTAAAGCATCACAATGCTTAGGAATATCTCCCAAGTACTTCCAGATTTAGCACCAAGTTCTCCCAATAAATTAATAAATAAAGATTATTCAAGTTGTATTGATAAAACCAAACTAAATGAATGGCACATTCTTAGACTTTTTTTTTTTTTTTAGTTTTTGGAACACATCAGGTGACACTCAAGGGTGACTTCTGGCTATGCACTCAGAAATCGCTCCTGGCTTGGGGGAATCATATGGGATTCTAGGGAATCAAATCGTGGTCTGTCCTAGGCTAGCGTGGGCAAGGCAGATGCCTTACTGCTTCCACCACTGCTCCAAACCCAGGTATTTCTATTTTTATTTAATTTCAAACAATCCATTTGCAAACTAAAATATGGAGCATTTGTGATTGCAATTAGATGAGTTTTATTTGCAAATAATTGTTTTCTCATCCTGCATCTATTTAGTTAATATAAATTTGTGAATAATAATAAATTACAGTTATTGATAGTCACAATGGAAAACAAAAACATTGGTTAAATGATCTGTGCTCATTACATTAGTTAGTACTAATGTTTAGTTAATATAAACTTTTGTACATTTATAAAATCGATATCAATTATCTGTCTAATAATTTTACATCTCTTTAAAGAAATGAAATAAACAGTGCAATCTGCTAACTCAGCGATCATCTTTAAGTTCCTGATAATGGATATAAGAATATTCTAAATAAATGTATATATTAGATATATAATCAGTTTTATAAATTATACCTTTAAATTTCAATAAATCACTCCAATACTTTTCTTGATTAATGAGATCATAGAATTATAATTTATTATATAAATGAATGTTTTGGACAAGCACAGTAATTTAATATGTTGAACAAAGTATATTTACTTAACTTTGCTCAACAAAGTGAATTTAGTCATAATTAAAATAGACAATTAAGCTTAGGTCTATCTATGAATGATGGTTATTTGAAACATAATCTTCCCTAGCTATAGTTATCTTCATGTTCCCATCAAGGATACCTCATACTATAATTATTTGAATATTCTCCATATCTTAGTTCACGTATTGCTGATGATAATAGTATTCAATTTAATCTTTACTTAGTATTACCTACTTGCTGAAATTCTTTCAATTACTTATATTTGCTATACTAATAATAATAACTCAAAGAAGTGGCTGACATATGTGTTTCACTCAGAGAAAATAAAATTGAGTCTCAAATTAATTAGGTGATTTTTCTAATAGATATGAACAAGATTTCAACCTAGATAGAATAATTTTATTACATTAAATTATATTATTCTTTTTCAATAAGAAAATACAATAATGCTACTTTCATTATGTTCATTTCAAATAAAATGATGAGTCTTTTGAGGTATTCGTCACATAACTTGTTCACTGAACAAAATGACTTTTGCCTTATCAGACTGCTCATTAAAGGCAATTTATTATTTTAATTTAATCTGTTTACTTTTATATTTGCTATCAAAGTCATAGGTCTATTATTTCACTATTTTATTAAAGTAAATATGATTAATATTTCACTTATTTAAATAAGAATAATTAAATTAATATAGGGGAATGTTTAATTTTTATTTAATTTATTCAGTTCAGATTTATATTGGCTATGATGCATAAGATTTTCATTCACATCACTGACCTAATAAATGATTAGTTTATTTATCAATTTTTGAGGAAGCAGCTTATTAGCTTATATTAAATTTTGAAAATATGACTTCAAAAATAGGATTATTCTACCTATTGACAAAATGCATAGGTGACATAAAATCATTATATATTCATTTCTTAAATTTAAAATTTGGAGCTTCTTAGGAAAAAACTATTGAGATCTATTTGCTACTTTCTCCCAAAGCTAACTTCCACTAATACCTGAATTGGAAAAGCAAGATTGCACTTTACAGAGTCTGGAACTAATTAAATACACAGACACAAAAATGTGAATTACTGCAATATATTTTATTCTGATTTTTTTTACTTTTAAAACAACCAACATTAACACACAAAGAATGAAAATACTTGTGTTTCTTCTATGACTATTATTATGTAGTATGTTATTTAAAATTTGGGAATCATATGTATTTTCTTATTTGCTTGGTCTTAGAAATAAATTAAAGAGCCAGAGATTTATAGCTAGGTTAAGGCACTTGACTCTTGGCTCACATTTGAATGCAACCACAACAATGGTTCAAGTCCTGGCACCACATACCACATATGCCCACCCGGAGCAGAGTGCCAGATATGGTGACTCACCACTCTCTGATGTGTCTCTGACCCAACTCCATAGAAGTACTCAGAAAATTTATTCTCTTTAGTATAACAATAGGAAGATTATAAATAAAAGTACGGTAAATAACTATTCTGTATTCACTTGTACTTGACATACATCAGGAAAAACAGCAATATTTTTTGTTGAATGCTGATGATAAAGAGGTACCAATTCCCGGGCGGTGGCGCTAAAGGTAAGGTGCCTGCCTTGCCTGCGCTAGCCTTGGACGGACCGCGGTTCGATCCCCCGGTGTCCCATATGGTCCCCCAAGCCAGGAGCAACTTCTGAGCACATAGCCAGGAGTAACCCCTGAGCATTACCGGGTGTGGCCCAAAAAACCAAAAAAAAAAAAAAAAGAGGTACCAATTATAGATTTCTTACATATTTTTTGCCCCTAGCAATCTAAGTGCTTTGAGGGGCTGATTTTCATAGGTATCTTAAAATTCTACATATTCCAATAAAAAAGAAATTGCTTCCAGATGTCCTTATCATTTTGTGACGATCTTTGAGAGACAGTAAGAGCATCTCTTTCTGGAGTAGTGAGACAGTATGTTCACTGTCAATATGGAAAATAATTCTTAGGAAAAATATTAGTTATGTTTCACTTTGTAATGAGATCTTTGTGTTTCCTAGTCTGTGGATGCTGAATGAGTGAATGTTTCTCGCCTGTAATGTAACTGTCACTTGCATAGATATTATCTAAACTTATTCTCATAACCTGAGGAAGTAAACATGAGTGTTGGTATCTAAACCAGTCCTTTTTGTCTGGTATATTTCTGAGACCAGAACCCCATGTTTTCTTTCAGTTTACTAAAAAAATTTGTTTCTTACATCTTAGGGACAAAATTTTAGGTTTTGCACAATTAATAATAGGCATTTATATATATGAACTTATGGATAACCAAAATTAGCTTATACGTAACAAAACTTACCCAAATTTATGAATGAAGACTTTAGTCTTGCCACTGGTCTAAGACTAAAACTTAATTTGGTTCTAGAGCTTGACTGTAAAACCACTCCATAAAACTCATTTCATGGTCACTGTTTAATTTTTGATTTGCTATTTATTATACAAAAAAATAATAGGACATCAAAGCATATTAGAAAAACACATGCATGAGCAAGAGAAATCGGAAGTGGGTAAGGTTCTTGCTTTACATGTGTTGACATGGATTTCCCTGACATCCCATATGCTCCCCTTTGTACCACCAGGAGTGATTCCTGAGTGAATATTCACTAGAGTCAGGGATTTACTGAAAATAAATATGTTTTTAGTCTTTCAAAATTTCTTTCTAACATTTTGGTTCTAAGCCTTTCCTTATTTTGCTAAAAGTTTCTATAATATTTGATCAAGGATCTTTTATGCCTTTCAAGATTCAGCTCTGGTCATTAAGAACACTACAGTTCTCCAAATAATGTTCTGGGGAACAATGATTTGTATAACATTTTTCAAAATAGATCATGGACTTTAGATTTAATATAATAGGCTTAGTTGTTTATCCAGTACTTAAGTAATTTTAATCTCACTTTCAAATCAGTAAATATACACCACGGAGTACTATTTTCAGGATTAGATCAGGCGAGTGTTAAATCCTTTGAGAAAAATAAAAAAGCTCTTTGTTTACATAATTTACTTCAGTTTCTAATCATTTTGATAAGCCATAGCAGGAACAGCTATCTAAATAATAAGCTAATTTCACAAATCTTGAATGCTAAAAATAAAAACATATTGACATTTGGCTTCACTCCTTTCTATAATTAGATTTCATAAATCATGTATTTTTTAAATTGAAGTCATGTAAAGTACTATATGGACCCTCATTTATGTTTCTATATTTAAAATGCATTTTACCAAGTCTTTAATTAACATGTGACTCATAGAGGAAAATATAATACATAAAATTTTAGAGGGCGTGACACACCCAGTTTTGCTATGTGATTTCTCTTATCTCTGTGTTCAGGGTTTTTTCTTCCATATATTGGACCATATGTGATCTACGCATCAAACCTCAGATCAGTAGAAACACGACAAACATTTTCCCACTGGATTTTTTGTCCCTTATATAAATTTTAAAGATTTTACTTTTGAAAAATAAATCAATCTTTCTTGTTACACTTCTCTTATTGAATTCATTGTTTATAAAATTATGAGAAATAGTATAAAAGCCCAAATTCAATAGATTACAAATAAGCCTCTATTACATTAAAAATGCTTGCTGCTCTCTATTAAAATATAGTGATAAGTTTAAACCTGAATAAGTCAGAAAGGAGGAAATAATATACTCAAATGCAGTACTTAATGAAGTTTAATTCAACAGGCATTTGCTAACTAAAATTATTGGAAACAAACCAGGAAATAATTAAAGATACTTTCTGGCTCTTGGGGGCAAGTTAGGCTAGCTGTGGGTTTGTGGGGCTGTGAAGAAGGACAAATAAAAATGAGAAGTACTAATAATACATTTAGTAAGATAATAGCCATCATTTTAATAAAAAAGCAAATATTATCTAAGCAGATTAACAAGGTGTAGCACCACATAGAAGTTGGACTGTCCGTGGAATATTTGTTTTAATTCTTACAATAAACAATTATTTTAAACTTTATTATGATAATAAATTTATAACTAATTCATGATAATTTGTTACAGAAATATTTTTTATTTTAAACACATTATCAAATATTTATACATTC
This sequence comes from Suncus etruscus, assembly GCF_024139225.1. Taxonomy (NCBI): domain Eukaryota; kingdom Metazoa; phylum Chordata; class Mammalia; order Eulipotyphla; family Soricidae; genus Suncus; species Suncus etruscus. The sequence goes on along the minus strand of NC_064850.1, from coordinate 100,747,506 downwards.
CCTTTCTTCTTGTAGCTAATCAGGACCCACCAGTGTAGGGTACATGACTAGAACAACATTAAAAATGACTTAACACGTGGTTTGAACAATATGACACCCATTCCTGAGAGTAGCTATATTATTACATTATTGTCGATTTGATCTGACTAGAACAGAAACTTAAAAAAGTGACCACAGGTTTTAACTGGTCAGTAGAGACTTTACCCTACATACCTACAGTCACGTTTCTTTTCTATAATTATTATAATTATATATCACTCCTTTCTATAATTAGATTTCATATATAATCAGGTAAGTTTTGAAGTATTTTCCTACTAATACTAATAAAAATATTATCAAATAGAGAAAGATGCTTATATTCCCATTTGTTATGTCAGTTTAACATGAATAAGTTTATCTAAGATCAAACAAAGCTCTTTCAACAGATATTATAGTAATAGAAGATGAGCATGTACTTAATTTTCACAGAAAAGTTATTGCATACACTGAAGTCTCTATTACATATATGTTATTTAGTGAGGCATTTGGGATACTCATTATTTATAGTGAAAACATTTACTTGAATTTACTTTTCTTTTATGGAGTTATACATTATAATAAAATTTCTATTTTGTAATCTCAAAGCAGAAGTCATTTACTTACATACATAAAACCTTACAGTATTTGTATCTATGTATCATTCACTTAAAAAAAACTCACATTACCGTAGCCTATAATTGATATGAAGTGATATAACAGCATAGTAAGAAATTCTAAATGGAATATATTTGATCTAATAAAATCAGAAGAGTTATAATGTGACAATATCAATTAAATGTTATATATTTAGTTTATCTTAACACAATTGTTAATTTCTAGTATAATGTCACATTTAAAATGAATCTTGGAAACATTAGTAATTGATTTGCTGATCAACCACATATTATTTAATCTCTCATCAATGACAGTCATATTTTATGTAAAATAATCAATGATTCTTCATGTTAATTTTGTGTTAAATTAAAGGAAAATAATTTTTATAAAATTAAATTGTCATGACATAAATAATATAATATAATATTCCATTTCAGATTCATTTCCAAAATTCAATTATATGAATTTTTATCAGGATCCTCAGTAACAATACAGAAGAGAGAGTGTTTGCTTTTCACTCAGGCAATCATCAGCAGTACTCTGAGCATGAAGCCAAGATTAAGCCCTGAGGAAAGCTGACTGTGGCTCCAGAGCAAACATCACAATGATTTTATAATATGTCTACCTTATATTTGTATATTTTTCTGGTATGTATACAGAACTAATTTTGCTTTAAAATGTGTCATTTTATGGAACAAAATTTTTTCTTGAGTTTCTTTATGTAGATCCTTGAACTTCTTGAGGCACAAAATTAAATACTGTGGAGAAAATAAGATTTTGTACATTCTAGGAAATATTGTCTCAGCAATGCTATTCAAACTGAAAACTATAGTGAGATCTGTAAGTACATATCCAAGAATAAGCCCTGGGCACTATTAAAGTGGCTCATAAACAAAACAAGACAAAATAAGTAAAACATAGCATGCATTTCATGTAATAGTAATCACCTACATTTTAGGCATCTACATATTTGACATATCAGAATTTATAACATAAGACTTACAGTTAGACAAAAAGCCTTATAAAGAAACTGTGACTCTGAATCATATTTTGCTATTTCAATAACATATTCCTTCATGGATAATTTCTGTGTAGTATGTGAGAGTCTTTGCTCACATATTGCCCAGAATAAACTTCTTTCAAAATTTGAAATCTTGCTCTTGGTTTAGTCAGTATTTTGTAGTCATTTTAATAATTTCACATCTTCACAAATACATATTCTATCCAAATATAATTTCATGCTCATTGATTCAAAGTATATTATTCATTCAGGTTTAATTAAAATCAATACAGTCATATCTTCATATTTGATGTATAATTTAAGTTACATTTGTACTTACTCTATATCTGGTTACTCTACATTGATTCCAAGACAACCCTAAGGATTAGAGTAAACTTCACCAGGACAAAACATTTCCAAGAAGCAGTGTTTTCCTAGAATATTTTTGGAGTACTTATGACATTTTTCAATAGTTTACCCAGTTTCCATATTGGCAACAGTTTCACTCTATTATCCTTCTGTGTTTATTTAAATGTGATTCAGTTTTTTATTTTAAAATTTTCATCCCAATTGACAGAGTTGCTTGACTTTTGACCATTTTTCCTTAAAAATATCTGCATTAAGCTTTATCATTTCTAACTTTATAATAAAGGGAAAAACATATAATTGTTTCCTTAACAAAAAAAATACTTGAGTTCTGTAGATTTATCAATTATTTGTATTTAAGGGCAGAAATAGTACAGAGGGTAGGGAGTTTGCCTTGCGAATGATCAGATTTAATTCTGGCATCCCAGACACATGATATCCCAAGCTTATCAGGAGAGATCCCTCACTCAAGAGGTCTAAGTAAGCCCTGAGAATATCTAGAAGTGGCCCCATTAAAAAAAAAAAAAAACTGCAACACCTCACTATATCGAAGGAAATAGTAATGCCTAAGAAGAAAAATTTAGAGTTATTAGAGAAGAAAAACTGGTACTAAAAACTCATAAGATTCACAGAATTCACGGTAAATTTAAGATTTTTGTGGCTGTTTTTGGTGGTACCCCCAAATAACCGAAATAGAAGTATCGATGATAACTTATCACATATTAATTACTCATACATTCTAATGAAAATGTTTAAAATAGTGTAAACATGGCAGAGAAAGATGTAGTGAGTATATGAAATGATAAAAATGCATGCTAATAGATTCATAAACATGATTGCCACAAACCTTCCATTTGTGGAAACTAAAGTATTAGTGAAGCTCGATAAAGTAATAAGTGCATATATGGGACCAGTGATATAGTACAGAGGACAGACTGCTTGCCTTGAAAGTGTCTAACATAGGCTTCCCAGTAACCCTGTGGTCACCAGGAGTTATTCCTAATAGCAGAGCCAGTAAGAAGCCCTGAACAAAACCAAAATGGATTAAAGATCTCAGTATTTGACCTGAATTAATAAATTACATTGAGGAAAGAAGAAGTAGAATATTTCATGGCACCAAATTTAGAGGTATCTTCAGTGATAAAATGCATTGGCCTAGGAAGTGAAAGCAAAGGTAAGTAAATGAAACTACCTAAAACAAAGAAACTTCTGCACTGCCAAAGAAAAATATACAAACTGAAAAACAAAATAATAGATAGGGAGAACATGTTTTTACATTACTGCTAGAAAACACTAGTGGACTATGACAAGTAAAATAAAAAAAAAGTGAAAGATTGAAAATGTGAAGAGAAACTTCTTCATAGAAAAATACAGATTGATAAACAGTAAATGCAAAAAATCTCTAAATTATTTACAATCTAGAAAGTGCAAATATTACAACAATGAGATATATTTAACATAGTTTAAAATGGTATTCCACTATGACTAGCACACATCACAAAAGCAACCCATGTTGGAATGAATGTGATAAAACAAAATTTCATTCACTAGGGTTAATATGTCTACTGGTGCAAGGATTTTTGGAAATTAATAATGGGCACATAAAATTTAAGAAGTGAGAGCTGGAGTGATAGCACAGTGGCTGCCCAGGATGGACATGGGTTCGATTCCTAGTGTCCTATATGGTCCCCTGAGCCAGGAGCAACTTCCTAGCACATAGCATGGAGTAACTGCTGAGCACCACTGGCTGTTCCCTCCCCCCCAAAAAAGAATTAGGAATTGAGATTCTTAGCTGACATTATTAACATTGAGAATATTATTTTAAATTTTATTTTCCCTCTTTCATATATTAGTTTAGGCACCCCAGAACTTTTTTTGAAGATACTAAGACTTCACCATTCATGATCTTGACTCCTTGGTTGCATTATAGATACATACATGTGTAAGTTTACTTCTAGATTCTCAACTTTTTTTTTTTTTTTTTTTTGATTTTTGGGCCACACCCGGTAATGCTCAGGGGTTACTCCTGGCTATGTGCTCAGAAGTTGCTCCTGGCTTGGGGGACCATATGGGACACCGGATGGATCGCGGTCCATCCAAGGCTAGCGCAGGCAAGGCAGGCACCTTACCTTTAGCGCCACCGCACGGCCCCTAGATTCTCAACTTTTGCCATTGGTCAATGCCATTGGCTTTATTCCAATACTATACAGTTTTCTTATAGAACTATATTGCACAGATTAAATTGTGAACTGATATATCTCCATTTTTCTAAGTATTTTGTTTATTTAGGAATGTTTTGTTTTTTGCAAATTTTTAGTGTTTTATCTTCTATTATTAAAATGTTCTTAATAACTTTACTCTAAATTAACGCTCCATTAACTCCAAATTCTTTACATAATACAGCCATTTAAACATGTATTCTTCCTACTCATAATTTTAAAATAGCTTTCCAACATGTTGTGTCTTCTATTTTGTAAAAAAAAATGCCTTATAATAATTTCTTTGTTTACTTATTTATTTTTTATTTTGACAACCAGCAATGCCAAGGACTTATTTCTAGTTATGGGCAGAGATCACTCCTGTTGGGACCTGGGAGGGGAGGATCATATGTTTTGCTGGAGATAAAAAGGAAGCAAAGATCTTATCCATGTGCTAACTCTCCCTTATAATTTTGTGAGGTGTTGGACCACAAATGACAGTGCTCAAGTCTTTCTCCTGACTCTGTCTTCAAGGATTATTCTTTGTGAACTTGGGGGATCATATGGATGAGAGAGATCAAACCCAGGCAGTTTGCATAGAATAAAAGGACACCTCACACTGTAGTATAGTTTTAATCAAGTTCTGATTTTTACTGTATAGGTCTTTCAACTTTTTAGTTTCAGTGCTATGTATTTTATATTACTTACTGCAATTATTAATTGTATTTTTACCATTAATTTTCCTTTATCTCAGTGATTATTTACATTGAGAGAAAAAAAATACAAAAGAATTCTCAATTTTGTATGGTTGATTTTAACGTTATCTGTGTTTATCATATGGTATTTTTTATCATTTGAGGTATGTAATAAGAGTATTTTTATAAGTAGGTTTTTAATCATGTCAATTGTCTTATAGGTATCAATTGGTGTCATCATGTGACGTATCTTTCACTGATGTGTAATACACTCGACTATAAATTTTTAGCAAATACATAACTAATCATGAAAAAAAAATGTATTTTGTTTTTCTGACTTTTGAATCTGGTGGGATAATACTTTTCATTTGAAAAGAGAGAAGAAAAATATACTATAAAAGCAACAGGATCTTTTTAGTAAATAGATATACAAACAACATTTTAAAGACAGAGCAAAGATGAAGTTAAAACATATATAAATCTTTGTCATATAAAAGAATACAAAAGTATCACAAGGAGTTTGATTATAGTAAATATTTTACACTAAGTTAGTAAATTAATATTAACTCGTTGGCTCTATTATTTAACTAGTTCTAGATTGACAATTATTAAATTTTCTGTTAAACAATAGTAAGTCTAAAAACTCTAAAACTGATTTCACATATAGATAAATAAACAAGACTACTTCTTTAAAAAAGTTCTGCATGTTGTAATGGCTTTGCGAGTCATTATAATAGTTTTGGAAGTAAATTATTTTCAAAGGTTGATAATATTATTAACTTATTTTAAACTCAATACATACTCTTTTAACATGTCATTATCACTGAAAAACAGCATGATTTATGACGTGGCTGAGAACAATATATATAATTTCTTAAATTGCTGACTTTCAATCTGATTACATGATTTCTCACTATCAATATCAATAAAAATTTAAAGGAAGAGATTGTATTTATTAATTAATTTATTTATTTATTTTGGTTTTCAGGGTCACACTCAGCAATGCTCAGGATTTACTCCTGGCTCTACACTCAGAAATCACTCCTGACAGGCTCGGGATCCATAACAGATGCCGAGGTTCGAACCACTGTCCTTCTACATGAAAGGAAAATGCCCTACCTCCATGCTATCTCTTCGGCCCTAAATAAAGAGATTTTAAATTTTGTTAAAGGAATATGTTAAATTTTACCTCAAATAATAATATTCAAAAGATACTTGTCTTGAATTCAATTAAAAATAGACAATTTGTAGGCCGGAACGATTAACACAGCAGTAGGCCTTTTTCCTTGCACGCAGCTGACCCATGATAAACCTCAGTTCGATCCCTGGCATCCCATATGGTCCCCAAAGCCTGGAGTGATTTGTGAGGGCATAGTAACTCATAACCCTGAGTGCTACCAGGTATGGCCCAAAAGTCAAAAAAAACTGACAATCTGGGCAGTAAAATCAATTGAAAATCTTAATTTTTACTAATTATTAAACTGAGATTTAATTTGACAATTAAATATAATGAAAGTATAATATATGCAGTAAATTTGAAAATAATAACATAAGGGCATGTGCATTTGCCACAAAATATAAATAAGATAATTTCAAGTGAATATAAATATAATATAATGTATATACACATATTTACATAGATATAAAGAGGACATAAAAATATGATTGGGATACTGTGTGCATTAATATAATTTCATGACATTGTTATTCTGAGGTGAATATTGTCATAAGTAAAACAGACATAATTAAAAATTAGATAAAATACTTCCTCTAGATTTATTCATGATAATTTAGTGTAATAAACATGAACATGTAATAAACATGTACTTGAAAATGTGATTTTTTTTTTTTTTGGTTTTTGTTTTTGGGCCACACCCGGTAGTGCTCAGGGGTTACTCCTGGCTGTCTGCTCAGAAATAGCTCCTGGCAGGCACGGGGGACCATATGGAACACCAGGATTCGAACCATCCTCCTTTGGTCCTGGATTGGCTGCTTGCAAGGCAAACGCCACTGTGCTATCTCTCCAGGCCCATGATTTTCAATTAGTTGAAAGTACAGAGGACAGCTGAGAACAGGTTATTAAGATAATGTAAGAACATAGTTAATATTTCAATATTCACAAAGAAAAATAAAATGGATGGTTTTGGAGCAAAAGTGACAGTACAGCAGGTAATATTCTTGCACGGAACTCTATATGATCCTCTGAACTCTGCCAGAGGTCATCCCTGAGTACAGTGCCAGAAGTTAAGTTATGAGCAATGCCAATTCCAGTCCAAAATTCAAAATAAATAAATTAGAATAAAATAGGTAATTTTTTGCAATTTTATAAATGAATTATTGATAAGGCATCACTTCCTTGCTAAATATTTTCCTGTCCATATTGACATTCTAAATATACTAAATAGTCAAATGTATTTTCACTAAGAGAAATTAACCATATAAACAGTCATATATATGATTTCCTATAATTAGTCTTGAAAATGTAGTACAAATTTCAATTAAAAATGAAATATATCATCTTGAAATATCATACATTATAAGTAAATTATAGTTGAAAACAGTTTTTGGTAAAGTGTAGTTTTTTAAGTTAAAATATGATTTATGTATCCAATAGAGAATAAAGAAGAAAGCAACACTAAACTTATTTTTAACTAAGACAATTATAAATGTGATTTAAATAAAATCAAAATAATGAATACTTTATAATACAAATGAATATTCAATATACTCAATCTTAATATCACTTAATATCACTGCACACCATACAACATATCTTAAAGTAGAATTTCTTTTTGAAATACAAACTGACATGAACTATATAAATGATTGTAGGATAAGTTAGCATTATACTATGAGACCTAACTCAACTTGCTATTTTAAAAATAAAAATTTAAAATTTCTAGAAAGAAACTAATAAATAATTTTCAAAAGGCTAGATAGAACACCAGGTAGGGATCTTATTTTACCTGTGACTGCTCAGAGTTCAAAATCTGGCACCACATATCCCCAAATATCAGTATGAGTGGTTCCTGAGAATAGCACCAAGAGTAAGCCCTGAACATAGTCATGTATGGGAGAAGAAAAGATAACAATAGAAAAGAGAGATAGTAAAAAGGACAGTAACAGAAACACAAAAATAAAGATAAATATTAAAAATATGTTAGATATATAAAATTGGTATTTTTATGAATTTTTGAGAACCTATTGATTATATTGATTGATAAAATCAACTGGAGAATAATTGCTATTTCGCTATTTTAAGAATACTTCAAAATTTGTAATTTTTCCACACTTAGTAGTTTTAAAATTCATGTAAACCCTCAAAATACAATATTTCCTGCTAAATTTAAAAGGTAAAAGGAAACATCCTTTCATAGATTCACTCCACAGTTAAGCTAAGATATAGCTTACTGGAAAAAATATAGGTGAAAATTATACTCCAATTATAAAATAAGAAGGACTAGCAGCTGAATGTAGAAGTCAAAAGTTTGAATACAGAAAACAATCTCTCAACTTTTATCATAATGATCAGAAGAAACCAGGTTATTTTAAATCTTAATTGAGGGATTATAACCAATCTAAATTAATTTACTATCTCAAGATAAATTCCTTATGTTTAAGAATATTTTTCTGGTAGAATATCTCTGCAAATCTTACCAGAGGAAATAATACCAATCTAAAAGGAAACTAATTTTTGAGGTTGGGGAATTAATGGTATTCAGAGATTATTCCTGGCTCTGTGCTCAGAGACTATACATAGTGGTGTTTGGGAGCTCATAACAGTGTCAGGGATTAATATGGGGTTGGCTGATGGCAGAGGAGTATCTTAGGCTATACAACTAATATATCCACTGGATCTCAGTCCTTTTTGATAGTTCTGTGTCCAGGAACAATCACTGATAGTGCTTGGAGTCACCATTACATATGGTGACAGGGATAGAACAGATTACTATGTGAAAAGCAAATTCTTCCTTGACTGAACAATCTCTCTGGCCTCACCAACCATTATTGATATACAAATAAAATTATCTTGTTTGTTATAAAGAATAAAGATTATAGAGAACAAATAATTACCCATGAAATACATTTTTGAAAACCTACATCTGCTAATTTGCGGATGTGGCAGAACAAGAACTCATTTTATTTTTATTTGTTTTTGGGTTCACACTCAACATTGCTCAGGGCTTATTTTTTATCCTGTTCTCAGCACTCAAATCTGTTGAAGCACAGGTGCTGTGGATCAAACTTAGGTTGGCAACATACAAGGCAAGAACCCTACTTCCTCATCCTCTGAACACCAACTTTTAGAGGCAATTCTTAAAGATTAAATTTCCTGAATAATCTAGTAAAAATTGTAAAATGCATCAAAATAAAATGTTCAGTAGCACTAAATGAAAACAAAAAATTACAATAATAAATTCTTCAGGGATATGGAAAATTTACAAAATGCTCAGTATAGCAAATCATATCAGTGTTGGTAGGGATGGAGCTCAGAGGTAGAATACTTACCTTGCTGTCATGAAACTGAGTTTGATCCCCAACACTCATTGGCGAGAATGACCTTCTAACAATGTATCAACCCAGTAAGCTCAGCAGTTTAGAGCTATGACGTTTGTTCATTACAACAATATGGTCAAAAGTAAGGAAAATAGGATGAAGAAATCACACTGGGAGTTTTGAATACAAATGTTTCTCAATTTTTAAAAACCTTTTTAGTGCCATGACATATTTATTTATTTTCCTATTTGTATAATAACATAAAATTATGATCTTAAAACAGTCATTTCTTACCTTTCATTCTTGAGCTTTCTTGTCTCTTTTCCTGCTGGAAGTAAAACAAAAATAGGTCAAAATATGTAAGTTTGTCACCAATAGTATAATATAAAATATCACTACAACTATGTATAATGTCAAATATTGTTTCTACACATCCAGAGAACATTATAACAGAATCACCAGAACATGTCAAATATTTTATCATGGAAATAATCTTTGGGATATATATATATATATATATATATATATATAGTTCTATGAAACCAGCATATTACTAAAATATCTATATATAAAGAATCAAATAATGCATCATAAATAAATAATCTTGCCTTTCAAATGCCTTAGGCTATTGCACTTAATTCTACTGACATTGAATGATATATTCAGAATTTGTTTTCACTGTGCCTACATTAATCAAACACAGTAGAAAGAAAATAGGGAAGTGCCATGAGTAGAGCATTCATGGAACACACACAAAAGACATTTCAACTGTCTTTCCTTAAAATTTAAGTTAAAATTGGCCTATCTCACATTTATATGACTAAAGTTGACAATAATTCTATGATTTACTTAGCCTGTTCAGTCATGCCTATCATTAAATTTGACACAATTCTTATTAATTACCTTGAAACTTGAAATGAAATGGCTTGCTTTCAATTTTTCAAATAAAAATTGTGCTCATTGTAATTTTCAAATAAATATTTAAAAACACTCTACAGTTAACTTTCAAATTCTCACAGTAAAACTGATTTAATAGATTAAAAACCACATAAGTATATAAGGATATTTGTAAAAGTATATTTATTGAAACAGCTGATCCAATAATTTTATTCTAATAAATTATAAAATATTTCATCCTATTTTTATTCCAATGCTTCCAATGTCTGAGTCTAATACTTTGTAAATTTGTTAGTTCTAATTTTTATTTATGTAGAATATATGTATACTCTTAAACTAAATAGTAAGTCAGAATTATTTGTTTCAAATATATCAGCTTTTTATTACACAAACATGCTTAAATTTCTTGAAAAGGCATACATTTATAAAAATAAAAATTTTCTTTTATCTTTTCTTTTATAAATCAAATTAGTTATTTAATTAATTTATTTATTTATAATTCATTTTAGTCATTTTTCTTTTAACAGATTGGTAATGAGCACTTTTAAGTGCTACCAACTGTCGCTGGTGATATTATGTGATGGACACTGTTCCAGGTGAGATAATAAAAGGAGTAAAAAAAAATATCTATAAAACATTTAGAACACAGTACAAAGTAACAGTTAATTCTATTTAGGAAAAAAAAAAAGAAGGGTCAAAGCGGTGGCACAAGTAGTAGGGCATTTTTCTTGCAATTGCTGAACTAGGACCGAATGCTGTTTGATCCCCCAGCATCCGATATGGTCCCCTGAGCCAGGAGCAATTTCTGAGGACACAGCCAGAAGTAAGCACATAGCCACCAGGTGTGGCCCAAAAACAAATAAACAAATATAACATATTTGGTGGTAGTTGTGAGGAGAACTTGCTGTAATTTGACATAAGTCTAAAATCATGAGTTTCTTTTTTCTTTTTTTAATAATAGCAACTTTATTTAAACACAGTGATGACAAACATGATTATAGTTGTGTTTTAGTCATAAAAAGAAGACTCCCCTTTACCAGAGCAACATTCCCACCACCAATGCCCCCCCCCCCATCTCCTTCCTTCCCCACCCCTGCTTGTATTCAAGACAGGGATTTTACTTCTCTCGCTCATTAACATTCTCATGGTAGTTATTAGTTCTCTAACTGCACTCACCATTCTTGGGTGAGCTTTATATTGTGAGCTGGTCCTTCCAGCACTCATCTCTGGGAATTATTACAATAATGGCTTTTACTTTTCTTAAAACCAGTAAATGAGTGAGACAATTCTGTGTCTATCTCTCTCTCTCTGACAAAATTCACTCAACATAATAGTTTCCATGTCCTTTCCTTTATAGGAAAATTTCATGACTTCATCTCTCCTGAAGGTTATTATTCCTTTGTGTATTTGTACACAGTTTCTTTAGCCATTCATCTGTTGAAGGACATCTTGGTTGTTTCCACATTTTGTCTATTGTAAATAGCTCTGCAATAAATATAGATGTGAGGAAGGTATTTTATTGTATTTCACTTTTGTGTTATTAAGGTATATATCCTTAGGAGTGGTATTGCTGTATCATATGGGAGCTCAATTTTCGGTAACAAACGCCACCCACAGAATGGGAGAAACTATCCACTCTATACTAATCAGATAAGGAGCTAATATCTAAGATATACAAAGTAATGACAGAACTTAAGAAAAAAATCTAACCCAATAAAAAATAGGGAGAAGAAATGAACAGACACTTCGTCAAAGAAGAAATACAAATGGCCAAAAGGCACATAAAAAATTGTTCCACATCATTAATCATCAGGGAGATGCAAATCATAACAATAATGAGGTAGCATGTTACGCCACAGAGACTAAAACATATCACACACACACACACACACACACACACACACACACACACACACAACCAAGAACACTCAGTGCTGGCAGGGCTATGGGGAGAAAGGAACTCTTATTCATTGCTGGTGGGATTGCCCGAGTTTATTTTTTCAATAAAACTGAGTAAATTGACATTATAGCCCATGTATACACTTGGGATAAACAAATTGTATGATATAAAGATATTGCAAATGTCCTCTGAAACTAGATTTCTTGGTAAAAGCAAAAACATGAGGGAGAGTAGTGTGATTATGCAAGACTGAGCTAACTGAATTTAGTAGAACTGTTATCGGTCAGCAACAGTGACCAGACAAAGAGCACTTGGAACAATTCTTAGGTCATTAGTTTTTATATTAAACAAGTTGAGAAAAAACAAGATTTTTTTAGAGGAGTAATATGTTCAATTACATTTAAAGGGTTTTATTCTGGCTAATAAAATAGATTGAAGAAGAAAGTTTCAAAAATCAGAGGGAACCAGAAAAGCAGGTATTGTAATCTTGGTAAGAGGTATTGATGAACACTGTGGTGCTAATGAGTTTAGAAAATTGAGTTTGAGTGGGGGAAGATATGCTGATAGAGTTGTTAGAGAGTAGATAGAAACAGAAAACAAATAATAGTGATTATAAGGATCTGCTCCAGTAGATGCCTATAGTTTCCTCTAACATGAGTAAGATGGTGAAAGTAGAAAAAACTTTTAATCCTTCCTACTTGTCTTTTAATATTGCCACACTTGTGTTCTCTGGCATTACAAAATGAAGGGTTTTTAGCCTTAAAATATGAAGGGTGTAGATTCTTCACGCGGCATAATTTAATATTATTAAGATTAAAGTAAAGCATTTGTAAATCAAAATATCTGATACTAATAACACATTTTAAAGCTATAAAATTGAAATATGATATAAAATTTAAAACAATACTTTTTATTGTACATAGAAATTTTTGCATTAGTTTCAGTTGTACAATATAATGGTTACATATTTTCTTAAAATGGTAAATCATCATAAAAATTCGAGTTATTGTGACTATACCTAAATATAAACACTATTTCTCATGCGACAAAATAAGTTAAGATCATTCTTGCTTACTTTTTTGTCATAATAGACTATTGTTTTAAAGACCAGATGAGAAGGGGCATTTTTATTGTATTTTAGCCATAGACTATTATTGTTCGTCAACTATAGTCTATGACTTAATTCATTTTATAAATTGAAGTTTACATATTTTGACCCTTCATCCATCTTCCTTTTATCTTAAAACCCCCTTCCTTTCTAGCAATAACCACCATACCAACAAAAAGAAAAAAATCAAAATACAGAGAACAGATTGATGACTACATTGTTTTTGACAATGTATAGGTTTCAACGTATACAAATATTGCAAAAACATAGCTACAATTAATCATACCACACACTTAAATATGTTTTTGTAGAAAGCATTCCACTTTGAAAGATATATAGTATAAATGCAGAAACATCTGAAAGAAATGCCTATATTTGAATTTTGAAATATTATTTATTTAAAAAGAAAATGGAGTAATTAAATTTAATTAAAATGATATTCTGATGCTTTATCAATTGATCTTTTTGTTTAAATTAGATAAATAGGATTAAATATATTAATCTTCTAATGAGCATGTTATCACTTTAATAACTATTAATATTTCACTAGTCAATTTTTAATACAGGATGCTTGAAATCTATTAATCAAATATTGTTCTATAAGACAGATTTATACAGGTAATATAAACTGCTTTAGATATGATTCACATTATATTTGGAATATTAATCATAAAATAAAAATGTATAAAATATGTATAAATTTTTTTTGGTTTTTCAGGCCACACCCATTTGATGCTCAGGGATTACTCCTGGCTAAGTGCTCAGAAATTGCCCCTGGCTTGGGGGGACCATATGGGATGCCTGGGGATCGAACCGCGGTCCTTCTTTGGCTAGCGCTTGCAAGGCAGACACCTTACCTCTAGCGCCACCTCACTGGCCCAAAAATATGTATAAAATTCTATGAAAAAAGAATAGTGTGGTGAGTTTATATGTTGAGTTGGAGGGCAAAGAGAGTTATTTGTAAGGCATTTGAGTTAAAAATGCAAGGATGGTAAAAGTAACTTTTTGAAAAAAAATTAAGTTGTGCAAAGGAACAGAATTTTAAAATATTTTTAAATATTTTAAATTTTAAAAATTTTTTGAAATAAATATTTTTTCAATAAAAACATTTTAAAAATATGTTCAAATGTTATTCTCAGGGCTGGAGAGATAGCATGGTGGTAAAAGAAAAAAAAAAAGTGTTTGCTTTTCATGCAGAAGGATGGTGGTTCGAATCCTGCACCCCATATGGTCCCCCAAGCCTGCCAGGAGCAATTTCCGAGAGTAGAGCCAGGAGTAACCCCTGAGCACTGCCGGGTGTGACCCAAAAACCAAACCAAAACAAAACAAAACAAAAAACAAAAAGAGTTATTCTTAATTTTAAAACCCACTCCAATTAAGTAATATAGCAAAAATGTTTTAGGAGAGTGATGTTTTTGGGGTTTTTTTTTTTGTTTTGTTTTGTTTTTGGGTCACCCCTGGCATGCTCAGGGGTTACTCCTGGCTGTCTGCTCAGAAATAGTTCCTGGCAGGCACGGGGGACCATATGGGACACTGGGATTCGAACCAACCACCTTTGGTCCTGGATCGGCTGCTTGCATTTAGGAGAGTCATGTAAATTAAATACATGAACCAACTAGTTTTATATATTATGACTGTGAAAAATAAAAATATTCCTAATATAGATAACTAATTAAAGGATTTTCAAAAATATAAGTACAATGAATTAATAAATTTGACACAAAAATAAGGAAAGTTATATGATTTATAAAAATAATAAGTGTGTACGTTAAAATTCTTGGGCCTAGAGAGACAGGAGAGTGGAGAGTCCTTATAGGTTTTTGATGTGACTGACCCAGATTTTGTCCCCAGGACACTGTCTGGCTTCCTCAAGCCTTGCCATGAGTTTAGAGCCATGAAGATGATCTGAGTACTTCCAGGTGTGGCCTCAAAAATAACCAAAAATAAAGCAAAAATAATCCTGAAATTTTCTCTTACCTCTCAATACATTTGAATTTATTTTTTAAAGTTTGCAAATGGAATGTATAGAATCATTTTTACTAGTGATTGCATAACTTTTTCATTTATAAAATGATTGTTTTATTAAATGATTTTTAATTTTTTTCATTTACAGTGAACTGAACAATACTATGATTTTTTTATTTTATGATTTCTACTAAGTCTAACAATAAAGAAATAGCACTTATTATTGGTCATAACTCTTTACGATATAATTATATGCGTGACATAGAAAATATGAAGCCTTATATCGAAGTTTCTCATATTTACTCAAATTAATATAATAACCTGGACACAAGCAACCACTAGGTTTTGATGGTAAGCATAACAACAAAATATATTAATTGGCCTAAATATTAACTCCAGAACACTAGGTAATTTGTTGCAATTATATATAAAATAAATATCATAGTGTGGAAACTAAATGATAATGATAAAATGTATAAAGTTTCACAATGTGAAAGCAAGTATAAATTATTTTCCATATATTATTGCATATGATATAGTAAAATATCACATGTGATATTTTTATATATCATTGATATATTTTATATATCACATGTCATCGAATTACCTCCTGTTTATTACCATAAATAGAAAGTTTGAGGTAAACTCAGGTAATGAGGATTAGACCATGTATATTTGACAGCATTTTTAAGCAACTATCATATTATGAGATCAGAGACAGAATGAGATGTTAAAACTGCCATCTTAAGTGAACAACTCACCTATCTATGATTCTGTAAAGAGAAGTAGACTATGTTACAGAATTTATGTCTGTTTAGGCAGATAAAATGATCAAGTTGTCAACTTAATTTAAACCTGAAACATGATTGACACCATCACAATTTTAATATTATTGAGTAATAATTAAAATATAGATTTGCATGTTTTAAACTGTAGAAAAGGTAATTCATGTTACCTTAAGGGCATATGTGTATAATTATAACTATATATATGTATAGTAACTACCAAGGTTAATTATTAAAATATCTACCAGATTACATAAGATAATTTTGTATGTGTGTTAGAATGCTCAATATTTAGACTTTAAAACTTTCTTTTTTTTTTTTTTTGGTTTTTGGGCCACACCCGTTTGACGCTCAGGGGTTACTCCTGGCTATGTGCTCAGAAATCGCCCCTGGCTTGGGGGGACCATATGGGACGCCGGGGGATCGAACCACGGTCCGTTCTTGGCTAGCGCTTGTAAGGCAGACACCTTACCTCTAGCGCCACCTTCCCGGCCCTAGACTTTAAAACTTTCAACATCACTAAACGGAGTCAATACTCTCTTATTAAATATAGCCAGAAACTTTTCAGAACGTGGCTTTTGATTTTCTTTTTAATTTTGGATACCCCAAAGTAAGCTTAAGGATTATTTATAGCTAGTGCTCCAGAATGAATTTGTCAGTGCTCAGGGTAATATAAGGTGATAGGAAATAAACCAAGGGTAGTGTTTTGCCATTGAGTAATATCCCCAGACTTAGTACTAATTCTTATACATTACCATCTGTAGAATTTGCCTCACAGCTTCTCATATTTTTATTCTTCAAACACATCATTTAACAACCACCATGTACTAATTTAGCCTTTCCTATCTAATCATTTGTGCATTAGTGTGTTAGATCCTTATTTTCCATGTCAGTGATCCTATAAAGTGTTTCTTTTACCTTGATACCTATTTCACTAGGATTTCACTCTCAGGGGTCATCTAAGTTGTGAAATTTGAAGAATTTCTTTCTCTTTTCACATAAAATTATGTAATTTTGATAATTATTCACCTGCCATGGGCATGGATGATTTTTATATCTGACTTGTGAATAATGAGGCAATTAACTTGGGAATAAAATATATCTAAATTAGGGATTTATTTTCCCTTAATATATAGCAAGCAATGGAATTGTCATATCATATGGTAGATCAATTTGTAACTACTTGAGAAAATTTTAGTTTCTTTTTTTTTTTGTATATCTGAAATCATTTACATTCTTGCCAAAAATATATGAATTACTTTTCTTGATTGAAGTTATCCCATAACTTAAGTAGATTTCACTCTTCTTTATTTTTATTTCCCTTTTGTCTTTTCTGACTATAAAGATCAAGATATCTGGCTTCAAGTATGCAGATTATATATTCACCTTGATTGAGCCTGTTTTTCACATATGATGTTGCATTTTTCAATTTTTTTTGTATTCTTTGGTACTAGAATATTTTAAATTAACTTTAAAACTTTTTTACTTTATACTTTTGTTCCTGCATTTTTTTCTGATTTTACTGGTGTCTGTGTTCTCTTGCATCTAAATAAATTTTAGAAATGACTAATTTAGAATTAACTTTCAAGTTGCAGATATATGTCCATTTAACTGTGGTTATTCACTATTAATAAATAGTAGAAAAGGGAATAGCTTTAGAACAGCAGGTAGGCATTTGTCTTGCATGCATCTAAACTGGATTCAATCCCCAGTATCCTATATGGTTCTTGAAGCCTACAAGGAGTAATTTCTGAGTGCAGATCCAGGAGTAACCTCTGATCTTTGCTAGGTGTTGCAAAACTAACACACACACAGACTGTAGAATTATTTTTCCTTACTTCTTAACATTTCTGTTGCATTAAATCAATATATATGTACACTTGAGGAAGCAGTTACCTTTCCGACCCCTTTCAAATTGATGTTTAGGTTGATGAAAAAATTTTGACCTAAGCTCAGTGTGAGAATGCTGAGTGAATGAAAATCAGCATAGATGACACCCAAGAGGACAGAGTAAAATAGTAAACAACAATTACAAAGGTATATAGAGAAGTCTCATAATGGGGATGGGTCCTTTTCAATGACCAAGATATTGAGATTCTGAGTGTGACAGTGGCTACTGGTATCTTCAGAAGTGAGGATCATTTGAGTCCTTGTGTTTTTTATGTTTTGCCAGAACGAGGATAATATAGCCTATCTGATTCCTTTGGAACTATAAAGTACCTAACCTATGAATAGATACACGGGAAAATACTACAACCTGAGACACAGATGTTTTTTTTTTTTTTATGATGATGTTGTCATAGTATGACATGCCTACAACTGTAATATACCATTCACCTAAGGTCTTATCTTTGGAGTTATAGTGACTCGGGCACTTGGGTATTAGGATAGAAAAGTAAACTAGGATAGCAGATTCAAAAGTGAGAGAGATTCTGATTTCTGCACTGGGCTCTGGTGATTGTTGATCCATCCCCCTGGGCAAATTTCAGAATAACTGCAATTCAATCTGAGATATGGCAGGATCAATGAAGTATAAAGTTTAAGAAATACTGATTGGTGATGGCAGTTTGAAACACCAACTTAGATCTCCAGTGGAAAAACAAATGTGGTAGCAATATAACTATAGTAACAGGCTCAAAGTACAGTGGAAGGATTCAGGGATGGAGAACAGAGCTGTGAGAGAATATGGATCCTCTCTATCACTGTGATCTGTGCTGCTGAAGACCATTAGAGTGTTAAGTAGAAGAGAAAGACAACACATAACCATGGAAGTTGAGTTTCCTGGGGTTATCTGATTTCTCCCCCAACTGGCATAAGAGTCTTGAAGAGAAAAATTTTTTATTTGTTTGTTTGTTTGTTTTATTGCTCAAAGCTACTCTGACTTAGGAATGTTTTGCTGCAGAATAAAACAATTCCCCTACCTTTTTATGTGGTGTTTCATTGATATTGAGCTTCACATGTTTTATGTTGCTATTGTTTTTAATCCAGAATTTTTCCTGAATACAATTTGTGAGTTGTTTACTTTTATATTTTAGTCATGTTTTTGAGGAAGAAGACTGTTGGGACCTTCCACTGTCCATCATAATGATATTATGTTCTGTGTACAATGGTTGATGTCAAAGCCTAGGCCTTTCAAAATGTGAGGATATGTTTGGAGTGATTATGCAGCAAACAGGACTTTTTACTTCCATGTGGCTGACCTGGATTTGATACCTACCACCCTATATTGATCCCTTGAGCTTTTCCAGGAGTATTCTCTGAGCACATAGTGAGAGTTCCAAAGCAAAACAAAACAGTAAAAGTACAGTTTTGAAAAATAGATACAAGCAAACACATACACTTATTTTAGACAATTAAGCCATATTTAAATTATAACTACATTATAATTTATTTCTATAAAGTTTACATCTTTTAAGTTATAAAAATTTAAAATCAACAAGAAAGGGAATGCAAACTGCAAATTTGTAATTAGTAACAATGAAAAAGAGCAAGAAAATTGGGATATGCTTACATTAGTACTATAAAATAGATTTTCTGAAAATGTCATTCATTCAGAGTTATGAGGTTTTAAAATTTAATGTAGTAACAGAAAATTTGAAATTCCAGTTGTTTTTAAAATTCCATATATACTCAATTATAAGCTGACCCAAGTATAAGCCAATCCTCCTAATTTTACCCTAAAAACTGGGGAAACTTATTGATTCGGGAATAAACCGATGTGAAAAATGAAGCAACCACTGGTAAATTTCAAAAATGAAAATATATACCCAAAACAATTACAATAATTGAGGAATCAGTAAATAAATAAATACATATTACATTTACAATGCATGATTGTTTAATATATTGTATACTATTAACATACCATATTAACCCATAATATTCAATGGCAACTTTAATGAAGTGAATAAACCATTTAAGATAGTAAAGCATTGTAATACATGGTTAAAAATCTTGAATCCTTATGCTCCTAAACTGCTGATTATAAGGATTCAGTATTTATAAATATTTATTTACATGAATTTGCTGCCTTAAATGGGTTTTTCCACTTAATTAAATGTGCCATCGAATATTGTGTGTTAAATAATTCAATGGCATACAGTTCAGTTCAGCCGCCTACCTCTTCAGCTCAGCCACAACTTATGGACTGAGCTGAAGCACCGCCCCCTCCAGCAGACAGATGAAAGACTGGAGACTACGTGCATTTGATTAGGTGCATGGCACCAAATCAAATAACCTGTATTACCCAAGTATAAGTCGAGTTTGGAAATTCATCACAAATTTTCTACCAAAAAATTTGGCTTATCCTAGAGTATATAGGTAGCTGACATTTATACAATCTGGTATGATTTATGTGGGGATGAAGAAATGAAAGATCATGAAACACTAAAATTTGGTGTAAAGATTGGCATGTTGGTATAATGATAAAATTTTTGAGGTAAATAGGAATAAAAACAGTTTCTACTATGTTAATTCTTTGAAAATATTTATAAAAGTATGATTAAAATATACATGATAACCATAATAAATATAAGTTAAAAATCTAATAATTTGACTCAATTAGAAGATTACATGCAGACATGTGTGAGAAATCAAGTTTAAGCTTATGTGAGTTAAGACTCCATGATTACTGCCATATAGTTCCTAGAAACTTTCCTTGATCAGAGTACTCAGAATCTCGATACATAATCTTGACAACAATAACAATGGTGTGATCAAATACTAAGAAATTCAAAAACTGTAATAACGAATATCAATGGCTGATAAGATACAGTAGTTTTGATTGAGAAAATTTTGTAGATTTGGTTCTTCCTTTTATGTCGACCTGACCCAATTCCACGTGACAAATTAAAGACTTTACATTGGTCCTAAAATGATTCCTAAATCATAATGTCAATAGGAACATTTTATAAAAGCACCAGCCTCCACCCCCATTGGAGTAAACTGACTTAAATGTTCTAATTCATGTATTCCTCCAGTAAGTTTTATTTAAAATTAACAAAGTCTATTATATTAAAAATATATGGGAACTATACATCTACCGGTATTGTGTTTTCTACTAGAATTACAATATCAATTCTCAATGTGGGAGCTCATTAAACAGTTGTAACAATGAAAAAACATAAAAGATGAGTCTTTGGTTCCCAAAGAAATTAACCTATGGACTCCTCTTACACTCTTGAGCGCACACATATTTGGCTTTTTAAATAGAACAGTTGATCTTCTAATAAAATATAATTTGTCATATCAAAACAACAAGGATTCCCAAAAGTACAATAATTATAGAAAGCAAAAGAAAAATTGAGCACATAAACTATTTGAAATAAGTATTATTTCCAAACAAGATTGATAGATATGCACAAAAATACGATTTTAACCAATAGAATGAGCACAAGAAATATTAAAGAAACATCAAACATGAAATATAACCTAGTTGAAATAATAAATGTGAGTAATGAGTTATAGACCAGAATAAGAGCAGCAGTGGAACTAATACATTTAAAAAACTGAATTAAGGCAAATAATCTTGTATATAAGAATTTTAAAATACATCTTGCACTTAAGTTAATGAGCTTCTGAGTTGTAGTACAAATAGTATTAGAATTATTAGAAAACTGGGAAATTAAACTTAATAAAGAATAAAATGAATAGTGAAAATATATTTTCATAATTAGTGTATAATTTAGGATTCTGAAAATATGTTATTGTTACAATGTAAAAATAAACACAACTAATTGTATGCTACAACTGTTAAAAAAAATAATGATATTGGGGCTGGAGTGGTAGCACAGAGGGTAGGCTGTTTTTTCTGCAAGTGTCAACCCAAGCTCAATCCCCAGCATTTTATATGGTTCGCCGAACCTGTTAAGAGTGATTTGTGAGTATAGAGCCAACAAAAACCCCTGAGCCTACCCCACCCCAAAATGATATAGGATTGGTACATAGTTCAAGAAGAACACAAGTTTTGCATGTGGAAGTTTCTGGGATTGATTGCAATCACTGCCTAATTATCAAACACCACTTGGTATTCTTTGAATACCTTCTGAAGTGGTACTGCTCTAAATATCCCAGGTTTGCCCACTATAGAAACAATGAACAAGAACAAAAAATCAATTATATGTGTATATATTTAAGTTCAGAAAACAATTTCATGAAAAAATATTAATTCCAATGATATGATTTTAATATGAGAATAGTATATAGTTAATAAATATTTTAGCATTTGATATAAATTCAAAATAATTTTATTTATAAGGATCAGAGGAATAAAAATTGATTGCATATTAGATCATAGTTGATATATCATAAAAACCAAAGTTAAAATTATACAGATAATGTTAATAGAAGATAGGAAATATTTTATGATATCAAAGGAATGCTGAAACCCATATTCTATATCTTAAATATAAATACTAAAAAATTATTACCAAATAATCTCTCATTATAAAGGAAGCAATATATAAGTATTATATTATACTAAGTATTAGCTAAAAACTTATAAAATATAAAACTTAAAGCAACAATTACACAAATACAAGTATAATAACAAAACAAGCCTAACCTAAAATTAACTTTACCAATCTCCTTTAACAATATGCACATTCAACCAACTTTTCATGTAAGTTCAACTAGACATTCAAAATATAAGTAATTTTGCAAAAAAATTTCAAGAAAATCTAAAATTATCCAAAATCTATTATAGTTAAGTATAACATAAGGAAATAGAAATAATAATCTTTATTTCAATTTTTTGTTAAAAATTAGAGATACTCATAGTCCAAAACGAATTGTCTTATTGGAAAAAGTATTGATGGAAATTCATGAGGTCATGACAGGAACTGATTTTGATACTATAGAAATCAACGAGAAGAAATAAACAAGTCATTGAAAGAATTTGAAATAAAGTGTAAAAGAAAATATATCTATGTGGAAAAAGAAAAATAAACTTTAATGTAAATTTAAAATATAAAAGACATACAATTAATATAAAATGTAAAACATAATTAAAAATAAATTTAAATACAAACCTCTGAATGCAAAGCAGAACATTTTATAGGCAAGGAGATGGAACATAAAAGTATTATATACATTTGTATATAAATAAATATATATGTATTTACTAGATATCTTAAAATGAATTAGTGAGAAAAGTCTTCAAATTTTTCTGAAAAATTAATTGTAAAAAGTCAAAATATTTCTTATCTAAAATATGAGTTTTAAATGATAGAATTAGAGAATAAATTAGAGAAGAAAAGAAAACAAAGTTTAACCTGACAGAATTTAAAAAGGAACCAAAGAACTGCAGGAATAATGTAAAAAAAAAAAACCACCTCAAAAGGAATGTCAAAGAAAGAAATAGGGTTCTTTTTATTCTCCTCCCCTCCCATCCTCATCCCTCCTCTCTTCTCTCCTTCTTTCTCTTGCTTGTCTTTTCTTTTTGTTCCTCTTTTCTTTCTTTTCTTTCCTTTTTTTTTTCTTTTTTTTTTTTTTTTGGTTGTTTGGGGCTACACCAGGCTGCCCTCAGGCATTAATCCTGGCTCTGCCCTCAGTAATCATGGCTCATGGCAGGCTCAGGAGCTATATGGGTTGCTGGGAATTGAACCTGGGTCCATCCAGGGTTGGCCACATGCATGGCAAATGCCCTACCTCTGTGTTATTGCTCCAGCTTCTTAACCGATTTTCTTAATAAAATTTTAATTACTCTAAACCCATTATATATGTGTTTAAATTAATTGAACTATATAACTGTAGTATTCAAAAGGAAGCAAAAATAGAAGGGAAATTTGTGAGATATGGGCTGAAAACATACATAAATGTTAAACCTAGCACACAGTTATGGTCATTTCCTATTAACCTCATCAGATTGCTGAGCACAAAGCCAAGTGTGGCCCCTGAACTTTAAGCCATACATACATACATATATGTTGTCATGTATTACTGAAAATGTTCCCAAGTCCCTAATGTTTTCAGACAAATATTGATCCATGGCAAATAAAATAGACTTAAAGGATGCATTGTTTGTAGAAAGGAGTTTTTCAAGAAGGGAGAGTCCTGTCAGATGTTCAGAGTCAATCATTGGGATAATCAGCCTAGATGACTCAGTCCCAAGGCTGTGATGTGTCACTCTGGTAGCATGGAAAATATTATTTTTAAGTAATAGAAGAAGCTCACAAGAATATGCTAAGGTTTAAAAATATTTGTAAACAATAAAAACCTCATGGTATAAATAAACTATTCATCACATAAGAATACAAATCCAAATTCTCTACTTTTGAAGACATTGTAATATATTACTTTTAATAGTTTGATGCACAGGACATGTAGCTTTAGAAATCAAGATAAGTCAAGTTCATGATTTAATCAGATAAAACTGCTCTTTCAAAAAAATCACTTCATAGAGTAGAACCTCTGGAATGCACTGTGTCCTTCATATAATTTATTATTTTTCTAAATAATTAACAAATTATTGTTTCTTCAATTAATAAGAGACCATTATAAACACAATTTTTAGACATCCCTCTAAAAAATCAGTTGTTTTTATAGAACAAGTGTCATTATATGTCGTGATTGAACACCATACGATTAAATTAGAAATAGGTAGTAATTTTATATAATCACACATAACAAAATAGTGTCTCCAAAATACATATACGGACATTTTTTTCTTCTTCTTTTTTTTTTTTGGTCACACCTGGAGGTATTCAGGGGTTATTGCTGGCTCTGTGCTCAGAAGTTGCTCCTGGCAGGCTTGGGGGACCATATGGGGTGTCAGGATTTGAACCAGGGTTTGTCCTATGTTGGCTATATGCAAGGCAAACGCCTTACCACTGTGCTATTGCTCTGGCCCCTATATTGATTTTTTCTAATAGAAACAGTATTTAACATAAATATATTAAAAGTAATTTAAAAACTGGATTTTAAGGCACTAATCTCACATAAATGATACCCTTATAATATGAGGAAATAAAAGCACTGGAAGTGATTAAATTACACTTGCACTAAAGTCTGGGATTCTAAATCCAGTTCCCAGTGAAACCCTATGTGCAGCATGTGGTCCTGTGAGCACAGCTTTTTGTCCTATCCCTGATACCAAAAGGAGTTTCTGGCCACATCATAATAAGTGTTTAAACAATACAATTATAATGTTCAACCACGGAAAGTAAAATAATAACCTGTGTGAACTCTTCCAGGATGGTTTACTAGTGAACCAATCACAGCTATAGCAAGAACTCATGGACTCATATATGCAACACAACTTATGGAGTGACTTCTGGACAGCACCACAACTATATATGCTAGCACCACAGTCAGATATACATGTAGTCCTCACTGGTGTAGGGAGTCTACTTTTTATGACAGAACCCTAAACGCAACTACAAACATGTATTTAAGCCTGGTACTTAAATAATTATTATAATAAACAAAATATGTTAAATTATTTCTACAAACTGTGCACAGTCAAAATAAAAAGAACTACTTCAACTAGATTTAGGATATGGGGTATAAAACAAAATAAGAGAAAGTATTAGCATACTATTTAACTTTCTCCGGACAAGACAGTCTTATTTAAATGAAGCAGAAAAACTGTTGTCAGTACTTTTCCTCAGATTTTAATAAATTGAAATGTGACAAATTTAATTTCCGTTGCTTACATCACTAAGTTATTTATTTTTAAAAAGATTAAAACTACATAACTTTCTTTTTTAATTATAATATTAATCAAAAGATGGGATCAAAATTGGCAAACTAGAACTATTTTTTTGAAGAATCTTATTAATTCAATGAATAGAATCCTAAAAGAATTTTTACTTCATTTGTGAAAAATTGCATGCATTTCATTCTTCTTGAAATAATGAGTCTGTCAGTGATATGTAAAATTACTATTTCTAGTGAGCAATTTACTGACAGTTCCAAGCATCATAAAGAGAAAAGAAAATTGTGTGGAAGTAACAAAACTTGAGTTAGTCTTCTTTAATTTATAAAAGTATATGAAAGACATGTTAGACAAATTCCTGAGAGAAAGAGGGCAAGGAACTCATGTATGTTTTGTAGACAGGGGCAAAGTGGGAGAGGGTCTTGGGCACATTGGTAGTAGTTGTGTGCTATAATTTTGCACAAAATCTAAATGTTAATACTACTATAAACATGCTATTTAAACCATAATGAAACATTCAAAATTGATAAAGCCATACAGATAAGCAAGAAGTAGCACTTATATTAAAGTCATCCCAGTTAGAACCCAAGAAACATATATGGTTAACTGACCACTACCAAGAGTAACATTTAAATCAGGAATAGCCCCTGAGCCCCTGCCAGATGTTGTCCCATTATAGACATGCATGTGTATAATATTGTTTGTATATAATATTTCATATGATTAAAATTTAATACACAGTAAAATATACATGTCTGTGAGTTAAAAATGAATTAAACTGTAAATGTAAGTGTAGATACATGTTTTAAATGAGTTTTAATTCACGATTATTCCCCATAATACCTGCTCTTTTTCTTCTTTTTTTCTTATTATTTGAGCCACACCTAATTGTGGTCAGGAATTTTTTTCTGACTCTGTGCTCACAGATTACATCTTATAGACTCAGGGAATTATATGTGGTGCTGGGGATAAATTTCAGGTTGGCAACAAGCAAGGTAAGTGTCCTGCCTTCTGTACTATTGCTCCATCCTTTGTATCTTTTTAAGAACATTCAACTCAATAAATTTGTAAAGGCCAGTTTTATTTTTCCTCGATCTCTTTGAAGCATATTTTTAAAGTAATATTGTTTCAAATTTAAGATTCAAAATGTCCTTCAGAATCTCCTAGCAACCATTTTTTAGAATTATAATCATTAAGGAAGAAAGAAATGTTATTTTCCCACTGTTTATTGGAAATATGGGAATCTAACTTACAAAACTATAACTTACAAAACTACTTATTGTACTAAAAATAAGGGAAGACAATTTTTCTTTTGAATAAAATCAATTAGCTAACACAGTATTTCAAATTACTAAGTGAATTATGGATGACCTGTATGAAAAATAGGCCTGTCAAGTTATGTTTTATTGAAAACTAGCTATTATTTTTTAAAAATATACATATAAACTGCTGTATCTGCCTGAATATATAAAAAAGGTAAGATTTCTTTATGTCTTTTTAAATTCCCAGTAAGTTTTAAATGATACGTAATAGTTATTTTATGTATAATTCAACAAAAATAGTCCATTCTTCTACTTTGCAAAGAGCCAAACTGGGTTAATATTAAAAACTAAAATGTCCTTAATAATTTTCATAATGTAAGTAATTCAAAATACACCATGACCAATATATAAAGTATCAAACACAGGGAAATATGTGACTGTAACCATATAGCAATTTTGTAATATGATATAAAAATTAATTTTACAAATTCTCTGTAATTGTGGTTGAGAAACTAATACATATATGTATGTGTGTGCACTCAGCTTATAGGAAGTCAAAATATTAAATATAAAAAATTTAAATTAAATTTTATTTGAATCATAGGTTAAAATACTTGAAATTCTGACACTCTAAAATGAGTAAAATGTGTAAAATAAAAGGAAAATGAATCTTTAACAATCCAAAAGATGGGCGTGTGATTCCTATGATTATTAAAACTAACGATTGGGCCCAGAGAGATAGCACAGCAGCGTTTGCCTTGCAAGCAGCCGATCCAGAACCAAAGGTGGTTGGTTCGAATTCCGGCATCCCATATGGTCCCCCATGCCTGCCAGGAGCTATTTCTGAGCAGACAGCCAGGAGTAACCCCTGAGCACCGCTGGTGTGACCCCCCCAAAAAAACAAATAAACAACAAAAAAACTAACAATATATAATTATACTAACAAAAATAGAAATATATTATAACCAGACATTTAACATATTAAAATCAAGCTCAGTAGGCAAATAATATGTATTATTTTTAGCCAACATGCATTGCTTGTTGTAAAACATTGGAAATAAACTACTTTGCCCTAGTGAATGTGCCATAGAAATTTGACGACATCTGTAATAAATTAAATTACTGTGTGAAAGCAATAGGAATTACTACAAATATATATAACAGGTTGTTTACATTATATTAAATAGCATACAGATAATTGGTTGTTTATAATTATAAATTAGTAAATTGATTTAAAAGGTATGTGAATTCATAGCACAAATTTTGAGAAAACATTTTCTTTTGAGAAAAAGTCAGGTTAAAATTTTGTTTAAAAGGAGCTCTGAGGACTTTTAATTATCTTAGTGATATCTTATTTCTTTCCTTAATACCATATTTTTAGGGAATCATAAAAA
The DNA here is from genome assembly GCF_024139225.1 of Suncus etruscus. NCBI lineage: Eukaryota > Metazoa > Chordata > Mammalia > Eulipotyphla > Soricidae > Suncus > Suncus etruscus. Next base: position 100,719,151 of record NC_064850.1, on the reverse strand, counting down.
TGTTTTAATATTCTTTATATCTCAAAAATATTTTCATGAATTAAGAGACTACTTAACTATTTGCAAAAATTGCACAATTCTTAAATTAAAGACATAAATATATGTTGGTGATTTTTTATATTATAGAGAAAAAAATTTTTCATGGAGACATTTGGTAGTATTTCTGTATAGCCATATGATTTATATGGATGCTCAATATCAAAAGACTTGGGTAGAGCAGACTGCAAATAGGTCCTGAGGGGCTAGAGTGATCCAGCTGGAATGTTCATCTCACCTGCCTGATTAGCACCTTGGCTAAAATGAGATGACAAGCAGCTTCTATTTTTATCTAATCTTTAAATTCCAGTAACCTCATTTCACTAAATTATAGCTTTAGTCTAGGATTGTAAATTTTCCCCATACTTATTCTTTCATAATCTAGGTGTCTCCCAAGAGCTCTACTCATGGATGACAATTTCACAGATAAACTTGTCATATTCTGTGCTACTATATCATTGTAAAAAGTCCCAAGAAAAATATAAAGCAATAAAAATACCATAGTGATTATCCATATGCTAAAGCTAACGTGGTTTAAAAATATATGCTCTGCAGGAACCATGTTTTGATCTTTGGCACCACATATGGCCCACAAAAGACCACAAGGAATGATCCCTGGAAACAGCACTACAAGTAAACCTTAGTCTAAATGGGTGTGGCCTTCTGAAACAACAATACAATATTAACTATTTAGTAAAAATTTTTTCTTTTTTTAACTTTGTTTTTGGGCCATACCAGTCATGCTAATGCTATCTGGAATGCTTAAAGAACCATATGGAATGACGGGAATCAAACCCAGGTCAGTCGCATGCAAGGCAAACCCTACCTCCAGCCTCAAATTTTTATTTTATTTTTATCTTTTTATATATTTTAACTGGTATGCAAAATAAAATATACTACAAGTACTTTGAGTATTTTACAGACAGTAATTTATAGACACAAACTGTATTTATGAGTTTATTAAATAGTCTGTTTTTATAAATTAATTTAACATCATTTTATAGTAAATATAAAAATTTTTAAGTAATAAATAACTGGGATATAGGCTAATGGCAAGGTATCACATACATGCAGATATTTTAAAGAACTATGTTAAACTATGAAAGTATCTTAGTAATTAACCAATTACCAAGAGCATTCATTCTTGTTACTGGTCATAGCAATATATTATATATGAACATAGATGATTATAATATAATCATATGTACATACCCTTATATCGTGTATGCTTATACATATATATTAAGTGCAATTTTGAAAAGTATCTGAAGAAATACAGAGGTGTAAATAGTAGCATAGAGTTTGTGGTATTTTACTTGATACCACTGATTAAAAAGTAAGTTCACTTTTTAAGAGTTAAGAACAAGGTCACATTACAGTATATAAGTTTGTTTAAGTATTTTAAAGGCAAGCAATGATAACAGATGATAACATGAGTCAAAATAATGGTACAGAGAGTAGAACACTTGCCTTACAAAAAATAAGACCCGAGCACCCCTAAGAGTGGCTCTAAAATCCTAAATAATAATAATAATAATAATAATAATAATAATAATAATAATAATAATAATAATAATAATAGAGGTAAACATAACTTAACACCTATTTTCTATGTCCTCAGAAATCGCTCCTGGCTCTGGGGACTGTACGGGACTTTGGCTATCGAACTGAGATCTTCCTGGGTCAGCTGCATGCAAGGCAAACAAAAGCCTTACTGCTGTGGCTGTGCTATTGCTCCTGACCCTAAATAACACCAATGTTTAAAGAGTGAGAAGGTTGGTCAGTTATATTATTAGATCTTATCTATTATTTGACTAGAATTTATGTAAAAAAAAAAGTTAGTATTTATTTATTTTTGGTTTTGGGTTCACACCTGGGGGTACTTAGGTGTTACTCCTGTCTGAGCTCAGAAATCGACCCTGGCAGGCTCAGGAGATCATATGGGTTGCTGGGAATTGAAACAACTTCTGTCCTGGATTGGCCACGTGCAAAGCATTGATGTTCTATCTCTCCAGTGCCTGAGTTAGTATTTTAAAGTAAAATAAAGAGACCTGTATTGCCAACTTTCAAGATTAGAAGTTACTATATAACTCACTCTGTTAAGTCAATTAAGAGACAGAATAATGAGATATATATTTCAATTTATAATTAGTTGTTACATGTAAATTAGTGGCATATATGTAGGTACATGGAAATTTACTCATTCTTTTCTCTTTGAACATATATTATTCATTTTAATTTAAGAAAATAAATAGTATTTCAAAATACTTGGGCAATCTTATAAGTTAACAATCATAACATTTAATCTTAATACTGTTCATATTTATATTTCAAATACTTATCAAATTGAAAAAGCATGAGAAATGTTAAACACAAAAACAATCTGAAACTAAATTTTATATTTAAATTGACTTGAGTGACATATCATTAAACAGACATGAAGAACAAAAAGAGAAAATTCTAGGATCCATACAGTAATACTTTCTAGGGCTAGGCAAAGTGGAGTTTTGTAGTTTACGCATATGCTCTCTATACACAGAGCTTATTCCTTGTTCCCTCCCTAGGGCTGGATTCTGGCTGTGTTTGAGGAACCATAATCTAGTTTCTAATTTTTTAAATATCTTTATTTAAACACCTTGATTGAAATATGATTATTTTTGGGTTTCAGTCATATAAAGAACACCCAGATTCACCAGAGGTCCCTAAATTTTTACGCTTTGTGACTGCAAACTATTTTCAATTTTAAGACTAAAATGAAAGTCATAGAATATTCTATATAGTAGATGTTGCAGTTTTACATTTTAATGCCATAGTTGTGATAAAACAGTCAAATTGAAACTTATTTTAAAGTTGAATAAAGTTACTGTAGAAATTATTTTTATATTCAAAGTTTTAAATAATGTTATTTGAACTTGAGAGAAATGAAACTAATATAGAATATTTAATCACCAGACCAATTAAGCATCATCAACAAATTGTGTACTGTGAAAAACACATTCTTCTTCTTTATGTAACAATAATAGATACATTAGTCTGCAACGTCAGTGCACCATTAAGGTCAGAAAAGTCAATGGGAATTGGAATGGTAATAATAGCCTATAAATAGCCTGATTCATAATGAAGAAAAATGAGGATGGTCAATGTGATTGGGAAGACAGGGAAAGATCATGCTCAACATTTAAGTGGACTGTGGGGAAATATGGGGTGCAAAGTTAAGATATCCGAAAAGTACACACAGATGTCTGACTTCTGGCTGAAGGTCACAGGTTGAGAAAAGTTTCAGAACATCTCATATTTTAGCATGTAAAACAATCACTGGGGAACTTGTTAAATTGTAGATTTTCTCAGAGTTTTTTCAAGAGAAGTGAAGATCTCTCAAAAATGTTGCAAAAATAAATTTTTCCTAGGAGCCATTTATTGCAATTTTTTTAAGTTGTAGAGAATAAAAATATAGTGCAATTAAAGGGTAAAAATAGCTATCACATATTTTCATTATTAATTTTTTTTAAGTTCAGCTTTTGTTTTTCTTGCATTTGCTCTATTTCATTCCAAACGATATAAAACTGTAGTTTAAAAAAATATATCAAGGGCCTCTCAAGTCTTGTTTATGAGGCAGAAGGGCAATACAAGAGATTTTCAGACTCTAGACCTAAGGACTCAATATTGCTTGAGTCTCACAACCACTACAAAGGTCATAGCCTGTAATATTCAAGGGTCCATGCAGAGCAAGAAACTGAACTTGGGTCTGGCACATGCTAAACATTCACTTTAATGTCTGAACTATCTCCTGACTAGTGAAGTTTCAATTGTTTATATCTGTTGTTTAAAATAATAGTGGTCTTATAAAGGATTTATATAAATCACTAAAATCAGAACAGTAGATGAAAAAATAAGGACCATAGCATTGTAAAAGTTCTGTAATCAGCAGAATCTTCTGTTAGTCTGAGAACATAATTCTCTAACTAAACATTGAACATTCAGTCTGACACACAAAAAATCTATTATGTTAGGACATTAGGTGATAATTATTTAACTACTTGTATCCTGATAATTAACCTTAACATATAGTCACCTGTATATAATCATATACGCATATGTCCCTAGAAATGTCAAAAATCATCATTATAAGCACTTTAAATATCTGATATTATTTGCGTAAGTTATTCTTCAATGCTATTTAGAAAGTTATAAATGTGATTTAAATCATTTACTTTAAACTTAGGTTAACATCTGGATCATTTTGATCTTCCTAAATTGAGAAGAATCCAATAAAATATTCTCCTACTTGTCTTACAGGGATTCTAGATAAATGGAAAGCTCATCACTTAAGAGGATAATTTAATATCTTATCCTGCCTCAAATCATATAACATGACATTTGCTTGAAAATGCTATCATATATGCCATGGTCACCATCCGTTAGTGCTTGCCATAAATCTTCAGGTTGAAAGAATAAAGAGATAAGATTATATGAAAAAAATAAAATTTACATATGATATATATTTATACTATTTTATTTATGGATTAGTTAAAAACTAATATTTTTTTTAATTTTTATTTTTTTATTTAAACACCTTGATATTTTTATGCACATAAATATAATCAAATTTGGGTTTCCTAAATAAGTAAAATAGTAACTTTTTTTTCTTTTTTAGAGATCATGTGAATGGTCCTAAAATCAAATTTCTCCTTAACTCATATGCTGTCTGGTTTGAATTATATATAATTATATAATATAATGTTAATATATTAATTATATATAATATAACTATAACAATTTTATCTACTATATTAATTACATATTAATATAGTAGTACATATAATTATATTATAAATATTAGTTAATTATATTATCTATATAGATAATATATCTATATTATACTTATAGATATATATTTATATTATAGGTCTATATATAGATGTGATATGTATCTAAAATATATACATATATACTTTTCTTGAGAAATTATTTTTCATACGAATTTAAGATTCTCCTGTTTTCTAAGCACAAAATAATGGTTTATTGTGGACCATGGAGAATTCTAGGAGCATTCTCTGTTTTCCAGCCCATATATTTGCCCATTACTTACACAACAAAATAATGATTGCAAATAATTTTAAAAGACAATTGCAATGATATCCTGAGTTTTACAAAGAGCCTATCTAGAGCATTGTGTATTATCAACTATTTATTGAAATGAAAGAACAAAACAAAGTCATCCTTAGAAATTTCATTTTGTATAGCCACAATTCTAAATTTGAACATGAATTACTAAAACACAAACATTATTCAAAAATCATCTAAAATTTTATTTGGTCTTTTAAACCACTGATTTATTTTTTTTTTCTGATCTTGTTTTATGCCAGTTGGGTCAAAATTATTGTGATCTCAAAACACGCAATTTTGTTGTTTTATTTGAAATAGACTGAGGATAGCAACAGGCACTTCAATGTAATAAGACCAACCTATAATTTTTCTTTGACTTTGCTTCAAGGTACAATACCAAAAATCTAAAAGTCTTTTATGACACGATAATCAGTTATGCCTTATTCTTTCCTACCCCACAAGTTAAGAGAACATCTACCTTCAAGTCTTCACAATGCTAAGTAACCATCGAACAATGAAACATTGTGGGGTAGTGGAAATTAATAACTCCACAATCTTTGATAATGTGTCATTAACATCACTAAGCAAGTGCCACCTCTTATGCTATATGTCATAACAAAATAGAATTCGTCATGTGTAGATCATGGGTTATGCAGTTTTTGAAACAGAAGGAAGTATATGCTGTCAATAATATGCTGTCAATGCTATATTGGACAAATGCTTTCAAATTCCAAGAATTAAATTGCTAACAATGTTGTCTTCATTGATTTAGCCATGATAGTGTGTCAAATGATGTTTTCTTTGTGCTTAGATACAAGTTTTCTCCCTAGACTTACTCAATTCTGGTCAGTCAATAAACTTTGGGGAAGATTTCTGGCTTTTTTTTAAATGCCTATTTTGTAGGCATGATAACAAGGTAGACTTGGGTACCTGTAACACTTTTAAACTCCTTACCTTGGCAGATTTGAATTGATCTTTACAGAACTTACCAAGATACTTATCTTATGATACTTTTCTAAGAAGTCACTCATGTTACCGACAAACGGGTTTCTTAGAATTAAGCTCTCATTCAAAGTATTCTTATTGTATATTCTTTTTATTAGGACTATAATCCTTCTAAATTTTCTTTTTCTCAAGATAATCTAGTGAAAAATAGATGACAAAACTGAAAAATAAATGTTTTCTTTTTTTCTTACTCAAATTTCTTTTAAAATGTTCCTTTTTCTCTTCATTATTTTTCACCTAATTTTCTTTGTATTTGTTGTAATTTTAGTTCAGTTTTAAGTATGCTTATGTATTTTGGAATTTTCATATCAGTGTTTTCATTTTATGCTCTTTAGTTCATTTTACACATAGGACACTATAAATTAGGGTTTGTTTTTTAGTTTGTTAGTTTTGTTTTGTTTTTTTTTTTGGTTTTTTTTTTTTTTTTTTTTTTTTTTTGGTTTTTGGGTCACACCTGGCAGTGCTCAGGGGTTATTCCTGGCTCCAGGCTCAGAAATTGCTCCTGGCAGGCACAGGGGACCATATGGGGCGCCGGGATTCGAACCGATGACCTCCTGCATGAAAGGCAAACGCCTTACCTTCATGCTATCTCTCCGGCCCCAGTTTTGTTTTGTTTTAGAGGCTCCCTTTTGTCTCTGCATGCAAAAAACATATCTGACTTATGTGATGTCAGAAATGAAATCTCTTTGACCACATGTTAGGCAAGTGCCTTCCTCACAGTACTATTTCTTTGACTCTAATAATAAAATTTTGACAAACAATGATCCTTAAATATCTTCGTGATATTTTTTTCTGATTGCATTGGGGGTTAATAGCAAAAGAAGTAAACTTCTAGCAACATATCTTGGTGATGATTAATTTTATATCTAGGTCACAGAAGGTCTACAATTTTAAGACTTCATTTTTGATTTGTTTATGAAACTGTGTCTAGATGAAATAAACATTTTACTCTTGAAGCTAAGTAAATCAGATTGCCTTGTTTTTGTGGGTGGAAATCTAGCAACATTGAAACTCTTCTGCATTAAGCTGAGATAGAACTCAGATTAAAACATTGGAGCTCTTAGGTCTTCAGCCTGCTGATCTCACTGTAACTACAGCTGCTCTACATGGTAGTATTTGTTTGTTTGGTTGGTTGGTTGGTTTGGTTTGGTTTTGGAGCCATACCCGGTGACTCTCAGGGGTTACTCCTGGCTTTGCAGTCAGAAATCGCTCCAGGGGGCCGGAGCATTGGTGCAAGCAATAAGGCGTTTGCCTTGCACATACTAACCTAGGATGGACCACAGTTCTATTCCCTGGTGTCTCATACAGTCCTTCAAGCCAGGAGCAATTTCTGAGAACATAGTGGGAGTAACCCCTGAACATCATCGTTTGTGCCCCCCCAATAAAAAAGAGAAATCACTCCTGGCTCCGGGGGCCATATGGGACGCTGGGGAATCGAACCTAGGTCCTTCCTCAGTCAGCCACATGCAAGGCAAACACCCTACCACTGCACGATTGCTCTGGTCCTACAAGCTAGAATTTAACCTAACTAGTATATGTGTATAAGCCATGTATTAAATACACGAATGTATTAAGTGTGACTCTTTAATAGTGTTTAATAATATTTTGAAATATAATTTAAATGTTTTACATATAATTATCCAGGTGAGGTGATAATTCCTTTATATAAATGAAAATGACTACACAGTAAGTGCCCCAAGTGCATTTTAGAATAACATGTATCCTATTATTGTGCAAATCCTTATATTAAATTAATAAATGACAAGTTGGTATTTTTAAGTTGGTATTTTTATAGTGTCTTTTCAAATGTTTTATTTCTTTACTTATTTTTTCTCTACATTACTAACATAATGAGTAAGAAATATTAAAGCATTCAACTAACTATGTTGCCTATTTCTTTGTATAAGATTTCGCTTTTTATATTTGAAAGCTTCATTCAAAAATTTTGAATTTTTATGCTCTCTTTATGAAATAGCTTTTATGTCAAGATGAAATGGCTTTCATCTTTACCACTTTGAAATTACCTTTTCCTGATAGTGATATCAGTCCAGGTTTTTTTTAAATTAATGTTAACATGTGATATATATGTGTATCCTTTAGAAAGTATATATATATGCATATACTAGCATAATATATGATATACATATAATTTATAATTTATACATATATGAAGTATTGATGAATTTTATATATTTCATACTTGCCAGCTTATTCTATCTAAAAAATCCTATTTTTGAGTTTCAGTTTATTGACCATTTTAATTTGACATTATATATCAAATGTTTATATTTGTGTTTAGCATATTATTGTTGTTATTTTTAATATGATCTCCTATGCTTGTTGCCTTTTATATCTAGGTAAATTCATTATATTTTCTTATGCTTACTTGCTTTGCTTATTTTTGTTGATAAATAAAAATGTTTCTGTTTTGAAGATTAATTTTCCCATATTTGAATGTTAAGGTACTTTGACTACTAAAATACATTTTTATTAAATGTCTTTTACAATAATTTTTCCCAATAAGTGAACACTTTGGGGGAGATATTAACCACGACACTTTTACCCTTTAAAAATATTCTTTACTTTGCTGCTTATAATACACACAGCTGATATATGTGTCCAAATTCAAGTCTTATTCTATATGTCCTATATATGATGTACTTTTAATATTTAGTAGATTTATTTTAATTATACTAGTCTTTAGTGATTATTATTTTACTACAAGAAATGCTAATCATGAAGCTGTAGCACTAGTAAACATTTTAAACTCTTGTCTTGCACTCACCTGCCTAGTTTTGATTCCTGATATTCCATATGATTCCCCAAGGTCACCTATTGAGACCATCTGGTATTAACAGGTACAACCCCACATCAAAATTAAACAGAAATAAAATGTCATTCTTTGGGGAGAAAGAGGTTGTGGCCACACACAACTGTGCTCAGTGCTTATTCTTGGATCTGTTCTAAGATCATTTCCAGCAGTATTCTAGGGGAACACATAGTGTCCGGAATCTAGGGTCTGCAGAAGATATGCATGTAAGACATGTGCCATAATCCTGTGCAATTTTTCTGTCCCAAAAGTTTCAATGTAAAAGTAACAAAAATTTATAATTTTGAAATATGGATTTACATATAGAATTTAGAAGATTGGGATAACAAGTATATACATAAATGTCTTAGTTTTTAAATACAGTGTTTTCACTTACTAAAAATATTTTTTCCAAAAGGGCAATGCATAATAGGAATAAAAATGAAATAAAGACAGAATAAAAAGATAAACAAATATATACTCTTTTACTAATCCTCCCACATAACCATGATTTTTTTTTTAGAATTTTGCACAAGAATATAATACCAAGGGAACAGAAAGTACAGGGGTTAAAGTGCTTGCCTGGAAAAGACAGGCCCTAGTTTGATTTCCTGATCTTGTAGCCACAAGTTTGATATCTGAGGTCAAATATGATTATTAAAATATTTCTAGATATGGGGCCGGGAAGGTGGCGCTAGAGTTAAGGTGTCTGCCTTGCAAGCGCTAGCGTAGGACGGACCATGGTTCAATCCCCCCGTGTCCCATATGGTCCCCCCAAGCCAGGGGCAATTTCTGAGCACATAGCCAGGAGTAACCCCTGAGCATCAAACAGGTGTGGCCCAAAAACCAAATATATATATATGTATATATTTCTAGATATGAGAAGCTAGCATGAACAAGTAGATATTCATTATTGAGATTGCATATGAATCAATATCAAATCACTAGGAAAATATTAGCATCATTATAATTATATTTTCAGTAATGTATGCTAGGCTATTAAATATTAGTTCAAAAGAAAAAAGATGCAAAGTTAATAGGAGACATGTAATCAGGGTTAAGAACAGCATTGCACATCTAATAAATTATTTTAACTTTATATTTGTTTTTTGTTTTGTTTTGTTTTTTTGGTTTTTGGGTCACATCCGGCGGTGCTCAGGGGTTACTCCTGGCTGTCTGCTCAGAAATAGCTCCTGGCAGGCACGGGGGACCATATGGGACACCGGGATTCCAACCAACCACCTTTGGTCCTGGATCGACTGCTTGCAAGGCAAACGCCGCTGTGCTGTCTCTCTGGGCCTTAACTTTATATTTGTAAAAGCACAGTTTTATTTTTACTTCAAACAGAACAAACAAGAAGCCAACCAAAATAACTTTAATAAAAACAATTGGTAATAAGTTTAAAAATAGAGATAAATATATATTTATTTAATTAAAATGTTCAAATATATCATTATGTTGTTAAACTTAATTTTAATGAATATTATAAAGTATAATATGAATAATATGAATATGATTAATATGAAAAACGTCATGTTCTGAAATCTAAAAACTATACTATAAGAAATAACTTCAATAATAACCAATTAATTTTAACATCATCACTAATTTATTACTATTAATTTAATTAATAATTTATTTTAGTTGTTAAGTATATAATTAGTTCTCTTTTAAATTTTCATTAAATTTATTTTTTAAAAATGCATCACATAGTTGACATAACTGATCATAATACATTTTTTTCAAGATGACCTAAAGCAAAATATTAAAAAAATAGAAAATAAAAAGACTAAAGAGATGGAAGAGAAAGGAAAGAAAAGGTCAGTAGCAAGTATGTTTTTGCAAATTATTGAATCACCAATGAACTCATCAAAGCACTAGCAGAAGGTTTAGTAAGCACTTCTTTTTTTTTTCTTTTTGTTAAGGATAAGAGTTAAAGAAATACAGTAAAAATAGTGTGAGAGTGGTAATTATTGTTGTTTGCATAGGCCCAGCAAAATATGGGGAAAATGGAAAGGAAAAGCCTAAATACAAGGAGACCTTACCCCTGAAGTTTTCTGGCATAAGACTGATTCTGGGCTCCAGGGATACTTGGTTGTCCTACCCCTGTGTCATTCTCTGTGATCCTAGTAAAAATTTTCGCACTATCTCTGTTTCTGTGGTTAGAGATTCTAGTTTCTGTGCATATCCTACATCAAAGTCGGGATGATGTGGAGTGTCCTCTAGTTTCACCTCACCATTAGAGGGCAATGCGGAGAGCTCTGCCCTGAAAGCAGGTTTTTGCTGTTGCTAAGTCCTCTGGGAATGTAAGTTCTTAAATTGTTAAACGTTTTTCTATTTGCATGGATTTTGAACCCTAAGTGAAAACAACATTTACAATCTTACTGCATATGAGTAAAACAGAAAATACTTGCTTTGTAGAATATAATATGTTTAAATTTTATCTGCAGACTTTACTGGGTCATGTGGTGTCCAGATATTTGATCAAACAAATACTTGGTGTTTCTTTCTTTAAAGGTGCTTTTGGTTAAAATAAACATTTAAGTAAGTAGAGTGATTAAACAGAATACATTTGATGTCTGCACCTGACCAGCTCCATAAACTTACTTCGTTCTTAAAAGAAACAAACTCAGCAGTCAAAAATTATGGGGACACCAACCACACAGCTGAAATCTGGCTATCGTGGGAGGAGAAAGAAGACCAAGTTCCAGCGCTGCAAAATCCACTCCTGCTGCACCCATCACACACAATCAGTTTCAGCAATAGTCCTGTTTCACTGTGCTCCGATGGCTCTCAGCAGAGACACTAATCTGATCAAATTTTCAGGAATGCTTGTATTTGGGCTAACGGAGCAGGACTTTTTTTTATTGGATTTAGTGCAGGCACCCTGCCTCTGCCATCACCTACTTCCGGAAGATCTGGCAGTTGCAACCAAATCCACAGAAGCTGCAATAGTGCTTGGAATTCATGGACTGTGCAGCAGCATTTGCAGACACTTGATAACTCCATTTTTATTTCATTTCTGAAGGAACACACTTATTTAGATGCCAATGTGTCACATATTGTTCAGGGACTGAAGTAAAAGAATGATCAACTAAGAAGAACTTATTAAACATGACTAATGACCTCATTGTGAGATACAATATTTTTCAAAAATTTTCATGTTGCTGTACTTTTTTTGTCTACCATACATATATATATATGTATGATAGATATATGATAATATATATATTGGTTTTTGGGTTACACCCAGCTGCACTCAAAGGTTTCTCCTGGATTTGCACTCAGAAATTACCCCTACCAAGCTTAGGGGACCATATGGGATGCCAGAAATTGAACTACCTGCCATACTGGGTAAGGCAAAAAGACCCTACCTCTGTGCTATCTTTCCAGCCATTTTGATTTTTTATGGGCTTTTTTTATTGTTGTTGTTTTGTTTTGTTTTGTTTTGGGGCCACACCCAGTGACACAGAGTTTGATGCTGGCTATGCGCTCAGAAATCACTCCTGACTTGGGGGATTGAACCATGCTAGGCTCGAGCAGGCAAGGCAGATGCTTTATCACTTGCACCACCACTCCAGTCCCTTGATATTTTTTCCCTTGATATTTTTTAAAAAAATAATTTATCCCCCATTTACTGGGAAACAATGTGTTATGATCAACTATGCCATCTATTTAATAAGAGAAATTAAACTTAATATAAAAACAAATATCCTCTTCATCTAATTAGTTGAAAACCAGTATGAAAACAAACTCTGACTCTTTCATAGAAAAAAAAAATTCCTGTTTCCAGCTTCTATTAGATTTGCCACATTTGAGGGGTTCGTTGAAATAGAACAGTGGGTGAGGAACTTAACATATATGAAGATTCAAATCACTCTTGGGACGAGAGTGATTCTCAACAAATGAACCAGGATTAAGCCCTGAGCACAGCCAGGAATAACTCAAACTTGCACTACTACCACCTCTCTCCAACATTAAATGAAATTGCACTTTACCCATTTTTTCAGTCTCTTGGTCCTGAATTGAGACAAGGACTAAAACACTAAAACACTCTTTCTGGTTCTGGTGTATTCAGTATATAGGATAGAATTGCTTGAGAGTTAGAAGCTTATCATTATATTTCTAATATATATTTTATATTATATATGCATATACTGATATATCCCCAATATACTTATACATATTTGTGAATGTGTGTTTTATATAAGTTCAATACAATGCTATTTTTAAAATAATGACAAATTACGTAGATGACTTTAGAAAAATCACATTTTAAACCTTTCTGTTCCTACTAGTAAAATATGATTGCTAACATTGGACTCATTTTAATAAAGACATATATATATATAAGGGAATATCATTATTTGTTTGTGATATATTTTTAAACTGAAAACACAGGAAAATTCTATATAAAGATAAATATTAAGAAATGGCAAAATAGGGGCCAGAGCAGTGGCACAGTGGTAGGGCATTCGCCTTGCACATGGCTGTCCTAGGACGGACCATAGCTCAATCCCTGTCATCCAGTATGGTCCCCCAAGCCAGGAGCGATTTCTGAGTGCATAGCCAGGAGTAACCCCTGAGGGTCACTGGGTTTGGCCCAAAATCAACAAACAAACAAACAAAAAAGAAAAAGGCTAGAACATTAGCACAAACAGATCATTTGCCTTGTACTTGGTCGAACGAGACAGACCTGGATTCGATCCCCAGCATCTCATATAGTTCATTGAGCCTACCCGGTGCGATTATTGAGAGCATAGTCAGAAATATCCCCTGAGTGTTCCCAGGTATGACCAAGAAAAAAAATAAAGAAATGATACAATATAGAACCTAAGAAGTATACTTTGAAGATGTGTTTTCATTAGGAAACATAAATGTTTAATTATAGCATTGAGATTAAAATATGATTATACAGTGATTATATTTTATGTTGTTGAATACATTTTGTCAAAATATAGATTATGGGAAAAGCTCTTGGAAAATTATATTATTAAATAAATACATTTATCCTAGCGTGTGTAAATATAAATTTGGAAACTCTTGTTATGATCATGTTTTGTAGAAAATTTTTAAATTTTTAAACTAATGAAATTTAAAAATAAACTGATACATTTTACAGGTTTTAGGTCGTCAATATCTAACAATTTGAGTTACATTTTTACATATCTCAGTTGTGGCCTGCTTATCAAAATTCTGATTCAACTATAAAATGAGGTTAAATTAGTACAGTACAATTATCACTTCACAAAGTCTGCTAGATTATACACAGCCACTTTCTAAATTTAGTTAATTCTAAATTATGCCTTTAGTGAATTCATAATATACCCAAGGCAGAAGTATTTTGCTCTACAATAAGTATTATATAGTTTTACATTTCTTATTTCTTAGAAAAGTATAAATTCTTATTATTTCAGCAAAAGAAGGGAATCTTTTTTTTATGATTGTGCAGTCTTCTCTGAATATTCATGATTGTTCAAATGATGGAATCTTAAGTATTGTTAAAAACATTTAATGTTTTTTTGTTTGTTTTTTTTATTTTGGCCACAGTCGGTGACATTCATACTGGCTATGCAGTAAGAAATCACTCTTTGCTTGGGAGGCCGTATAGGATGCCAGGGGACTGAACCGCCCCCCATCCTAGGTTAGTTTGTGCAAGGCAAGCACCCTACCATTTGTGCCACTGTTCTGATCCCAAAAACATTTATTTTTTATTTAGAATTTAATTTTATTTAATGTAAATATATTAAGTTATTAATTCTTAACTTTATATAATGGACTATATTATAGCAATTTAATAAATTTTCACTAATGCATAAATAATATTAATTATATATTATTTCATTAGATGGCAGAATGATTTATTGTAAATATTTGGATTTAGCCTGTCTAACATATCATTGTAGGAAGTTATTGAAATCAAGTTCCATATATTCATTTTATGTTGCTGATATTTTGGGGAGGAAGGAGGGTCACAAATTGCAGTAGTCAGGTCTTTATACTGGCTCTGGGCATACTTCTGACAGGGGACCACTTGAGATAAACCCTGTGTCAGCCACATGCAAGAAAAACAGTTGTACTCTGAATCCAGTCCCCTTATTGTTTATCATTATTGTATGTATATATATTTATATTGCTTACAATATATAATATATATTGATTACAAAGATACAAACCTTATTGTTTACAAAATGAGCAGCAAAACATATAAAAACCTTATAAGTTAGTAAAAAGATAACATTATTTTTATATTTTTGCTTGCTTGTTATTAAGATATATCCAGTGTTGCTTAGGTTTTATTATCAGGGGTTATTTCTGATGGTCCTCAAGATATTAGATCACATACTGAGAATTGATCTAGGGCTGGGTGCATTCAGGACAAGTGCCTTAACTACTCTATAATATCTATCATCTCCCACTTTTTTATTTTGGGGGGGGGCACACCTGGCTATGTACTCAGAAATCTCTCCTGGTGCGGGGGACCGTACGGGATGCTGGGGATCAAATTGAGGTCCATTCTGGATCAGCCGCGTGAAAGGCAAACACCCTACTGCCGTGCTATCACATTGACCCCTACCTCCCACTTTTTTGTGTGTGGTAGACACTTGGAAGTGCTCAGAGGTTACTTCTAGATCTTCATTGAGGAATCACTCCTGATCTCTCAGGGACCATTTGGATGCTAGGGGACCATACTTGGGTTAGTAAGATGCAAGGCAAGTGGCCTACCCACTGTATTATCATTTCTGTCTCAACTCTCACAATTTTCTTTTATTATTCAGTGAATGAAAAATTTTCTCAGCAGAGTATATCTAAGGAATTAATACTCCACATAATGTATTTTAAAACTCTTATAACTTCTTTTGATTTATTCCATATGCATATAACTAAATTTACCAATATATTTACATAATATTGAAGATTGACAATCCAATTATCTAATAATTAAATTAAGAGAATTTATAAAATACTACCAATTTCTGATTAAGCAAAGTCTAGTTTTATTAATAAATAAGATGAAAGAAATATCAGTGAATTTTAATTAAGATGAGATTATTTTTATGTGGACAATTTGATATTTGATTAAGAAATCATTTAAAAACACTCACCTTTATTTAAAATAACTATAAATTATGCATATACAGTACAAATTTATTTATATGTATCTAAAATTTTGAAACAAATGTCCTAGGTGTAAAAGTAAGAATAAAAGTCAGATTTCAAGGGTCAAAACTAATATTAAGTATTCATAAGTTGTTGCTACTGCATTTATAGGACAAAAACTTGAGGTGCACTGATCACATCAAACAGAAACATTGGGTTTTCCAATATTGATGAATATTGGGAAAAATTTTTATCTTCAGTAGGCTATATTATTTTTTTATTTTTAGGAAAATAAAAGTCAATAATTAAGTATAAACATTGGTTATGACAGAATATATTGCAAAGGCCCCAGGCAGAATAAAGCAAAGATTTTCTAGATGGACAAAGCCTCCAATGTTACTCAGATATTGTACTCAGCCTCCTGATCTTTCATTATCTTCTTCAAACTACTGATTTAACAAGCTAACAAGGTAAAATGAATCTTGTCCAAACTTCCTTTTCTAGGAAAGGATGGATGTAAATTGATTCTTCCCAATTTGATGTACTTGATAAAATTTGCAACACAATCAGTGTGGCATTGTGAATGATTTTTGCCAGATGTGATTGTATTAACAGTAAGTCTCAGGAACATACAAGTTATAAATAAAACTCTAGAACTGAGCTGTCATTTCCATAGACCAGGGTCATGAACAACATCAGAATGCCAGATTTCAGTGTCTGATTCTCATGAGTTCACTTGTGGTAGCAACACCAATTACTTCCTAGTGTTAAGATCCATCAATGATCTAAGAATTTATAAAATGTGCATGATAGCAGCTTAATCTACCACTGTTTATAATATTGGTAGCAGGCATTAGTCTGCTGAATCACAGTGAAATAACTCAATTCAGAAAGTTTGTTCTTAATGTGCCTGCTGATTCCTCCTCCTCATATTCCACCAGGACACTGAGTGACACTTGTGTCTATGCTGTCCACCTTGCATAAATACATGACACATGGGGCCTAGTTAGTAACCCAATTTCAAAGTTTGTCACTCAGTCTTGATTGGGTTATTTCTAAAATAGCATACTAATCCCAGACTTCCCTGTGGGACTGACTGGAATCTCTGTTGTAAATTCCTTGTAGCCTATTCATTTCCTATGCCAAATCCTGTTTCCCCTCATTATTTTAAGTTGCTTTACCTAAGAGTTTTTCCAAGTAGGACACCTGCACTCAAATCCTTATTATTTAAAAACTGCTGTCTCTAAGAACCAACTTATATATATGGAGAAAAGCCAAGAAACTCTTTTGTATAGGTTTTTGACAGTTACAAAATAATCAAGAGGTCTTGAGGGATAAAAGTTTAAATCTACAACCAGGCTAGTAAACCAAGTATGTTGAGGGAGCTGAACTTTTGAAGTTTGTTGTAGACATTCGTCTCCATAGGTCTCTATTGGGCCTGAAAAATCTTAAAAGCGTGTTCTAACAGATTTTTCGATTCTCAATCATCAGGCCAAGAATATTTGGATTGTACACAGTTTTAAATACAGGGATGCTATTATATCAACAATAGACACTTCTCATTCTAATAAAGATATTTATTTGACCTTTATACAAAACTTTATTAAGTTTTTGCAAGCATTAAAATGCAAGTGATCGCTAAATAATGAGTTCTTCTGGTCTGAAATAAACCTCAATTATTTAGTGACAAATTCTATATTAAGTTAAACATAAGACAACATAACATAAGACAATTTGCAATAGATTGCTAATGATGCTCAGGGGTTACCCTGACTATGCCAGGGCTACTCCTGGCTATGCACTCAGAAATTACTCCTGGCTTGAGGGACAATATGGGATACTTGGGATCAAACCGAGGTCCATCTGCCTGCAAGATGGAGGCTTGCACTGCATGCACTATCACTCTGACCCCTGGAAGACAATTTTTAAATAGGTCAGTCGGTAGATGTTCTTACAGTCTTGGGAAGGAAAACATGTTAAGCACAAATGACTTTGGAACATTAGCTTCTTCATGTTATCTTCAAAGCTTTCTACTATTGAAATTTATTAGGTTTTGGGTATTGTGCCCTCAGATAAGATGATAGAATGTATTCAAATTCTGAAATAGGACTTTATATTTTATAGACATATGCAAATTAAAAAATTAACACCAGTTGTAGATTTAATCAGACTGCTGAATTACAATAAAACATGTCTCTTGTATAATCAGTGAATGAATCAGTTGTAAAAAGTATAGATCTCTTAAAACAGAATAGTCTTGAATCAATACTTTGAATTTATCCTACTAAATCTCCATTACCCGTATAATCAATTCTGTTTAAATACCTAATAAAAATACATCTATTGTCATTAAAGACAGTATAAGTTCACTTCAAATGGTTAACATATAAAGGCTTGTCAATATTTTCCAGCCTCATTCATAACCCTCAGTATCAGAAAAGCATGTTCAAGTAGGACAAAGCATACTATAAATAAGAAATTAGCTACAAACCAAAATAATGTATAATAATTTATATCATCAAAGACATGAAAATGATGTGTAAGGATAATGTATAAAAGTAATGAAAAAGACATTAAAATAATTTCTGATTATATCACATTTATTGATATTGATATAACAAATAGTGATTTGATTAGGATAAGATCAAAATATAAAGTTTATGATTTTATTGGTTTATTGCCCTACTTTAGGAAATATTATGTCCTGAACAGTAGTAATTTCAAATGACTAAATAGAACATTAGGTAATCATAAAGTTATACACTATTTTCTCAAGTTTTTCCAGCTTACTAAGGTACTACTAACTTCCAAAGTGTAAATGTATATATATATAATTTTATGAATATATATACATATATATGTATAGGATATGTATAGGGGTAAAATTTCTACTGACATAACAACCACAAGCAAAGTACCAATTATAATAATATTTATTGAAACTAAATATTGAGATTCTTTAAGGATATTTTCTAAAAGATTAAAGTATAGTCTTTATAAAGATATTAAAAATTGTTACCAAGCACTTGAAATATATTTAGGCAATAGTAAATATCAATGATAAATCTCTCTAAATATAAGTGTATCTGAAAGGCATAGATCATTACCTAAAATGGTTGATCACATTCTATCATTTATTTGATAAAAATTTCTGTGCATTGAAGTAAATAATAAATTTGTAATTTATTACTTGTATTTACAAGTAAATAAATTTATTTTTTGTGATAATTCTGAAATTTTGAAAATTATTATAAAACTACGACTACCAAATTGTTCATAATATAATTAGTCCAAATATTAAGTGTTTCAATACCAACCCCACTGGCAGTGACCTTCTCTTCATTAATGTCATAAGTTTGCAACCCACCACCCCATCAGCCCTCTAAACAAATATAAATATATTTCATATTATTTGTTAGAACACAAAAGCAAACAAAATTATCACAACTTAGATCAATAACAGTCAATTTATGATAATTGAGACATCTCATAATGGAGCTTCTAAAATCATTGTCTGAGGATTTAATGGACCATTTTGTTCTAGTTAATACTCTGGGTTATTGTTTTCACTGATATTGGTGGTACATAAAAATTTTTATTCAAATTTTCTATCATGCTTTGGAATGGTGAAATATGAAATTTGGAGATGTTTTATAGCCACATGTATGACTATATGTGGTCCTGGAGTTGGAATAAATTGGTTGCTTGCAGCTTTATGAGATTTATTTGTGGAATGAACTACTTCAAAGGCAGAGGTTGTCAGGTGTGGCTGTAGACTGCTGTGGCTTCAGGCACAAAAAGCAATATGCCTGCCCTATTCTAAGAAATCTCTAGAGTTTTCAACATGAGTTGGTCTACTTGGGATGATCAGGCTGCTGCATCATTTTCTTTTCTAGATAAGTTGTGAAGCTAGACCATTTCTCTGTGAGTAAGATGGTGGCTGTGACTGGGGACTTCTGAGTTTTCAGGTAATAGGGACAGGGTGTGTGGTGGTATATCTTAAGTTTTAACCTCCCTTGGGTTCACCGAATATTTTATTACACAAGAAATGTTATATCCCCCAAGAAATCGATTTTTTGCACCAAAGAACAGATTTTTATGCAAGAGAAATGATCAACATGATTATAAAATTCACTCTTTTGCCACAAATCCCAATATACAAAAGCATCTGGATTTATAAATAAGTGTAATGATTTATATTATTGAGTATTTAGTCATGTCAGCGAGAAAGAAATGTTTAAATGTGAATTAATGTTACAAATTACCACATATTTTTAAATTAGCAACTGATATATGATGCTCTTCTCTCATATAACAAAGTATCAAATAACAAAAGAAGTGAAGTATTTTTCACTATTACACTTAATTACTTTTTAAACATTTTACTTAATGTATTTCCAATTTATAGTTTTTTACACTTGTATTCAAGGGAGGAATGTTCCATCTAAGGCTCTAAAACATTCTTCTGTTGAGTTTGATGGCTAAATTGCCACCTGGCAACATTAATTTTCATACAATTGAAACAAGAATAAAATAGGGATACTAATTATCATTATCAAGGGAACAGAGCTATATACAGAGGTATTTTTTCTGGAACTCAGAATATCCTTTGGAATAACTAATAATATTTTCATATATAGTGGTAAATATTTATGTAATAGTGATCCAATACATACAAGCAAATCAAAATAAACTCAAGCTACACTCAGCAGTGCACATGGCTTACTCCTGGCTCTATAATGCTCAGGGATTATTAATGGTTGGTCTCAATAGGGTGATGGAAACAAAGCCAGTTCAACTGGAAACAAGACTAAGTGCCTTATCTGCTGTACAATCTCTTTGGCCCAGCACTTGTTTTTCGAGTATTTCATTGCTTATATTCAGTATGTTAATTTCACATTAAAAATGATTTTGTTGTCTTAAACCAATAAGTTTCAACCTAATAACGTTTAAATTAGGAGATTAAAAAAATAGCACCTGAATTTTGAGGTATGGTTTAGGGATTTTATACGAAATACTGAAGTAAGGGAATTGTAAACCCCAACTACAACATTGTGATCAACTGAGAATCACAGACTGTAGAAATTGGCTTTCTTTCAGCCTTTTTATAATACTTGTGTAAACATAAAAATATTAGTGTGTTTTATTTCTTATGTACATGGAACTTAGCATTACATCTCCAGAATGTATTGCAAAATGCAAGGCAACAACCTCTCTCATATAACCCCAATAATTCTACACAAGAGAAGATACATTTTCTGTGGGGAATGTAGAACATACTTTAATGCTAAATTCCATGTACTATTTAAATAATTTTAATAGGCTCAAATCTAAAAGATAATGAAAAGGTAATCAGTTCCTGAATACTTTATGTAACATCATAGGAGTATGGTAGATACATAAATAACATAGTATTGAGAATATATTTTATTTTTTATTGTATTCCTTATGCCCCAAAGATGATTTGTTTTAGTCTCTTTTTGGAAAAAAATGTTCTTGCACTTTCACAATAGTTATTGTCTATATATTGGTGTGTATAGTTATATTCTGAAATAGTAGCATATTTAATTTGTGTGTTCTCATTCAAAAATTGATGTAATAAAATAAACTCTTACTGAAAATAATTAATTTTCAGTATTTATATTTATATATATTCAGTAATTAATAATAATTAATTAATAAAATAAGCTAATTCAAAAAAATAACATCTCTAGAGACTTCTTCCCACATAAAAGTACAAGATGATCATATATATTTTATAAAAAAATCAAAAAGTGAAGATAGGGCCCGGAGAGATAACACAGCGGTGTTTGCCTGGAAAGCAGCCAATCCAGGACCTAAGGTGGTTGGTTTGAACCCCAGTGTCCCATATGGTCCCCGTGCCTGCCAGGAGCTATTTCTGAGCAGACAGTCAGGAGTAACCACTGAGCACCGCCGGGTGAGGCCCCCAAAAAAATACAAACAAAAAAAAGTGAAGATAAAATTATTATAAAAATATTCTTTGGATAAGAAAAATATAGTTTCTGTAATTTTTTTTCGTAGCATCTCAGTCTGGTTTAGGTATCAAAGTGATGTTGGCTTCATAAAAGCTATTTGAAAGTGTTTCCGTTTGTTCAATTTCATGAAAGAGTCCTGCGGGGATTGGTAATAGTTCCTCTTGGAAAGTTTGAAAGAATTCAATAGTGAATCCATCTAAGCCTGGGCTTTTGTTTTTGGGGAGGCATTTGATAAACGTTCTAATTTCATCAATAGTGATGGGGGTGTTTAGATATGCTACATCCTCTTCCTTCAACCGTGGAAGATTATAAGAGTCCAAGAATTTATCCAATTCTTCCAGGTCCTCATTTTCAGTGGCGTAGAGTTTCTCAAAGTAGTTTCTGATTACCCTTTGAATCTTTGCCATTTCAGTAGTGATTTCTCCTTTTTCATTCCTAATACGAGTTATCAAGTTTCTCTCTCTCTCTCTCTCTCTCTCTCTCTCTCTCTCTCTCTCTTTCTTTGTTAGTTTTGCCAGTGGTCTATCAATCTTGTTTATTTTTTCAAAAAACCAACTGATGAATGCAGATGCAAAGATCCTCAACAAAATTGTGGCAAATAGGATTCAATGCCTCATTAAGAAGATTATCCAGGCCTGGAGAGATAGCACAGAAGTTTTTGCCTTGCAAGCAGCCAATCCAGGACCAAAGGTGGTTGGTTCGAATCCCGGTGTCCCATATGTTCCCTCATGCCTGCCAGGAGCTATTTCTGAGCAGACAACCAGGAGTAACCCCTGAGCACCGCCAGGTATGGCCCAAAAACCAAAAAAAAAAAAAAAAGAAAGAAAAAGAAGAAGATTATCCACTAAGATCAAGTAGGTTTCATCCCAGGAATGCAAGGATGGTTTAACATCTGTAAATCTATCAACATAATACACAACATCAACAACAACAAAAAATAAAAATCACATGATCATATCAATAGATGCAGAGAAAGCATTTGATAAGGTCTAACACCCATACCTGATCAAAATTATCAGCAAGATGGGAATGGAAGGAACCTTTCTCAATATATTTAAGGCCATCTACCACAAGCTAGAGGCAAATATTGTCCTCAATGGAGAAAAACTAAAAGCCTTCGCTCTAAATTCTGGCACAAGACAAGGCTGTCCTCTCTCACCACTGCTATTCAACATAGCACTGGAAGTACTCACTATAGTGATTAGGCAAAAAAAAGATATCAAGGGAATCTAGATAGGAAAGGAAGAAGTCAAGCTCTCACTGTTTGCAGATGACATGATTCTCTACTTAGAAAACCCTAAAGACTCTATCAAAAAGCTGCTAGAAACAATAGACTCATATAGCAAGGTGGCAGGCTACAAAATTAACACACAAAAATCAATGGCCTTTCTATACACCAGTAGTAATAATGAAGAAATGGACATTAAGAAAACAACCCCATTCACAATAGTGCCACACAAACTCAAATATCTTGGAATCAACTTGACTAAAAATGTGAAGGACCTATACAAAAAAAACTGTAAAACTCTGCTCCAAGAAATAAGAGAGGACACGCAGAAATTGAAACACATACCCTGCTCATGGATTGGCAGGATTAACATAATCAAAATATCAATACTCCTCAAAGCATTATACAGATTTAATGCTATCCCTCTAACAATACCCATGACATTCTTCAAAGAAGTGAATCAGGCACTTTTGAAATTCGTTTGGAACAATAAACACCCTAGAATAGCTAAAGCAATCATTGAGAAAAAGGAAATGGGAGGAATTACTTTCCCCAACTTTAAACTTTACTACAAAGCAATAGTTATCAAAACAGCATGGTATTGGAATAAGGACAGGCTCTCAGATCAGTGGAATAGGCTTGAATACTCAGAAAATGTTCCCCAGACATACAATCACCTAATTTTTGATAAAGGAGCAAGAAATCTTAAATGGAGCAAAGAAAGCCTCTTCAACAAGTGGTGTTGGCACAACTGGCTAGCCACTTGCAAAATATTGAACTTAGACCCCCAGCTAACATCATGTACTAAGATAAAATCCAAATGGATTAAAGACCTCGATATCAGATCCGAAACCATAAGATATATAGAACAGCACATAGGCAAAACACCCCAGGACATTGAGACTACAGGCATCTTCAAGTAGGAAACCGCTCTCTCCAAGCAAGTGAAAGCAGAGATTAACAGATGGGAATATATTAAGCTGAGAAGCTTCTGCACCTCAAAGGAAATAGTGCCCAGGATACAAGAGCCACCCACTGAGTGGGAGAAACTATTCACCCAATACTCATCAGATAAGGGGCTAATCTCCAAAATATACAAGGCACTGACAGAAATTTACAAGAGAAAAACATATAATCCCATCAAAAAATGGGGAGAAGAAATGGACAGTCACTTTGACAAAGAAAAAAAATACAAATGGCCAAAAGACATATAAAAAAATGCTCCACATCACTAATAATCAGGGAGATGCAAATCAAAACAACTATGAGGTACCACCTCACACCCCAGAGAATGGCACACATCACAAAGAATGAGAATAAACAGTGTTGGCGGGGATATGGAGAGAAAGGAACTCTTATCCACTGCTGGTGGGAATGCCGTCTAGTTCAACCTTTATGGAAAGCGATATGGAGATTCCTCCAAAAACTGGAAATCGAACTCCCATATGATCCATCTATACCACTCCTAGGAATATACCCTAGGAACACAAAAATACAATACAAAAACCCCTTCCTTACACCTATATTCATTGCAGCGCTATTTACCATAGCAAGACTCTGGAAACAACCAAGATGCCTTTCAACAGAGGAATGGCTAAAGAAACAGTGGTACATATACACAATGGAATATTATGCAGCTGTCAGGAGAGATGAAGTCATGAAATTTTCCTATATATGAATGTACACGGAATCTATTATGCTGAGTGAAATAAGTCAGAGAGAAGGAGAGAAAAACACAAAATGGTCTCACTCATCTATGGGTTTAAGAATAATGAAAGACATTCTTGCAATAATAATTTTCAGACACAAAAGAGAAAAGAACTGGAAGTTATAGCTCACCTCAGGAATCTCACCACAAAGAGTGTTGAGTTTAGTTAGAGAAATAACTACATTATGAACTATCCTAATAATGAGAATGTATGAGGAAAATGGAAAGCCTGTCTAGAGTACAGGCGTGGGTCGGGTGGGGAGGAGGGAGATTTGGGACATTGGTGATGGGAATGTTGCACTGGTGATGGGTGGTGTTCTTTACATAATTGAAACCCAAACACAATCATGTATGTAATCAAAGTGTTTAAATAAAATATAAAAAAAATTAAAAAAGGAAAAAATAAAATATAGTTTCATATAAAAACATAAGAAATGAACTATTAGCTGAAAACATCAGTTAACAGTAGAATAGAAAATATTATTTGAAATCACATAAAAATATTCTTCATCAGTATTAAGAGAAATAAAATAGTATTGGGATGGGGCCGGCGAGGTGGCGATAGAGGTAAGGTGTCTGCCTTGCAAGCGCTAGCCAAGGAAGGACCACGGTTCGATCCCCTGGTGTCCCATATGGTCCCCCCAAGCCAGGGGAGATTTCTGAGTACTTAGCTAGGAGTAACCCCTGAGTATCAAATGGGTTTGGCTCGAAAAACAAACAATAAAATAACATTAGGATATACAAGAAAAGTTTATTGAGAGACATTAACTTATAATAGAAAATGCTTATTTCATTGATAAAAAGGCATCCTTACAGCAAAATTGATACAACTATTCAAACTAGATAATCAATAATTTTAATATGACATTAAAATGTTTAGAAATAATATAACTTTAACAAATTTTAGCAAATTTTATATAGGAGAAATTGTTATAGGGAGCAATAATTATGAAAATTGATATTTTCCATGAGAAATATGAGTCCTTTCAGGTAATAAAGTTTATTGTAAAGCATAATAAATAAACTTACAGAACTTGTATAAGATTCAGTAAATGCGACACTGATGTAAATTATATAAAAGAGAAACCAATTTTTGTAGGATTGACTTAGCAGATAGAAAAATATTGATTAGGGACTGAAGTGATAGCATAGTAGTAGGGTATTTGTGTTGTATGCAGCTGATCCAGTACAGAACCAGGTTCAATTCCCTGCATCCTATACAGTCCCCCAAGCCAGTATCAATTTTTGAGCACAGAGCACCACTGGGTGTGGCCCAAAAACAAACAAACCAAAAGAAAAGTAAAAATAAAACTTTGTGTTAATACTTAAAAAAAGTACCATATTTTGTAGTATTATCAGTTGAACCCATATTTACCAAGTGATAAATAAGTAACATTTAAAAAGTTGGAAAATAAAAATACTCTGTGTTTATTCAATGTTTTAGTAAAATAAGTTGGAAAAATACACAACTCTTTTCTGTCAACATAAAAAATTTAGTCTAATTTTTACAATGTATATTTATGTTCATACACTTCAGTATAAATATGAATCATGAAACTATGCTAACTATAAGATAAGTTTTATAAATTTGCTTTTCTTTTAGTACAGACACCAAAAATAGTTATTACTAGAATGATTAAATATTAGAGCAATTTAGGCATAAATAGGATAAAATATTTTTAAAATATAAGCAATTTAGTGTCACCCAGGAAGATTTAAATTTTTTCTTCACTAAAAAGCTATTCAATTTTAGTTCTCAAAATAACTGAAATAGCTATTTTCTTTGAGGCTATTTGCATAACATTTTTATAAATAAGGCAAAAGTGTGAAACTCTATTCAAAAATATAAATTTTTCTTTGAAAGTTATAAATACTATTAGTAATAAATACTTAAATGCCTATGTTTAAAAAAGCAAAGAAAATAAATTATCTAATAAATATACAATTATTAATATAATTAAAACAAGTTTATTCAGATAAAGTGGATGAATATTCCATTTTATTGGAATAAATATTTATAATCATTTGAAGGAAAATTAATACAAATATTTTATTATAATTATTCTACATACTATTTTAAAACCATATACTCATAGAATCATATCTATGTCATTTATTTCTTTACAAATATATACTAGCAAGCACTTTTGTTTTATCTATGTAATTATATTGTTTTTATATGTGTAATAATTAGACATGTAGCAAAAGCGTCAGTTTATAAACAAAGGGCATTATTAGATGTACAAACAACATAAAATCTGGCTGAGCATTAGCACAACAGTAGGGCGTTTGCCTTGCAAGTTTGATTCCCTGCATCCCATATGGTCCCCTGAGCCTTCCAGGAGCAATCTGAGTGCAGAGCCTGGAGCAATCCCTGTGTGTGGCTGGTTGTGGCCCAAAACCAAAAATAAAATAATAATAATTCTTAAGTTTATGGAGAATTCATGTTTAAAATGGTGACGCAGGCATAGAATAATCATGTCACTTGGGTTCACTCTCTTCAGGGATTCTGGGAGTTTAAAATACAAAGCTTTGTACCTGATGATACAGATATCAAAAAATACATACTATACGTATATATATTTTTATAAATTTTACCATTAAATTTACTTCACAAAATTTTATAGTTTTATAAACACTTTAGACAGGAGACATAAAAATGTAAATATAGTTTGTGTTTTCTTCTTTTTTCTTAAATTCAGCTTCTAAAACAGTTTATTTGAAATCAAATCAAATCAGGGCATTGTCAAGTAGGCCCTAAATAAAATATTTAATATTCTTTCCTCTCTATCTCTTAATATATATAATTTAACCTTTTCTCATCATTATCAGATATATTTAAATATCTAATTCCCAAGGAATCAGGATAACTCTAAAAGTTGCATGATTTAGCAGATATATCCCCTTGAAAGTAACTTTTCTTTACATTTCAAATATGATTAACTTTTCAAACTTTTTAAAATTACTCAAAATTATTTTTTCAAATGAAGGCTTTTTAAGAGAAATCAAATATATAACTAGGTCTTTGAAGCCAATGATAATTTATAACCCTCAAGAATAAATTTAATAACTGAAAATTTGGAACAATGTTAAAATGCAAAATTAATTTTGAAGTTATAAGAGAGGAAGCAGTTAATATTTTGTAGTATGTATATTTAACTATAAGTAAATTTATTTTATACATATATAGTGACTGCCCACATTATTCCAAGACTTATAATTACATAGTTTAATTGTAGTGATATAATTGAAATTGAAGCAAAAATAAAATATTTGATCAAAGGAACAAGTACTTATATTGGAAATACAAAGAAAGCAATGAAAGAATTCAAGCAAAATTGATGATAATTTTCAAGTGTATCAGAAGGAATAAAATGATTGCATATAAGGGGAAAAGCAAAATGTCAATAAAATTATTTTCTTGTATATGGGAAATAACAAAGAAATGGCAGATTCAGGTGGGCTGTTCCATTTAGAAAAAATGTCATTTTTTTAGAAATTTTTTTAGAAAGCACATATTTTAGAAAAATGTGTCATTTAGAAAAAATATTTTTAGAATCTAGAAATTCAAGCAAGTAAATGGAACTATCAGAAAAATATTAGTAAGAAAAAAATGAGAGCATAGAAAACTCCAAAATAGATCATATATTCTCAGTATCTCCATTTTTATCAAATTCAAGTTCTGTTGTATGAATAAACTACCTTTTTTCAAAGAAATCAGAGAGACACTAGAGATGAGGTTTAAAAGGACAGCCCATGGTATGAAGCTTATCACAAAGATCGATGAGTGCAGTTAGTGAAATAACTACACCAACAAGTATCATGACAATAATGGTGAGAGAAATAGAACACCTGTCTCAAAGATAGGCAGGTGTGTGTGTGTGTGGAGGGAGATGCGTGGCACTGGTGGTGGGAACATTGCATTGGTGAAGGGGGATGTATTTCTTTATGTCTGAAACCCAACATAAACATGTTTGTAACTATGGTGCTTAAATAAAGATATCAATAAAAATAAAGTAAAATATAATAAAGAGTAAATGGGACAGAGAGGTGGTACAGTAGGTAGAGCTCTTGTCTTGCATACAATTGATCTGGGATCAATCTACAGCACCTCATGTGGTCTCGTGAGACCTCTAGGATTGTTCCCTGAGCTCAGTGAAGAGTAAGCTCTGAACACTGCTGCGTGTGTAAAATAAATTTAAAAAATCAAACACAGGTTGATCAAATCTCTGAAATAACAGAATAAGCTTTGCTTTATTCTAGAATTTGTATAATTTTTTAGAAGAGGCCTCCCAAGGAGTGCTCAGTGGGCTTGGGGCCATTTCCATTGATTCTCTCTTACACATGCAAGCCTGCCAGTCCAATGCTCAGACCCTGTCTTGGTACTTCTACATGGAATATAGAAAAGAAAAGCAAGGAATCTGAGAAAATTAAATGAAGAGGAATCAGTAGATTCCTCAGAGTGGAAGGAGAAAGGAGAATCAAAGTGGGGAGATAATTACTGCTTCATTGATGATAGTCATAATGTGGAAACACATTTTCAGGAGGCATGAAATTGGACCCCTACAACAAACAGTTCCATAAGAAAAATTAAATCATAGAGAGTCTGTATATAACAGAGTGAGATAGAAGGACTTGAAGTCTAAAAAAAAAGGACTTGAAGTCTAACATAGGAACAAACAGAAGAATGCAATTTTTAGTCTGAGTAATAAGCATTAGAGGGAATATGACAGCCATTTTCAAATATTTAAAAGTCTTCTCTGTTAAAGGACATCAGACATATTTTTAATAATTTATAGAGATGAATTAGCACCACTGAATGAAAGATACAAGGAAATGGATTTTGGGTCAGAATACTGTAATGTGTTCTTAAAGCAATGTTCTCACGAACACCATAATTATATATTATTCAGAGTAACTCATTATGTATTGGATAGTAAGTATGTTTGAGAATGTCAGATTGATGTAATAAATACTATTCTGGAAGACTAGGAATTATTAGTAATTTGGGAGGCCTGTCACTTAATGAAAGAAGGCTTGTAGTCATTCCTGAGAGACTCATGCAGCAAATTTTGCAGATGTGATATAGATTATCAGGTTTACAAGGTGGTGGTGCTATTCAAGGTAGTGCCACTTACCTAATTCGAGCATGAAACTCAAGTGTTCCATTATTTGAGCTTTATCTCTGGTATTATGTAATGTTTAACAGACTTCCAAGAAATAGCATGCTATAAATCAATGATTTATATTAAAGGAGGTAAAAGCTAATATTAATATAACTCAATAACCTACAATTAGAATGTTTAAATTTGGGAAATAATACAAGTAATTTTTTTCTCTATTCTAACGGCTCACATTAAAAAAAAAGGAAACATTTCACTGGTGAGGAAGATACTGATCCTTCTTTGATGATTCCAAACAGGTTCAGAAAAGCTTCTGGTACTTAGCCACCAGGATTTTTCTGGGGTTAAGTTTGGGGTCTCTGCATGTAATATGAGCTTTCAGTCTCTGGGAACTCAGCATGAATTCAATCTCTTTCAGCTATCCCAGGTTTTTTTTTTTTTTTTTTTTTTTATGAACTAAAATTACTAGGAAGACTAATTTAAGAGACTTGACTGGAAAGTAAGAGTTCACAATACTAAAAAGTTCCCAGAAGAAGATCTAGAATTGAATTCCACGACAGAGTTGACTCACTGCATTATGTAAATCCATGGTATCCTTAGTGTTGTGTAATCAAGAAGCTGAAACACCTACTAAGGAAACAATGCGATTGAGTTCTTTTGTACACACTCCCAGCCAGATTAACTGAAGCCTGGAAAACTTTTTTTTTTCTTAAGCATTAATCATAAGGGCCCAGAGCAATAATGATTCAGCAGTGATTTTACCTTGCACATAGCTGGCCCAAGATATGCCATTTGGTCCCCTGAGCCTGCTAGGAATAAGTCCTGAGCACTTATAGATATGGCCCCAAAATAATCATGGCCATGCTCAGGATTTACTACTGGCTGTGCTTGGGGACAATATGTAACCTCCCAGCTACTGGAAAGAGTGGGGTATATAGGAAGGCAAGTGCTTTGCCACAGGACTGTTCTCTGGCTTCGTTCTTAAATTTGATAATAGAATAAAATCCAAAATGTTATGATTGTTTACAGTAATATCTTTGCTTTCAATATATTTAATTTTAATGACTATTCAAGGTTTATTTTTACAATCACCTCCTTAAATGTAGTCATTGTCTTTTTTGATATATCTTCTGAAATTCTTTTTTTAAATTAATATCTTTATTTAAATACCTTGATTACAAATATGATAGTAGTTGGGATTCAGTCATGTAAAGAATATCCCCTTCTCTGGTGCAAGATTCCCACCACCAATGTCCCAAATCTCCCTCCTCCTCACCCCACTCCACCTGTACTCAAGACAGGCTTTCCGCTTCCCTCATTCATTCACATTGTTATGATAGTTCTCAGTGTAGTTATTTCTCTAACTGCACTTACCACTTTTTTTGGGTGAGCTTTATGTAGTCACTGTCTTTACCTATTTTCTCTTATGTTTAATTATTTAAAACTATTCTCTATTTTTCTTTGTGCCCTTAGAATACTTCCTCTGCCATCATTAGACTCAACAATAGTAATATTTCTCGTCAAGTTTCAATTAAGTTTCAGTATCCCTTCAATCCACCCATGAGACAAGTTTAACTGATTATATCATTCATTTATAAGTATAACAATTATGACATTTTTGGCTTAGTAAGTTAGGTATCACTGTAAATGTTCAAATAATATATAATGCTACAATTATATAGTATAATGTTACAATTTTACATATGTACATACAACATTATTTTAAGAGTTGGAACTAAATTTTAGGTGCCATCTTGCTTAATACATAACTATTGCTATCAGATATGGCTTAAGCCAAATGTATTTTGCTTTCTCAATTATGAACAGAGCCAACTTGTCCTGAACAAAGATGTTGACTCTCTTAGGATTTCTTTTACCATAAGTCATTAGAAGTTTCCAGTCATCTTTCCCCAGCCAACCCAGCAATTAAAAGATGCCAATTAACAGGATAGCCAATATTCCCTCTAGATCTGCCCCTATTTATTTGTATGGGATTTATTCTCCCAGGTCTTATGTGTGGCCTGATAGACTATAGTTTTGATTTTCCTCTGATAATATCATGTTCATGTTATAAAATAATCTGCCACGTGCAAAAGACCATAACATGATCTGTTTAATTTTGATTTATATTACTTGTTCTTCAAAAGAATTCAACAGCAAAATAAAAACATGTAACTAGCATAAAACTTTTATTTTATTATTTCCTTTATATGAATCAATTTTAATTTTATTTAAATTATGTATAGCTTATGGGAAGTGTTTATGAATATTTGTATGTTGATAAGATATTTAGAAAATCTGCCTATATTTTCTTCTTACACTTCTTAGAAAACAGAATTCTATAATATTTGCAGATCTTTCAACATTTTAAATTTCCAAAATATGTTATATTAGTTTTTAAAACAATAAAATACTTTCATAATTTTTGTGTTGGATTGTCTTATACACATGTGCACACATATAAGGACCATATGTATTCATAAGAGAGCATTTCTTTGTGCTCAATGGAACAAGACTGTAAGAAGACATTATATATACATATACATATACATATACATATATGATTAACAGTAAGAATATCCTAAAAGAACCTAGATCTCTGGAGTTTGGACATTTCAGCCTTCAGAATTGTTATATATGTTTGACATTCAAGCCAGGTAATATATGTTATTTCTTAAATAACAATTCAAATAGAATAAGGCAAAACAATAAGCTAAGGGCCCGGAGAGATAGCACAGTGGTGTTTGCCCTGCAAGCAGCCTATCCAGGACCAAAGGTGGTTGGTTCGAATCCCGGTGTCCCATATGGTCCCCCGTGCCTGCCAGGAGCTATTTCTGAGCAGACAGCCAGGAGCAACCCCTGAGCACCGCCGGGTGTGGCCCAAAAACCAAAAACCAAAACAAAACAAAACAAAATACAATAAGCTAAAATATAAGTTACTTGGGTCTGGAGATATAGTACAGTGTATAGGGCATATGTCTTACATGCAGCCAACCTAGCACTATATGGTTCAACAAGAGTGAAGCATGAGTGAGGAGTCATGAGTATGAATGGATAATGCCCCCAAACAAAAATAAGCTATATTAGCTTCATTTAGAAAATTTGTAGGGGCCGGGCGGTGGCGCTGGAGGTAAAGTGCCTGCCTTGCCTGCACTAGCCTAGGACGGACCGCGGTTCGATCCCCCGGCGTCCCATATGGTCCCCCAAGAAGCCAGGAGCAACTTCTGAGCGCATAGCCAGGAGTAACCCCTGAGCGTCACAAGGTGTGGCCCAAAAACCAAAAAAAAAAAAAAAAAAAAAAAAAGAAAATTTGTAATTCCAATAATTGACATATAACTCAAATGATAAATGAATCCTCTTTCAAAGTTAAAGGGGTTTATATAGTATATGTTTATGTAATGCCAATAAACTAGTAGTTCTAGAAAATGTCTATAATTCATTAAAGTATTATGAAAATAATGTATTCACAAAATAAATATACAGTACATTCTTAGCACTGGATAAATTAAAAATGCACGTAGGAAGAAAGCATTCAGTTGTTTATTTTGCTGTTTCTTTCATAATTCCTTCACTAGTCTCTGTCAGCTAATTTACTTTCCTTGAAAATTTGTACTAGCCTAATTATGTCTAGGTAACATGCCAGATGCCTATTAAGAAAATCCATCAATTTTTTTAATATAAAATGCTATTCATTCCAGTGGCAAGCATTCTATTGGAATTGTTTCCTATCATAGAAGCCTTGTTTGACTAATATCCAGAATGTATTGATAAAATGCAATAGTAATTATGAAGAAGATAGGAAAACTGCTTTAAAATATCTGATTTTAGGGTTTGGAGACATTATTCAAGGGGTAAGTGCTTTCTTTGCACTCAGCCAACCCAGGTTCAATCTAGGCACTTAGTAAAATCACTAAGATGAAAGTCAGAAGTAAGCCAGGAGATCAGCTGGATGTGGCAAAAAAAAAATTAAAATAAACCAAAAACAGACATATGAACACTAAACACTACCCAAAATATAGTTTATGTTAAATAATTAAATAACCTTAGAGCTTAGATATTAGATTCAAAGGATCTAAGAAGGGCACCGTTATATCAGACTTGGCATGTCCTTCATGTAGAGTTTGTTCCTGATCGATTCTTTGCCAAAAACCTCATTTAGTGTCCCTCCCTAAAATTTCTAGACCCTTGCACCACTAGGAGTATCTCTGGGAATTAAGCAGCTCTGGGAAAGTTGTCACTAAGAACAATGACCCCAAAATAGAGCTAAGAAGTCCCGATTGATACTGATTCCTCAGATTTAAAGAAGAAAAGAAATATTTATAAGTGTAGTCAAAAGTTATTGTTTACAATTAGGAATATTCAAAATTAAAAATTAGGGCCCGGAGAGATAGTACAGCGGCGTTTGCCTTGCAAGCAGCCGATCCAGGACCAAAGGTGGTTGGTTCGAATCCCGGTGTCCCATATGGTCCCTATGCCTGCCAGGAGCTATTTCTGAGCAGACAGCCAGGAGTAACCCCTGAGCACCGCCGGGTGTGGCCCAAAAACAAAAATAAAATAAAATAAAATAAAAAATAAAAAAAATAAAAATAAAAATGACTTTAGTAAAGATTTTGCACTTTGTTCAAACTTAATTTACGTTGTCTTTAAAAAAATCAATCCTCAATTTTATTTTTCTATTATGAAATGTAAATATTCAGTCATCTAATCATACAATAAAATTTTTTCTTCAACATTCATTAACAACAACAATCTAGCATCTGCCCACATATTATTATTTTTTCCAACTAAGTAGACGAAATAATTTGCAAACTTAAAGTGACTTCTAGGAGTCATTTGGGAAATTTTTATCAAAATCTGGAAAAAAAACTTAAGCAACTCTTTGAAATTATCTACTAGTGCAAAACATATTTAAATTTTATGATAATATATTTAGAATCTACAAGGCATAATAATTTAATTTGGGCACTACAGAGATTGTAGGTCCACAGAGAGAGATAGTAGACAGTGGGTAGGGCTCTTGTCTTGCATGCAGTCAACCTAGATTTATGTCTGGCACCCATTATGGTCCCTACAGCATCTAAGCACAAAGTCAGAAGTAAATGCTTAGCACTACCAGATGAATCCACCAATATTATATTTACCTGCTTATGACATTATGATAAAATACATTATTGAAAAATAAAATACAAAGTGGATACATAATGCAAACATTTATCAAAAATGCTTATATACCAAAGAACAACAATGGTAGGTTTCAAAGTTTAAAACTCAGAATAATTGTTTTTTTTTGTTTTTGGGTCACATCCAGCAGTTCTCAGAAATAGCTCCTGGCAGGCATGGGAGACCAAATATGATGCTGGGATTCGTGCCTCTGTCTGGCCTGGATTCATCCTGGATCGGCTGCATGCAAGGCAAATGCCCTACCGCTGTACTTACAGGCCCCTAAAACTCAGAATGATTTTTAAAATACAAACTAATGTATATATGTAAGAGTAATTATCTTCATAAAAGGGAAGTATTTGGAGAAGGAACATTTTGGATTTTAGAAAATATTTTACATCATAGCTGTATATGACTGCACTGTATTCATATATAAAACCAATTTAAAACAAGTTGTACAAGTGAGTAATAGTTACACTAGCATTATGGAAGGTAATGGAGGGAGATATAGGATGAATGTTGGGAACAGGCTTGGAGGGAAGACAACATTAGGGGTGAGAATGCCCCTCATTAATTGTCACTATGTGCCTTAAATATTTCTGTGAAATAATTGTAATTCACTTTGACTTCAATAAAAAAAACTGCATTTAATTAATTATTGCATATAATAGTATATACTCACTGTAAATATTTGCCAGTTTACCTGGAAAAATATCCAGTATTATTCAACATATATCCTAGCTACAGATTGTGATCATTTGAGAAATGTGTTTCCTTTAAAGACAGCATGTGATTTAATTTTATATTATAATTCTTGAAATAGGCAAACATTATCTTCCTAGAAAAATATGGTCTAAAATAATATCAAAATAGATATCAATTTATAATAATATTTAATTATTCATAGTGAAATGCTAAGAAAACATATATTTAGTATTGTTAGTTTCAGAAGAACACAAAGATCACTGATAGGTACAGCAGCAATTAATTCTAAATGTCAGTAGACAATAGTTTCCTAAATTGTGTTTCCCACGGTATTGGAAAGTATTCAAAATCCTCTATAGTCCATTTAGTTGGAAAATTCTAGGTTAAGCAAAGTTTAGACTATTTCTCAGATTTTAATATGCTCTTGTGCCTTGTGGATTTCCACAGAAGCATAATATGCAGTTTTCTCCAAATGGCTTGGTCATTAGACTCCATTTTCAGCAGAACATTTCACACAAGTAATGTTCTCAGGAGCAATGAATACAGACTACTGGGAGGTGAATGAGAGGCTTTATTATACTAATCAAAAGGAAAAAATTATTTTGAGAATACTTTTCAAAAATGAGAAGTGTTAGACATAGCAACATGTTTTGAACTATAGCACACAAATCATTTGTATTTTTATATTAAGGCAAGTTTTTAAAATAATGATGGACTTAAGTAATACTTAAGATTACATAGGGAGAGGTAAATGATATCAATCCTTTTGGAAAACACATCAATTTGAAATATCAAGTTTTGAAATATAAAAAGTCTCTCTAGGGCTAAAAACAGTCTTATATTCCTGTGATAGAAATATTTGCATACATACATGTATAAAGAATGGCCATGTGCTTCATGAAATAAATACAAATATATCATAGATGTTATCTAAAATTGGTAGAGTTTCTAACTACTCTTATAAGAGCAAATTTTATTTCCAATTTCACTATTTGATGAGAAAATTGAGAATATAATAATTAGAACCTACATTTTGCATAACAAAGTGAAATATTACTTATACACAGAAAATATACATTTAAACCTTGTGTGATTATTTCCTAACAGATATGTAAATGTAGACATGTACCAAAAGTATTAAATTTTCTCTTGTTAAAAATAATTTTTAAAAATATTTCTCAATTTTTACATATGTAGTTAGTCAGGAAATAAATTGTATTATTATAAATATATTCTGACTTATGATTCACATAATTGCTAGTATTTTAATTTTTATCAAGTATTAGATATATTTTAGTTTGGGGGTTGACAAATACTTTATTAATAATCTGAGTGTACTCTTTGTATGCAAGGCATTGATATAATCACACACAAAAACAATATGATAATACTTTTTATAGCCTATATATAAAAGGCATTTCTGAATGCTTTAACTGATGTAGTAGTATGAGAAGAAAGGTGACTGCATTCAGCCATTTGTTAGTCTTCCTTTTCCATGTATTATCTCTTTATCAAGTACAAATGACCTTAAAGTTAAATATAAAACAGAATTCCTACTAATTATCTGGTCTATTCACTACAAGTATCTAAATATCCTTTCTTATTATCCAATTATTATCTCTATTACTTGAGTGCCATATATTCTCCACGCAGTGGAAAATATAATTCTGTTAACATATTTCCATTTTCTTTGTACAGTATTATAAATATATACATAGTTTACAGGAGTCATAAAATTTGAAATATATTCAAATAACACTATAATAAATCTTGAAAGACTTATACAATTATAAAAATACTTAAGCAATGCTCAGTTGGTGAAATGGAATAATAGAATTTTTAGTTTAGGTTATGTTGTAGAATTGCAAATATAAAACTGAATTTATCTTATTGTTATTTTAAGATATTAAATTAAAGACTTTTTACATTAAAATAATAATGTAGTATGATATACCAAGAGAAATTTGCTAATCACAAATGATTAGGTATTCTTTTTCTTAAATCACAAATTCGAGTTTTAATTCCTTATTTTATTTTTGTCATTATGTATATTGTTAATCTCAAAAATGGGAACAATAGAGATGACATATTAGAATACTGATTTAGACCTTAAATGGGTGTGACTAATGTTACTTGCTCTGAAACTAAGAGCAACAATATTCATGATTTTTTAAACAATGAGGCATCAGTATAAGATATAATTCAGAATTATATATATATTTATGCCTATTTAATCTATATACTTGAGAATACTAAAATAGATATTTTAGACTTGTTAAGTTTATTTAATATATTTTTATTAATAGGTATAGATTTAATATTGTGAAAAA
This sequence comes from Suncus etruscus, assembly GCF_024139225.1. Classification (NCBI taxonomy): domain Eukaryota; kingdom Metazoa; phylum Chordata; class Mammalia; order Eulipotyphla; family Soricidae; genus Suncus; species Suncus etruscus. Next base: position 100,680,844 of record NC_064850.1, on the reverse strand, counting down.
TAGTTACTCAGAAAATGTCTATTCAAAGGTGGTTATATTTTATATTTTCTCTTTGTTTTCATTAAAGTTCATTAAAAAGGGTTATGGTGCCTATATATATCCATATATATGTTTAGTTAAAATAAATTTCATATATAATTACAAAAATATTTCAAAACTTAAATAATAAACTAATATACAGTCACACACAGAAAAATTATAATGTAGCTAAGCATGCAAAAATTACTATGGTAATTATTGCCAATTGTCTTCAGAAAACAAAATTTAAATTGTGGAAAATAGCATCTATTACCAAAATTTTGGGGTGACTGAAATGTCATTATTTAGGGAAATGTAAAAATAAACAGCTAAATTCAAACTTCTTTTATTTTTTTCTTATAATATATATATGAAGAATATAAATTTTACATACATATGTATACTGTTTTTATGAGATAGTGTGTGGTATGTTGCTTTTCTTATAACAAACAACCCTGATACAATCTCCAGCACCACATATGATCCCCTAATATGATAGAGTTGATCACTGAACACAGACAGATGTAACTGGTTACCAAATACTTCCACATCAAAAATAGTAAATACAATTCATGGACCCTATCAAATACCACTTTACTTTTACTCTTACTCAGAGAAACTAAGCTACAAAGTGGTAAAATGCCTGGTAGAGAATATTAATGGAAACTACTGTTAAATTTTCATGAGTATTTTCATTAGTTATTTGAAAAGAGTGACAATTTAAATAAAGTGTAGGGATTATTGCAACTGAATGTGGGAGTTACAATAATGTTCACAGCAATTAAGGATCTGAAAATACAAAAATATTTTCATATTAATTATTAATGACTCATTTATGTAATGATCGCCTATGTAGTATTTCTTGAAAAAAAAAAGGAATTGTGAGTAAAAAGGTTAAAGAATATTATAATTTCTGGAATATTGTCAAGTATAAAAGAAAAATTAGTGACAAGCAATATAATATCAAAGGATTTCACATCCTGAGTGAAAGATATTATAAAAATCAGAAAATATAGCATGATCCATTTTCATTAAATTCAATACGTAAAACTACACTATGATAAAAATTATCAGAACATTACTAAGATCAGAAGGAATGGGATTAAATTCTCATTGTTTTTTTTTTATAGTTGTATGTCATCAACTTAATGTCATATTCAGTTTGCACATCAAATTTGAATTTTCTTTCTATTTCTGCCATATCTGCAGTTATTCAACAAAACGTTTTGTTTTGAAACTACATTTGGCAGTGCTCAGGGATCCTTGCGGTTCTATGATCAGAGCTTAATTGAGGCAGTGCTTGGGGGCCCAATCAGTGCTGGGATTCAGACCAGACCTCCAGCATGAAAATCATGTGTACTAACATTTGGAAAGTTCTCTCTGAGCCTGCATTAAAGTTTTGAACCCTTCATAACTATTGGAATCAGTGTCTTTCAAACACCAATACATGTCAGGTTTTAGCAACTATCCTCTATATAACCTAAAATGCTAAGTTCTGGGAACAGAGTAATAACACAGTGGACAGGGCATTTGCCTTGCACATGGCTGATCCAAGTTCAATCCCTAACACCATATATTGTCTCTCAAGCCCACCAGGAGTGATCCCTGAATGCACAGCCAGGAGTAAGCCATGACTACTACTAGGCCTGGCTCAAAAACAAAACAAATACTACTAATAAAATAAAACTAATATAGTAAAATTATAAGTACTTTCCAGAAGATTTTTAAGTCTTTGCTTGGAACCACCAGAGGAATCACCCTCTATCAGAGTAAATACCTGATTCAATATATTTCTTAATTAATTAAATTTGAAGTTTAAAATGATTCCTTGATTCTTGAGCTATAGAGTAGAGATATTGTTTTCATATATCTGTAAAAAGCACTGTCTTCTTATAGATCTACGTTACAATTGTAACATGATCAGGCATATTAACAATAAGCAGTGATATTTTGAAAATATTTTTTGAATAATTATTCTCAACTGTGAACTCAAAATATTCACCAAAATGTTAATAAAGTCCATTATGAATATATTTGCTATATATATTTCCATGTATAAACCATAAGCAGAACAGACTAAGAACAGTGTTTAAGAACTAGGATATTTTCAATGGTAAGTGTGCATTAATGGCAACTTCACGTGCCTATTCCCTAAGCCCCTAACATGATATTCAGTCTCTCTTTCAAAGCCTTGAAGTCAAAATTGTTTTTTTTCCTAGCCCTCAAGTTCCAAAATGGAATCTACTTTCAATAAGTAAATTTTGTCTCATTGACACATATTATTTAGAGTCTTACTCCTTAAACTGCAGGTTGTGACACTAGGTATGTGGAGATTGCAAAAAAAAAAAAAAATTGACAACAGTAAGAGGTATTTAAATGTACAACAACTAAAATCAATTCAAAATCAATTGTGAAATGAATCAAGAGTGTGTTTAATAGGAGCTATTGATACTGTATTTTTGGGCACAAATAATAATCCTGATTTACAGTAACAACGACCAACAATGCTTTCACTTAGATATGGATACATTTTGTTAGTTTCTACATCAATATTTGCTGCTTCACCTTGTTTCTGTGATATCATGGCTATCATGTTTATTCTAAAAACTCACAAAAAAACTTCTGCTAAATTCCAACATTTCTTCAAAGCTTCTTTATGTCACAGAATTGAATACAGTTAGGGCCTATGCATTAGGCTTTGTCATAATGGGTTGTTGTGGACAGTTCTGTTTCTACTTGCACGTTAAAATTCTCCTATGTTAGCAATGAGGATGATTCTTTGTGATTATTCATTTGTTCAATGCAATAAAACTTTCCTATTTAATTTTGATTACACTATTTTATATTCAATGAATTTAAAAATTATTTATGAATGGGTTTCAGGCACCTAATTTTTTAACACCAAACTTGTCTCCAGTGTCTCTTTCACTCTACCAATGCCTTTCCCCACTACATTTATTCTGCTTCTACAACACTTTTTTTTCTTATTATTTTTAAGTACATTTTTGGCACTGAGGTTTACAATACTTTTGCTGGCAGGGTTTCATACATAATAATTATCCACATTTGAGTACCACCTCCTTCTTCCAGTTTAATGCTTCCATCCACCATCAACATTGTCCTCTCCCTACACTATTTATTCATCAGCCCAATCAAATAGCTTATTTCCTACAGAATAACAGTTGCCAAGTCTTTTGTCTCCATTGACTTTGAGTATTTGTTATTCCACCATTATATTTCTTTATATCTTGCATTAAAAAGTAGATCATTTTATGTCACTTTTTTCTATTTGACTTACCTCTTTCAGCACTATAAACTCCATGTCCCTCCTTGGAGCCACATATTTCATGACCATTCCTTCTTATGAGCAAGTAATTGGAATAGCTCTTTAAATTTTATTCTAGAAATTTTCATTTTCATTCAAAATTTGGTCAATATTGATACAAAATCCTTGATCACTGTCTGCTTTGGATTCCAACATGCCTTCTCATTAAAGTTAATCAATTAAACTTTTCTTTACTAGTGTACTTAGTCACACTGCTATAAGGTTTTTAATTCCTTGACTTTAATACTGGTGTGTCCCAGGAAATAGAAAAGCATAGAAATTTAAAGAGTCTATAGATGGAGTAATAAGAATATACACATGTATGAAATTTAATGTCTTATATAAGCATAACTTGTTCCACCCCCAAAACAATATAAATCATAATATAATGATCACTGAGCATAACTATAAAGAAAATATTACAAAAGTTGAAAGTTTGCAAAATTACAAAAATTTGACATAAAGACAAAATATGCCACTAGAAAAAGAGCACTGATATCTGTACTTGTTCATGGTTATAACAAATCTTTAATTTTTAAAATACTTGACTTTCATGAGTCACAATAAAGCAAAATGCAATAAAATAAAGTATGCCTATAGTCACAAACATGTACATATTAAAAATAAGCATTTTTGGTTATATTGGTTGTAAAATTCATGCAAATTTTGTTATTTAAAGTTTCACTCTAAAATTTCAGGGGAAATTAATTTCTAAGGAATACCAAATATTTCCTTCAAAATTACCTAGAACATATACATTAGGAAATTATATATCAAATGTTTTTTATTGTTTTATTTTAGGGCAATATCCAGCATTGCTTAGGTCTTATTATTGGCTCTAAACTTAGAGAACATTTGTAGCAAGATTTGGGGGATCACCTTTGGTACTGAGGTCAGCTACAGGCAAGACAAGCAATATAACCACTGTACTATATCTCAGCCAAAAAATTATTTATAATATGTTTAAGTATTTAGAAAATTGTGTCCCTAGATATTTTTCTACATCTAATTTATTACTATGTATATTTCTATATATTATTTACTATTGTGGTAAAATAATTTAAATATTAAAAATATATAAATAAACTTATTGGAACAGTAGCCTGAGATTAATAGGAACTAGGACATTCATTGTTTAGCAAGTTATTAGTTATTTTGTTTATTAACTCATAAGAATTATTAATTAGAAAAATTAAATAATTTATGTTCTAATTATTTAACTTTAATTATTTTAAACAAAAGGAAATTTTCTCTAAGTAAGGTCATTAAAGTATTCATATTAGGCCAACAAGATTAGCTCCAAGTAGTTGAGTAAATGCCTTATATGTTCAAGATCATTTATTCAGTTCTCAGTATTACTTGCCTCTGAGTACATTTGAGATTAGTTTATCTTTTGACCAATCATCCAGACTCAATCCTGGATAAATATGCACAGTCAAGTACCATTAAGAGCAGCATCCATAAAATAAATACAATATTAAAAAATCTCTTTTTCTAATTAGTAATAAATCTCATGAACTTCAAAATGAAAATAAATTATATTAAATGGTTCTAATTTTACAAAATTGTTATGTAGATGATAAAGTCTGATCTTTGGAAGACACAACCACTAAATATCACTATGTATGCAATACTATTACAACTCACTTAAAAATTGAAACTTTTCAAGTCAAAAATAACCAAGTCTAAATGAATATACCAATAAATTTTTAAAAAAAATTTATTAGATAAACATAAAATTTATCTTACAACCTGTTCTAGAAGATAGAAGCAAAAAGTTTTCCAATTCCTCTATGAGATTAGAGTTACTTTAGTCTGAAAGTAGACAGATATTAAAATAAATATAAACTCTAGACCACTATGAAATATAAACAAAGATTAAAACTCTTTAGTAAAATGTGAACAAATTCAAAATGTACAAAGATAATTGTACATTATGAAAAGATATAACTTAATCTTGTTATGAAAATAGTTAAAGTTCAACACTTGCAACAATCAATATATCCCATAACAAGAGCAGATTAAGAAGAAAAATCACATTATCATATAGTAGACTTAGAAAGAAGACTTTGACAAAATACAGCACAGGACACATTTGTATTGAAAATACTCAGCAAACTATGAATTGAGACTTTATTGAACTTGAAATGTCCTTAAAAGCCTCTGATTATATTGCATTTAATAATGAATATCCTGGTCATGTAGATCAGAAATAAGATCAAAGTGTCATTTCTCATAATCCCATATCAACACCAAATTGTCAGATCTAATAAAGTGATTAAAAGCATATAAATCTTGACAATATTGACAAAATAAGTCCTGAATATACAGAAATTGATTATGGAAACTTTGATGGATGTAAGGTAAGTGTGCAAACATGAATAAATTGTTATCCCATTTGCCAGCAACAAAAGAGAATTTGAAAATAAAAACTTAGTACTGGGCTGGGAGATATCTCAAATGACTGGAACTCGAAGTCCAATCCCAAGCACTCAGGGCCCTTTGTATTTTCCTGAAGTATAAACCCCTAACCCCATCTTGTCATGCATTCTCCCCCAAAGAAGACAACATAAAAACTCAGTACCACTTACATTAAAATGAACTCAAGAGAAAAATTTGTATAAATCTAATATATTATATAAATTATAAGTCTAATATATTATATATTTAGATAAATCTAAATGTTTATATACATAAATTCATTTACATATAAAATACCTAAATTAAAAATACAATTTTGATGAGACAATATTGTAGGGAAACGGATACCATTATGATGGTATGATATTGCTTTCATGAAAGCTTATCTTGGAAAGTATTGGAAAACTGTAAATCACAAAGAATAAAGTTAAAAGAAAAATTTGAAAAAAAATGAAATTGCACAATTTGATGTTATACGGAAAGAACTGGGGAATATTATGAGTAAGATGGTAAGTATGATAAGGATAGTTACAGAGTGATCATCTCATATCTAGGATATAAAGAATCATTGGAAGAAGATCCTTCAGCAACAGGATCGTGAGAACTGGTCTACATAAGAACAGAACTTATTTTAAATGAGGGAATATGTTGTTGAAGGGTGGACACTGAGACAATAATCACCTGAAGAGGATAATCTGGTGAAGGGTGTGGTGTCGGAATACTGTATTCATAAAATTATATCAACAACAGTATTGTCAATCACAGTGAATAAATTACAAAAATATGATGAGAAAAATAACTAAATATAGAATTCGTTAATGTTCATGAATAAGAAAACCCAATTTTGTCAAGATTCCTGTCCTTACAAACTTAGTGTACTGACTAAATGCTCTTCAAATTAAACTCCTTCTAAGTTCTTGGTAGATATTGACAAACTAATTTTAAAGTTAATTTGAAGTTGCAAAAGCCAACACAATGTTTAAGAAGAACAAAATTAGAGTTAAATACTGTTTGAATTAAGAATTATAGTAAGGCTATGGAGCAGATAGCCAGGAGTACCCCTGAGCACTGCCAGTTATGGCCCCCCCAAAAAAAATGAAAGAAAGAAAGAAACAGTTTATACAGCATGGCACTGCAAAACATAGTAAACTGATATTTTACAAAGGAAAAAATCTAGCAACTGAAACAAAAATTATTTTAAAATAATTTGTTCTGATACAACTAGAAGTCTACAGGTCAAAGAAATAAAGAATAGGCACAGATCTTAATTTCTTCCCTAAAATTAACTCCAAATGAATTTTAGACCTAAGTGTCTACCATAAACACATAATACTCCTAGTAAAAAATGCACAAGAGGATCAAAGAAATAATTCATAGCTCTGAGAGAAACTTTTCTGTGTGTGAGCCAGGGTTCAAGCCCTGCACATGTTTCTTAAATACTATCTGAAGCAACTTCCAAGTAGACTCACAGACTTGGAATTGTCCTTGGTGTACTGCCAGGTATAATACACTCCCACCTTACCAAGATAGAAAAAAATAATAAAGATATCATCAAGGTGCCATTGTGTGTAGCAGTAAATTTTTAATAAAATAAATAAAACAAAATTAACTTGACTTCATTGAAAGTTTAAAAATCTTAAATGTAAAATACCTTAGCTTGGTGATAAAAGGACAAGAACAGACTGGGAGATATATATTTTTTCAAGTACAATGGTAAAAGACTTATTGAAAATAATCCAATTATAAATTGTACAGGATATCTAGATAACTCTCTAAAATGTAAAATGAACATATGAAAATCTGTTAATTATCACTTGCTTAGTTAATTGCAAATGGTATAACAATGTTACACCACTATAAACTTTATAGAATATTGATAATTCACAATAGGAACAAAGAGATTTTTTCGATGAGGGTACAAAGTGGTATAGGTACATTAAAAAACACTTCATAGTTCCTTGTAAAACTAAACAATTTCCCTTTCGTTTGTTTCGGCGTGGGGACCTCACTCAATGGTGCCCAAGGCTTTAAAATCTTGCTCTGCTCTGCATTCAAATGACTCTGGTGGACTCGGGGGACCAGATGGGGTCCCAGGAGTTTAATCTATGTAGGACACATGCAAGACAGTCTCCTCACTGTGCTATATATCTGGACCCTCAACATTTTCTAAGAATATGTTTCATCTACCATCTCCATGGCTCTTACCCAAAAAAGTGAGAAAAATACCTACCCAAAACACACACACACACACACACACACACACACACACACATACACACAGATTTTATAGCAACTGTAATTATATATTTTAATGTTAGTGGCAACCACAATTTCCTTCAGTAAATGAATAAACTGTTACATCCCAGAGTCCCCAAATTTTATTTTGCTTACTGCTCCTTTCTCTCTTTATCTCTCTCTTTCTCTTTTACTTTCTCACACATACACATATGCACATGCACACCACAGTACCCTGAAATTATTACAAACAAAATGTGCCTCCCAATTCCAAAAAATACGTTAGAAACTTAAATATGTATTACCAAGTAAATTTTCTCTGAACAGATTGTATTCAACTTATCAAAATAAATGGCATTATGTAATAAGAAATATGTTGACAGTAAAGAGTATCAGTTATCAGAAATGATAAAGGGGATTGATGAATAAATATAATAGAAAAGTTTAGGGCAATGGAACCATTTGAACATAGTAAAAGAGATCATCACTTATTTGTATAATTCAATTAAACTGACAACATTAAAAGTGTACCTCCCCACTTTCAAGTCATGGTACCACATAGACTTTATTCAGATATGCTACTCTGGGTAGGACGTTGATACTGAAAGGAATGCACAGTGTAGCTTCTGAAGGTATATATAATACTGAAACTTATATTTATAAAACATAATATATAAGATTTATGTTTTAAGTTTAGGAACACTTAAAAGGATGAAAATTTAAGAAGTGGTCCTCTATTCAGTGGGATAAACATCATGCTGACATCGTGATAAAATATAAACAAACTTTTGACATCATTTCTCAAATCGTATTTTTGTCGTTGAAACTTTCTTTTTATTAGTGATATAATTGATATATTTATTGTTTTTATTTTTTGTAGTTGGGTTTCAGTAATAAAAAGTACATCCCCCTTCACCTATGACCTTTCTCCTCCATTATATTTAAAGAGATTTTTCATAGGTGCTGACTGTCCCAAGGGTTACACTCATCAGTATTTTGAAAGCCTTACAGGGTATGTTCAAATTCAGCTCTTGAGCATGCTAAGCACATGTCCCTTCCTTCGAATTATCCCCATACTCAATAGTTTTATTTTTAAATAGTTCATCTAAAAATACCACACCACAGGTAAACTGATTCATTTCATTCAACTCCATTCCCATGTCTTTATGTCCGTCTAGTTTCTTATTCAGCAAATATATTTAGTCACCCCATGCATTTTTCTATAAACTAATAAGGGCAGACTTTGCACTATTCTCTATAAAATACACTGATCTTGTCAAATATTCAAATAAGATTTTAAACTGTGAAGCCGGCGAGGTGGCGCTAGAGGTAAGGTGTCTGCCTTGCAAGCGCTAGCCAAGGAAAGGACCACGGTTCGATCCCCCAGCATCCCATATGGTCCGCACAAGCCAAGGGCAATTTCTGAGCATAGTCAGGAATAACCCCTGAGCATCAAACGGGTGTGGCCCAAAAAAACAAAAACCAAAAAAAAGAAAAAAAAAAAAGAAGATTTTAAACTGCGTTTTTCAGCTAATTTACTCGATCTATTCGCTTCCTCTATTGTGAATATGCAAATTAGAATGTTTAATAAGTTCATGTGCATTGCTTTACTCAAAAAATATGATATGATATGTTATGTGAATAACATATCTAATAAATTAAAATCAAAATAAGAACATTAGTAGCAGGAAGATTGACATGGTGAAGTGGGTGCAAATTTATGACTGAAACCCAACTACAAACATGTTTGTAACAATGCTTAATAAACATTGTTATTGATTAATTAAAATTATTAATTAAAATAAGTTATTACAATGAATATGTGATGTGTACTATCTGTGGATTAAAGCTGAATTTTATTTTTAAAATGTTAGGAGAAATAATGTTTTAGGACAAGGATAATTATTCTGAAATTTGGAAAATCTTGGTATTCATCTCTGCTAAACACTATTCTAACAAATTTGATTTTAACAAATAACTTTTAATTTTTGCATCATCCGACTTTCTCTGTGTATTATCTATTTAAAAGTAAAATATTTTTATTCCCAGATAGTTTTAAAAGCACTAAGTTTTATCTCATGTAAAGGAGAAATGATTCCAGAAATAAGCACTGGGTAAAATTAATTGAAACTACTATACTCTTTTCAATTGTGATTTATATACCATTGGGTTTTTATCTCTTAAACATGCTGAATGCCAAGCTCATAAATCAGTATATTTCCTTTCATTTATAATACAGAACTTTGCTAATTGAAGTCACAATGGAATTTTAATAATGAAAGATGTACAAAACAACTTATAATTAATTTATGAATTGAAGTAGTGAATGCAAATGTCAGCTTAAAATACATTAATATTAATGATTAGATGAATGTATTTTTCTTAATTCACTTGTTCTTAACTTATAATTCCTTTACCCTCATCTGCAATTTTAGAGTATACAAACCCGTCTCTACCTGAAACTTGTTAAAAGCAATTGTGTCTGTTTTTTATTATTTCAATAGGAAAAGTCATAATGTACTTAAATAATTCAGTCTAGGAGTTAAGGTGCTTTCTTTACATACCACTGACCCAGTCTCAATCCTTAGCACTGCCAATAATGACCTTTAAAAACAGGCAGGAGTAGCTCCTGAGCACTTCTGGAAGAATCCCTCACTCTCCAGAAAAGGCTTTTGAAGTAATCAAAATATAAATAATGAAAAACCTGCTGAACAGCACTTAAAACCTATTATTCTATGTCTTCTTTCTAGGTAAAAAGTATCATTAATTGATCATAGAAGCAAAAATAAAGCTCTATGTTTTTGTTGTTATTTTATGTTCTCAATCATCAAGATATTGCTTTTCAAATGAATTCATCTGTATTGTGATTCAGGACACTTGAAAAACCTTGATATGTGCGTGTGGCTGGGCCTTTACTAGAGTTTTTTGGAATCCTGATAATAAGCCTTATTCCAAATACTCCCTGTAGTTTTAACAGAAGATATCCCTAATTTGCTGAGTGAGGAATAAGCCCTAAAAAACTGTTGGATGTGTTCACAACAAAACGGAAAAAAAAAATAACAAAATCCATTCTATTTCACCCATAACTATGTCTTGTACAACACATGTTGAAGGAATGTTGACATTTCAAAACAATAAATCTTCATTGAATATAAGCACTATTTTTATTATAGCAACTGAAAAAATTATAAAAATTATTTTAATGTGGGTTATTTGAAAACTAACCAAGGATTACCATTTGGGCATCACCTTCACATTTGTATTAAAGTGCTTCTAAAAGTAACTAAAGGACACTTTCATTAGTAAGTTCTTGAGAATTTTTGAAGTTGGGTATTTATTTTTATTGACTTAATTTTGTTAATCAAAATCATTCAATCAATGACATGCTAATTTCTTCTGGATTAGCAAATAAATTCTGCTTTAAAAGAACTCACTTCTAAGCAACACATCAGAAGTTCAGAAAACATTTTTCCTTTCAAATTTTAAAAAGGCAATTTAGAAAGTAGAATAAAACTATAACCATTTACATTGCTTTCAAACTAACTTTGAAATATGCACAAGTTTGGGTTGTAGACTTACTTAATTCTGACATTAAGTAACATTCTGGCCTCCTGTCAATGATGTGTTTAATACAGATTCAGACACATCCCTCTATGATTCCTCATGTTTCTGTACAGAGTCACAACTTGTAAGAAGAGAAGTCATTTTCTCCATGCTATCTATTCAAGCATGCTTATATTGCTTAAAGTCTTAAGCCATAGAGTAATGTATCTTTATAGAGTAAAGAATAAGTATGTTCACAACCTTAGAAAGCAGATAATACATCTCTATTTAGAGAAAAGATAAAAGCAAGAATGCTTATGATCCAGTATAATAAATATTATTTCTTGCTCACGAGGAAAAAACATTCTTCAAGTTCATAAATCATAATTGGTGTTCTTCAACACATGGATTCTCCCATCAAGTCCAGAACTCTGGTAACGTACTTCATGGTATGTGCTGAAGTATCTTGGCATCAAAACTCTGATAACTACTCTGGAAACTAGCATAATGCTGCCGTACTTGAAGCTGCTATTTGTCTGTGAAGTAAACCATCTTGCTCTCTCAATTGTGAATGTGTGTGTGTGTACGTGTATGTTATGTGTGACTACAACTCATTTATTTGAGCCTTGTCCACTTATTCTAGTACCTTTTTAGATAACTTTAGTTTTAGCAGTCAGATTTGAAAAGTTATTACTACTATTATTGACAATTGTATTTGACTTAGGAATCTTAACTTTCTATCATCATTATTTCCATGTAACTATGAGAGAAAACTAACATATTACACAGTGGGAACATATTTAGAAATATTCATTTTCTTAACAAAATGCTAAGTCATTCACTCCAAAAAACTTCCCCAAAGATTTTCCTACTTATCATTGTTTGGAAGAAAAAAAATAAACAGTTTCTTAGAACAGACCTTTTTTTGAGAGATCATAGTTATAAAACAGAGTTCCCTTTAAATATTCAATATATAATATTATGAAAGGATCTGTGTCATCAGTAATATAATTTCAGGTCATCTCTAATAAAAATGGTTCACAAACACCTTTGCTTTATGAACTTGTGTGTGTTTCTCTTTTTCTTAAAGTAGTAAAATAGCATTTCTCAGATTAAATCTTTCTAATTATAACTTGTAAATATGCCATCTTAATTGTATTAATTTATAATTACCATATTAAATTGTTCTTTAATTATAGTGCAAAATTATTTTTTCACAATTACAAAATGGATATCAGTGGTGTTACTATTTGAATAATATTTATCAGGAAAAAACAAAAGTACTATTATTATTAAAAATAATTTATTTACTTAAAATACAAGATTTATAATTTAAAGGATTATAAAGGTGAATAAATCTACCTTCCTGTATTGGTTAGTATAATCCTTAGCTTTTTTAGTAATTACTTGACAAATACTTTCCTTTCCTCAAAGTCACTATTTTTATTCTCGAGTGACCAGTTCCAATTACTTCCTGACCTCTGGGGAGGGGGTAAAAACAGCAAGCTATTTCTGTCAGAAAGGCACAAATTTTTCTCAGTCAGGAAATAATGCTCCTGGGTTTGCCTGAAGGTTTCCAGCCTCTAAGCAGCCACAGTTTTGATGTTTTGTTTAATGGTTGTCACTTTCCCTAGAGGTCTTCCCTGCCACTCTTCACTAATTCACATCTATCATCCTTCTAATACCAAAAGTGAAAAATCATCTCCCTCAGATGACTTCTTTGAATTATACTTACGGCAGTAGACTAAATAGCAAGACACTCTGGTCTTAATAAATTATGCAAACACTTTGCCTCGTTTGTACAGTAACAACTTTCACAAACAAACATTTTGATTTTAAGAAATAGGTACTATGGGCAACTTAGAATTGTAGGAATCATTTTGCATTGTAAAGTCATAGTAATCTACGGCACATAAAACAAAAGCATTTGAAATTCTTAAATGAAAAAAGAAAACTGGGAATGTTCAAAGAACAGTCTGATTAACCCTGCAAACTCTCCACTCAAACCTGAATTAAACTGTCATCAGCAAACAAGGAAAGAAACTGATGTGATGACATATGAGTAAATTTGCTGAAATTTTTATTTCACTAAAATGAAATATGAGTATGACCCTAATAAAATATACAGTACTACAAGTAGAATTTATGCTGAAATATTGGTGCATATACAGGACAATGTATTAGTTAAAATGTAAGATTATATTGTTAGGTAAATAATGAGACCAAGAGAAAGAAATAGGATAATAATGAAGAAAAGAGTATAAAAATAAAATAAATTAAAATTAAGAGGCCAGAGTGACAGTTTGGTGGGTAGGGTTAAATGCAGTTAACCTGGTTTGATCTAGTACACTCCAAAAAATTCCTGAGTTCCACCAGGAGTGATCCTGAGTTTAGAGTCAGTATTAAACCCTGAGCATTACTGGGTGAAAGGAGGAGAAAGAGAGAGAGAGAGAGAGAGAGAGAGAGAGAGAGAGAGAGAGAGAGAGAGAGAGAGAGAGAGAGACAGAGAGAGAGAGAGAGAGAGAGGAAGAGAGACAAAGAAAAAAGATAGAGGGAAGAAGACAAAGAGAGAGAGAGGGAGAGAAGAGAAAGAGAGGAGAGAAAGAAAAAGAAAGAGAAGCCAAAAAGTTATATATATATAAAAAAACGAAACCCCAGATTTGTAGCTGGATTTTTTGTTCTAGAGATGAGATACTTTACTCATAAGCTAGATCATGGCTATGATGAGGTAACACACAATTCCTATGTGTTTTTATGTTAGTAGGTTAATAAAAAACTTTCCCCCTTAATTTCAAAGAGCCAAGAATTTACTAATTGCCTTAGTTTTACTTAATTTATTTAGATAGTTGTAACTAAAGTAGTTACTCCTTAAACATTTGCTATTTGTGATACTTGAAGAAAAAGACAATTTAATATTATTTTACAATAAGTCTAGAAGCATTTTTTCAAACCTCTTTTTTAGTTTGTTTCTGTTTAGGGACAACAAGCAATGCTCAGGACTATAACTCGCTGGCTATGTGCTCAGGAATCAATCCTGGAAAGCTTGGGGACCATATGATATAAAAAGAATTAAACATGGGTGTCTTGTTTAAAAGGCAAATGCCCTAACACTGTACAACTGCTCCAGTACTACTATTGGCCTTACTTGAAGCTACCTTGTACAGAATGACTTTTTCTATCTATCTCATAAATAAGACCTTATTCAACTAGCACACAATAAAATCCCCTCCAATTTCATGGCATGCCATGAAATTTCTCAAAGAATACAATGCAAAATAAAAAATATATATATGACACACAATTAAAATATCCACAAATCCAAATCGCTAGTCTATAATGCTATTTAGATTCTGCATTTTAAATTAAATTCCCAATTCTTAATATTTTGGCTATATTACATAATACTAAGAACTTATGACACCCCAGTTTTATCCTCTATATAATATCAGTGAAATCAACTATTACATGGAAATATTTGTAAAATTAAATGTTGCATGATAAAATAAAGTTAACAGAGTATCAGCTTTCTCTGACTGGTCATACTTTCAAGTTTCAACCAATCAGTTTTGAGCACACCACTTCTAAAGATAGCTCAGAACTTAGGAGACTTCAGGGAACTTCTTTAAATATACACAGAGCAATTGATAGTAAATTTACTGTGCTCATGCCCCACATTTCTTACTATAGGGAGCTGTTAGTTTGGAAATTGTTGCTTCCTTCTGAGTTTTCACTGATGCTGGGCTTATGTATACATGACTTCTTCAGAAGAAGACATGCATTTCACTTGAACCAAGACATGAATATTGATACACTATGTTTGTTCTGGTGGAGATTTGACAGGAAAAATCTGTAGGAACATTAGATATTCCTCCATAGTCAATCACATTAACTTTTAATATCACCTAACATCTTCCATTTATTTTCCCCATCTCTGAAGTTATTTTATTCTTATGTCTCTTAGATTTCTCATTGACTCGGTCATCTACTACAATTTTTTTATGGGGAGGGAGCATGAGATGGGGTGTTGGACACAACCAGATGTAGTCAAATGTAGTCCCTTATGCCTATGCTCAGGGACCAATCCAACAGGGCTCTGCAAAATACCAAATGTAGGGAACGGAACTATGGCACAATGCTAGGGCATTTGCCTTGCACACTGCTGACCCAGGATGATCCCCCAGTGTCCTATATGGTCCCCAAGCCAGGAGCAATTTCTGAGAGCATAGACAGGAGTAACCCCCGAGTGTCACCAGTATGGCCAAAACTCCAAACATAAAATAAATAAATAAATAAATAAATAAATAAATAAATAAATAAATAAATAAATAAATACCTAATGTATTGCTAGGAATTAAGTTAACAATGACCATATGAGGAAAGCATCATATCCTCTGTACTATTACTCTAGCCCTGGCTCTTCATTAGTTTTTTGCTTTTTTAGAAAAGGAACTTTATTTTTGAAAAAAAATTTTATTTCTAAATTAAGATTCTATGATTTTAATGATAGTTTTTATCCAACCTGATTCTGAAACCAAACTCATCAATATATGTTTGGATTTTAATAATACCACTTTGATAATATGAATAACATTTCCTGCATTTCAAGATTATTGTTGGATTAAATTAGGATGATTAATACACATAAAGGGACCTAACACAATAAAAGTATATTCTATCTGTTTTAAATAGTTATAACTAAAAATAATTTTAGAATTGAATTGGTAAATTTTTTTGGAACAGAAAAATGTTAAATAATTCCTACATTTGTCTGCTTTAAATGATTGTTGTATAGATATATTACATAAAAGACAACCAATTTTTTCATACCCATATATGAAATATAATAAAGATTTCTACAATTATTATAATGTACTTTTCTGTATTTATATTATTACATTCATTCAGTTTGTATGTACATGTTATTAAAATGATATAAATATGTACATATATGTATGTTTAGATCTACAGTATTTTATGTAATCTGACAAGTCTCACATTTTGCTAACAGGGAATTTATTTTTAACTTGGCATACATAATGCTTTATATATACACATAGATTCAAAACTTATGCTTCTCTGGGAACATGTAGAAAATAACTAATCAGAATTCAAAGTCTAGCACATTGCACAGAGCTGACTGGTCTGATACCTGCAGGTGGTTTCCAAAGCATCACCAGGCTCTATCTGGAAACATCCAAACACTACTGGATGGCCTGACTAATTCATGACAACACAGGAGATTCTAGAGCACTCGATCCTTGGGTGGTCACATTGAACCTTAGCCTGATTGGCAGAAAATTACTATAAAGGGGCCCTCCTGAATCTATTCTCCCACAAAAATACTCAAAATATATTGTATACATGATTTATTTATATGAATTTTAGTCAATATCTAATTTTTTAGTTAAATCTTACACAAGTAGAAAATCTCCTCAGGTATGTATTATCAGTCTTAAATTATAGATATATTTTAAATTATATAAATTCTATAAAATAAAAATCAATAAATAAAGGGCTAAAAAGATAGTACAATAGTTAATGTTCTTGCACTATGCAAACCCAGATTTGATCCACAGAACTCTATATGGTTCCTCAAAGAAGACTATGAGCCAGAAGAGATCCCTAAATTCAGAGGCAGAAGTAGACACTGAGTACTTATGGATGTGACCCAAGACATACTAAAATTGAAGTATGTCCTAGTTATTTTGTACTGATAAAATTATAGTAAAAATAATTGTATAAATTATGGTCTGGCATAGCCCCCCTGGGCTGACCATTTAGTCCAGGGGACTGAGATACCCCTACAGCAGACTGGTCTTCATGGCCAGGCCTGGTAAATCGGGCCCTGGGGAAAGAGTGGGGGAGAGAAACTCCTCTCATATGCACACTGGACTCCATTCAGGAGTTCTTCTCTTACTAGAATTCATTTTCAAAGGTGCTGCCCGCGTGACATATATACTTTTTAACCACATCCATAAATGTTCTTAATTCTCGACTGTTCCTATGAAAAAAAAATGGAATGCCCTAGATTTGGAGAATAACATTCAAATAGGTCTCTAAAATTAGTGTATATGTAGATGTGACTTCCTATACAGTGGTCCTTTCTGACTGCCAAGCTTAATCCATAAATAATTCATGTATACAATGTATATAGCCCCTCTGATATATTTCCCCTCCCCCATACCAGAGCCCCTTCTACTCCCTCATCTCCCAATCTGGATTCATTATCTTCCCCTTAATTAATCCTCTTTACCCTCAGTTCTTAACTTGTAAGGCACCAAGACGAACCTCCTGCCCCAACAGATTCTGCCCTTTTGCACACCCCTACAAAGCTCATTATTACTCCTTACCTCTCTCACCCCCAACCATCAGTACCCCACATTTACCCTTTTTAACTTCAGCACTACACAGTCCTAATCATAGACCGAAGTTGTGCATTGGATTTAACTACCCCAACTATATTAAAAGACATAAAATGGACAATATGTCTTTTGAATATTTTATGTGTATTTTCTTTGACAGCTATAACTCTTTCTAAATATTCTTTTACAGTGATGATTCTACCAACTTTTTATCTTGTCTTCTCTTTGTGAGCTGTTCAATAAAAATTTTTGGTGAAAGACTCCCTCAGTTTAATGCTTATGATTGAACCATGTCATGGGGATTGTTGGATTTGTGCTTATGGCCCCCATAAGCACCAATAACGCCACGTGGCATTGCTCCTTGTTTGCATAGGCACATTAAAATGGGAAAATACTATACATACAAATAAGTTCTTATCTAATAGAGATTGGAACACACAAATCTTGTAGCGCAATGGGACCTTACACCCTGGACATTGATATAATGACCTGTCACAGGCCTCAGAAGAATGGGCATCCTTTTTTCACCCCTGAACCAGGGAAGCTATCTACAAAACATCCAAGGTTTTTTATAACAACACCTGGAAGCAATCCTCTACCAGGGAAAACCCTACCACTGCTCTGATATTGATCTGCTCAAAAGAGACTTCCCTTAACACTAAGAAGGCTTGACAACAACAATGGCCTGCTTATAGGACAGGGCTCTCTGCATTGCCCTTTAATTGTGAGTTGAAACGAGATGACACTCTGCACCATCCTGACTGCAGTGTAGGATATGCAGATTCCAGGATCTTTAATACAGAAGCATGATACCAATAACAGAGACTATGCAAAAAATAGAAGTGCATTGGCACTACAGACAATGACTTGGATTGGACAAACTAGTTTGCCTGGAGCCTAGAGTTGGTCTTATGCCAGGAAACTTCAGGGGAAGGGTCTCCTTGTATTTAGGTCAAGGCTTTTTCTTTCCATGTCCCTCATATTTTGGTGGGCCTGTGCAAACAATAATTGCCACTCTAACACCGTTTTTACTGTGCTCCTTTGACTCTAATCCTTAAGAAAAACAACCCACTTAAACTTCTGAGGTTAACTTAGACTAATATTCATGTGCATGAAATGTAAAAAAGTACTTTGCCTTCAATGTTTAAGGAGTTACATAAGTTTTATGGCTTTATATTGCTTTGTGTACTGCTAAGAAATATTATGTACTACAATCTGGGGACTTGAGGGACAAAGTAATTGTTACATGGGTTCTGTCTTATTTTACTTAATGTTCTTTGGCTGATATTTCAAAGTTAAGATATCAGCAATGGGATTACTGAGAATTCTGTTTATGGCTGATTGTCCTTCCACTGTAACTTTACCTTGTCCTCTTTCTTTACATCTTTGTTCTCATAATTAAAAATAAAAAATTATAAAAAAGATAAAAATATGGGATGGAGTGATAGCACAGCTGCCTTCTATGCAGCTGACCCCAGGTTCTATCTACAGCATCTCTTATAATCCCTGACCCTGTCATTTTTTATTTATGACCATGTCATAATTTCTGAGATAGAGCCAAGAATAATCCCTGAGTGCCATCAGGTATGACCCAAAAACAAAAAAAATTTATATAAATTAAATTTTACAATAATCATGATGTATATGTGTTGAATAAAATTATAATGAGACGCTTTAGATGAAATAAATATGTTGTACTGACAATATTTTGACAGATTCATTAAATAACATACTTCTAAGGTTTAGACTTGGATAAAGTGTTACTAGACATGAGATAGTGGTATCATTGACAAGTAAAAATAGTTAAGTAAATTTTATTCTCCAATTATGTTTAAACAAGTTAAAAAGTATAAAATATTAAGTTTTAGACATAGTTAAATTTTGGTTTGAAGCTTGACATTAAAACTGTATTTTATATTTTACTTATTTATGTTTTTATGGCATTAATTTGATCAGTTATGTTATCTCTAGCCATTAATATAATTAAAGCATCCATCTAGAAAAAACTTTCTTTAAATGTATAGCTATTTTTATTTTCTAGTATATAACATAAAATAAATAACTTCATAGAGATTCTTTTTGAAGAGTGAATAATGTTATACAACTAAAAGTTTAGCTTAGCATCTGCTATATGAAGATTCCAATAGGAAACTATTTTATTAAAATATTACATAGTATCCCAAAATGCAGCAAAATTAAATACAAAGTGTCTAACGTAGAACTAAATGTAGGTAAAATAAATGTTTCTATTAATTTATTTCAATTTTTTCTAAAGAAGTAGCATAAGAAATTTATAAATGTTTTCCTTATGATTAACAAGTTACTCTCTAATTTCTATGAAAATACGAATGTATTTAAAATTCATCTTATTAAACAAAATTGCTGAACATTGTATTAATATATCATGTTATATGAAAAAGAACTAGCTTTATTTATTTTAAATATATATTATATAATTAATGTTACATCTAAATGTCTATTTAATACCTTAAAATGTAATATAAACAACTGATTTATTTCCCAAATACTAAACAACCTCCAATTGTAATACTTGATTAAATTAAAATGTTCAGTAATAATAACTTTCCGTTAAAGTCAATCTTCTGATAACCAGTGTATCTCCAACTGGACAATGTTTTTGCTTAATATAATGGCTAATCCAAGAATTTTAATATTGTAATTAGTATTTAAAATTAATGTGGAAACAATAAAATATCTTTATTATATTAGATGTTACCATATTTCTTTTTATATATTGAATCATAATCACTCATGTAAACATAAAGACCTTTTCTTTAAAAAAAGTACATCTGCATTTGGTCAAGAAAACTAATTCTCTAAATTACAATTTTCATAATTGTTACATTTTTTATCATTTAAAATGTGCACCATCATAATTGCAAATTATATTCTGAATATATATTATGAAATATATTTTTTCTATAAATATAGAAAAATAAAACACATTTCTAATAGCTTAGTTTATAATTGATGGGCACCCTGAGAAAATTCAGCATGGTGACTGTACCTTGTGTCGGAGTCTTATTAGAGGTTGGTAGGATTTAAAGCCATATCCTACTTCTTTGGTTGGCCTTCCTTCTGACTCCAGAAACATGATTCCAAGAACAAAAACAGCTGACCAGCACTTAAACATCCTTTTGTCTTTTCACCTATAAAAATTAATATCGGAAGTAATCAAAAAAGTATTACGTACTCAAAAACATAAATCAACCCCCAAATATTGATGAGAAATATTCTGCATGGTCTAATAAAGTCCCCTTACAATGTACATGAAAGTTATTCAAATAAGAATCTACATGAGCCAGAGTGTTGGTGCAGCAGTAGGGTATTTGCCTTGTATGCTGCTAACCTAGGACCGACTGCAGTTTGATCCCCTGATGGTCCCCCAAGCCAAGAGGAATTTCTGGATTTCTGAGCGCATAGCCAGGAGTAATCCGTGAGCATCACCGGGTGTGCCCCCCCCAAAAGTCAGCGACTACAGATAAAAATTATAGTCCATTTAATCATAACAAATATTATTTGTTTAAGTTATGTAATCCTATAAACCTTAAATAAGTACACAGTGAATAAAAACTTTGAGGAACCTAGTAATAATAAAAACTGGTGAAAAAGAGAAAGAACATCATGATTAAATTTTGTGAATATAATGTATCATCAAGATATGTATTAAAATTAAATACCTCAGAATGCTGTGAATAATCTTTATTCAAACTCTAGCTAGTATAATTTACTGGTAAATATTAATTAAAATTTATAGTGTAGTCTGTATAGTGCATACATAATAAACTATAACAAGTATTACTCAGATAGGTTCTGAGTTACAAATGATTTTTCTAGATATTCTCTAAAAATATATTTTAAGTGTTTTAAAGTCTTGTGAATTTTTTCAGAGATCTCTATTTTGGGTATGTCATAAATTATAAATGATGTTTATTTTTATTTAATCATAAAGCTTTTTCCATGCAAATTTATGTTTTCAGTTCAACTCTATCTCACATTAATGCTTTAGACAACTCTGCTGCATTCCTATTAGGACAAAATTGAGTTCTTTCTCACCTCCTGACCTAATCTATATGTTTGACTTCATGAACAATTTTACACATTGATTTACTTTGTCACCTACTGTATTTTAACTCTTCTATTACTTTGTCATGTTTAAAAAATCCCAAATCACTGTTTTAAGATAATTTTCTCTATTTTTTTAATTGTAGAAAGAATTGCATTTAACATTTTAGTTATGTCTGACCTATACTGCCTCAATCATGCTCCTACCTCAACCATGCTATCAAAACTTTAACTTAAATTTATTTTTTAAAAAATCATCACATCATATGGTGTTCATGACACTTTTTTATTTTGATACAATTTGTGAAAATTCCTGTCATTTTCATTTTCATTGTTTTTCCATTTACTTGATCTTTTAAGAATTACCTTATATCAGATCTCACTTAGAATTCATTTGTCTTCATTCATTCAAACTACATTATTTCTTCATACTTCTTCATTCTAAATAGATGTATATGTGAAACTTTAAAATAAAATATAGTGATGTTAATTTATTCTCTGATTTATTATACAAGTATTTGTTTTTGATTTTTTGGTTTGTTTGTTTTTGGGGGCCGTACCTGGTGACGTTCAGGGGTTACTCTTCGCTATGCGCTCAAAAATCGTTCCTGGCTTGAGGGACCATATAAAACACCGGGAATCGAACACAGGTCCATGCTGGGCTAGCCGCATGCAAGGCAAATGCTCTACCACTGTGCTATTGCTCCAGTTCCAAATATACAAGTCTAAATTAACAAGTGCACCTTCAAGATTCAAATGTATCTTCTCAGCATAAATATTCTCTTAACACCCACAGAATGCTATGCTTTTTTATATGCTCATTTGTGGATTTAAGCTAGAAACAAAGTGGAGTCCCCTAGATCCTCTTCTCTCATACTTTTGCTTTATATTAATGCCTTCACTGTATTTTTAGTCCTACTTCAACAATTCTTGATCAGTCTGCTGCTTCTCTAAATATCACTAATATACTTTTTCATCATCCACATTTGTGCATAAATATCATCATTCCTTTAGCTTCAGAACAGCTTTTGTTGGTAACTTTTCAGATGCCATTTGTCTTTAAGATATAAAAAAAAATTGCTGTGGCCGGAGAGATAGCATGAAGGTACAGCATTTGCCTTGCACACAGAAGGACGTTGGTTTGAATGCTGGTAACCCATATGGTCCCCCAAGCCTGCCAGGAGTGATTTCTGAGCACAGAGCCCGGACTAACCTCTGAGCACTGCCTGGTGTGACCCAAAAACAAAAACAAAAATATAAAATAAAGAAATAAAATTACAGACACACCTATAATTTCCCAGGATCTACATTCTGCTTCTATTTTCATCCCTTTAATTTTCTTTTCTCTAGCTTCTCTAATTTATCATTTGTTCTTTGAACCTTTTTTTTACTCATTTCTGTATTGTCTTCAGTTAGCGATTTTTTTGCAAATTAAATAATCATATTTACTTATTGCTCAGTCACCTTTACATATTAAATGTTTCATATAATAAGTTTGAATATACTTATTACCGCACATATTGGTTTTCTTCATTCTGGTGTCTCTTTATAATTTACACACCATTTCTATGATTATTTGAATATTCTTTACCAGAATAGAGTTAGTTTCAGAAAAAAACACTTTTTATTCATGGTTTGATTTTGCCTTTTTAAAAATTTTTTTGTTTGCTTATTTTCCCAGCTTATATATCTAGGTGAAGAAAATACTCTGAAACTACTGGAGACTAAATTTTCAATATGTGAATAAAGTAATGACTGTTACCCTGCATTCTAATATAAAAGATCACATTTTCCTGCATTCTAACAATGTGGACTAAAATCCCCATTTCTACTACTAATACAAAACATCAGAAAACTATTTTGAGAAATCAAGAATTTCCATTTGCAATATATCACTTTCTTGTCATTTCTATGTATAGCTTAATCCTTCTCTCAGAGCGTAAATATTTATTTAGAACACAACTAGAAGGCATATTTTAGAAATAAGAGCTTGGGAAGAAAGGCAGAAAGTACCAGAAACTTTTTTTTTTCTTAGAGCTTTTAATACTATGTTGGAAAAACAAAACTACAAACCTGTTTTACTGGGAGGGTGAGATTATGAATTTTCCAAGTACTCACTAAAATTTTCTTTTCCTCTAATTTCTCTTTTTCTCTTCTCTTCCAACATTTACTTTACATCCACACTTACTGAATATCTGTAAATACTATTTATAAATTATTATATTTATAATATATATTATATAACATAATATAATAATATAATATTTATAAATATTATAAAAACCTGTGTGTTTACAGGTTTCCCCCACACTATCCAAAATTACAAACATACTACATAAAAATTTACACAAGACACACTAGTAGATGCAATGACCAAATATATATACAAAAAAATACACTAGAAATTGCATATCCCTCAAATTGTCTTTTGAATCAAATAACATCAAATCTAAATAACACTAATGCATAGCAAAAGCAGAAATCCTATGAGCATTGCAATTGATAATAGAAAAAGTAGTTCTTTGTTATTTGCTTGGGGCCACAGCCAACCATGGCTCTGGATTCAGAAATTATTCCTGGCAGGCAATGGGGACCATAGGGGATTCTTAGGATCAAGCTGGGTGGGTAGTATATAAGGTGAACACCCTATTAGCTATGTTATTGCTCAGGCCATAAAGTAGAGTAGTGTTGTTGTTGTTGTTGTTGCTGTTGTTATTGTTAATATGTTTGCTTTGTTTTGGGGCCACGCCTAGTGGTATTTAGGATTGGCTCTAAACTTTGAATCCAGGTCAGCTGCGTGCCAGGAAAATCTCTACCTGCTATCCTATCAATTCTCTGCTCAGGAAAATCGTACGTTTTTGCTTTTGCTTTGATCGGTATTCTTTTGTTTTGGAGCCATGTGCTCAAGGGTTACTACTGGTTCTTTGCTAAGAGATCACTCTAGGCAAGTTAGGGAAACCACATGTGGTGCAAGGTATGTTACCCTGGGTAGCTGCTTGCAAAATAAAGACCTTATCTCTAGAATCTCAAAAAGTAATGGTTATGGGAGAGACCTGACAGCATTTTCACCTGTTACTAAGAACGTGTGTTTCCTAGAGAAGCAGAAGCTCCAGTGATACAAATCATTAAATTATAGAACTTGTATAGAAGTTCTTTTGCAAAACGAGTATGAATTTGATGTTTTCATTTGCATTCTGCCATAAAAATCTTCTTGGGGAATGTTTGGTTAGAATGAAACAAATACTGTTTTATATCTTTTATAAAAGAAAAAAACTGCAATGTAAACTTAAAAATAGAAGGAGTAGTCATATAAACATATACATATATGCATAACTCTAAGTATTATGCCTAAAACATTGAAAATATGGGTTATATTTATATAATCATATATAAGCATATTGAATTATTATTTATACCTATAAGTAGTCTGCCTACCATAAGTTTAGATAATCTTATGAATTATAAGTTTTTAAATTTTACCAAAAATTTCATGTCTTGGTCCAGAGAAATTTTAATTTTAATATTTAATTAAAGATATCTTGAATAACTTTTATGTTTAAGGGAAAGATCTAAAACTATCTGTTTTATGAAACTTTAAAAAATTGAATAAATATAACTTAGGATATAAAAACTCAGTATGATTTATATAACCTATTTATAATTAATCAAGTGCCTTGTATTATTGACTTTTTGTTTTAATTAATATTCCTAGAATTTTCAGGTTTAAAACGTCTAGATTATACAATATACAATACCATTTTATTAAAGCAAATTTTACAATTTGCAATTCATTTTATATCATAAAGTATTTCTTAGAATACAGTCTTTACACAATGTTATCCATTGAAATACCACCAAGGAAAGCAATTGAATTAAACTATACAGTTGCCAAATATCCATCTTAAAAAGATGGTTCTTCTTTGTAAGTGCTTAGAAAATAATTATGATCTTTTCATTTCTCTCCTGCTACATGATCCAAAGATGTCATTATTTTATTTTAAAAAGTTCATTAATTCACAGAAGGTGTTTTGAAAATTGTTTTTAAATCAACAGTAATCAATCTCATGATATACTGACTTGTGATCTTACTTTCTCAGCATAATACCCTTTATCAACCTGTTAGATTTTCAAAATTAATTGGCAGTTTGTTGACAGCTCAGGAAGAACACTGAAAATCACATGACTAAAACAAACCGGCTGGAACAGATGGTGCAATAATGATCCCATGACTTTCCCCCTGTAATCCCTTTATATGGAAGAAAGAGAAAACAACCTAATTAACTATAATTAAAAAATGCCTATGTTGCTAACATTATCTTTATCACAAATAGAATTTAAAAAGGCATAGGGGATAAAAAAACGTTTCTCTTATTCAAAAATACGATCTTTACCTGTTAATTGTTTCACCTTACAGAATAACATCATAATGTTTATAGGGGTAGGATTTAGAGCAGCAATATTGTTTAGAAAGCTCAAATTTG
Organism: Suncus etruscus; assembly: GCF_024139225.1. NCBI lineage: Eukaryota > Metazoa > Chordata > Mammalia > Eulipotyphla > Soricidae > Suncus > Suncus etruscus. The sequence continues at coordinate 100,654,373 of NC_064850.1, read as the reverse complement.
AACTTTTTTTAAAGGTGTTTACCCATTATCAAGAAGTTTATCTCTAATAATTTGGGAAAAATTAAGCATGTTAGGCAAATACGTATAGCATTTGAGATCCTACTCCACAGTGCTCAGGGTCCACGAGACACACCAGGTGACATTAGGCAACTTTTGAACAATCTGCTAACAAGTTTTAGGGTCTGGTGGTTCTGCACAGTTTGTGTGGTTCTGAAACCACTGGGGACATACTTAAATATTTTTAGGAGCCTCTATTGCTCTTCATTTCAGATCTGAAGAGGTTGTCATGTGTACCAGATGTCAAACCTATGTCTATACAAGAGGCACAGCCCCCAAAGCTATTTCCCTAGCTCCTCTAATGTACAGATAGATTTTCAAAATTCATCTCAATGAAAGATATTAAGTGACATTAAATTATTTATGCAAATATAATTATTAGGAGGTAAGGGATAGATGTCCTGTATGGCATTATTAGCGTAGATACTTTAATCTAGTTATAACATGGAAAGAGGAGAGAGAAGAGAGGTCCAAAGAGTAAGTCACTAGAGAAATTTCAATGAAACAGAAGACTAAAAACTACTACACTGCTAAGAAGTAGAGAAAATGAAAAGAATATATTTTGAATTTTAAAAATATAACAAGAAAAAAGTATTTTAATTGATTAACTAGAAATAAAATTTCTTACAAACAGTGCTGGATGGCTAACACAGCAGTAAGGCATTTGCCTTTCATGCAGCTTACCCAGGATGGACCCAAATTCAATCCACCTGGTATCCTATATGGTTCCCTGAGCCTGCCAGGAGCGATTTTGGAACACAGAGCCAGGAGTAACCCCTGAGTTCTGCCAGGTGTGGCCCAGAAACTGGAAAAAAAATTCTCACAATTATCTGACAAATTGTATAAATTTATTAATGTGTTCTCTGCATACTACCAGAAAGCAGAAAACTCTGAAGACAGGACATTGTTAATAACTTGTTCTGAGTTAGAGCAGTAGTTGAACATATTTTTCAGCTTAATGAATATTTATGATAAATAGAATAATGAGTGACTTGGTAGTGATAAGCAATTAGTTTGAGAAAGTATACATCAATAAAAATTTTAATATTATTTGTATGATTAAACAATATATTAAAACATATTATAAAATATAGAATTAAAGTAAATTTATTACAAAAAGTTATTCTTTTGTATCTGGATCAAAAGAAGTATTTGCTTAAGAAAGTTCATCTAACCAAGAACTTATAAACTTTTTCATAAATTAGCTTGGTTGAAAATGGAAGGGTTAATTCCTGAGAACAGTTCTTCTAAAGTCCTAAAAACAGTAGGTGAGGTCCAAGTCCCTTGCCGCCTCCTCACACACACAAAATAATTTTTGTAACAACAAATAAAGCAATATTTAGGAAGTCATAGATATGTGAATTTCTGTTCAGACTATGAATAAGATCCCTCAACTCTAGGTAAAAAGCTACCATTGAATTCTTTTCATTTAAGTCTGTCTTACTGTGTTAAATTTTTGAAGTGTAGTGTGCTATTCAATGTAATATTATATACTATTCTTATGTCAATTTCTTCTTTATATTGAATTAGCATCTATTTCAAAATAAACTTGCTGTTTATTTCTGGACTGCATGTAAGTATGAACAAAAATAAATTACCAAACTCTACCTTAATGAAAGCTGTGGTATGCTAAATAGTTTAAAATGTCTATTTAGGTGGTAGACTGTTGATAAATATGTCTGAACTGAGAATGAATGAGAAAACATTATTACTAGCATTGTGACACAGAAACCCAACAATAAAACATTGTTTTAATTCTAGTACTTCTATAGACAAGAAAATGTGCTAATTCTCAGTTTTGTACTTAACTATCACCACTGTATGTCTCTTGACTTATATGTGACAAGGTTAAAAGGTTTCCACATGTTCCCAATAATTTTGATACATTTTATTTTAACATGTTGAATTTCTTACTTTTAACGGTTTTTTGCTTGTTTGTTTGTTTTGGGGCCACACCGGTGACTCTCAGGGTTTACTCCTGGCTATGCACTTAGAAATTGCTCCTGCTTGGGGACCATTTGGGACCCTGTGGATCAAACCGAGGCCCGTCCTGGGTCAGCCGAGTGCAAAACAAATGTCCTACCACTGCACTACTGCTCCACCCTCCCCCACCCCGCCTTTTTTTTTGGGGGGGGGTGTTTTTTGGGCCGTAAATGGTGAAGCTCAGGGTTTTCTCCTAGCTCTGCGCTTAGAAATCTCTCCTGGCTTGGGGGACCATATGGGACGCTGGGGGATCGAATTGTGGTCCACCGTAGGCTAGCATGGGCAAGGCAGAGCCTTACTGTTTGCGCCACCACTCTGGCCCCACCAGCCTCCCCCCTTTTCTTAACGTATTTTTCACAGAAATCTGGCATTAATCCATAAATGATTAATTAATTAAAACTATTTGTTTCTCGGGCCGGAGAGAAAGCACAGCGGTAAGGAGTTTGCCTTACACGTGGCAGACCCAGAACGAACCTGGTTTCAATTCCCAGCAACCTATATGGTCCCTCCAGCCTGCCAGGGGCTACTTCTGAGCAGAGCCAAGAATAAACCCTTGAGCGCCCTGGCAGGTGTGGCCCAAAACAAAACAAAACAAAACAAGTAATTGGTTCTAGCAAGTGTCATTTAAGTATTTTCAATGCTGAGCAGATCTCTGCTATAGTAGAAAGAACAGATTAGAAACCAAAGAATTTGGATTATAATTTTGTGAACTCTACTGAATTTATAAACTTAATTTCTTAACACTTGCTTTATGGTTAATGACCCACTAAAATACAGATTCTTTCAACTAATCCACTGAACCTGCTGTTGTAGAAGTGATCCTTTGTTATTTTCTCTTTTTAGCCTCAATCACAACATATCTAGTCATTTCCTTTCACCCCAATGGTCATTATTTGTTGTCCTTATTTCTAATTTTCTGTACTCATCTGACCCATTAAATGTTACATATCATAGTTTTAATATGACACAATAATAAATAATAATATTTAATTATATTTAGTAAGAATGTTAGCACATTATTATTTTTGTCCTATTTAAGCACATTATTATTTTTGCCCTCTTTATACTAATATATTTAAGAAAACTTAAGGATTAATGTGTTTTATTATGCATTAGAAAAATAACAGGAATAAAAGTACTGTAATTTTGTCAAATTATCAACTAGACATGTTTATGTAAAGGAAAACTAACCAGTCACATTAGTTTTATTTTCCCTTCCAAAAATTTTGCTGTAACTTATGAAATATTAAAATATTTAAAAATATTAAATAATAACAATGCCACATATATTTGTCATCAAATATGCATTACCTTCTTTTGTGTCTAAGTGCAATATTTTCCTCATATAATATGAAAATATGATGCTTTCAAGTTTAAAACAAGAGTGTGTCATATGACCTTGAAGGTCTTGCCCTGGTTTAATAGGAGAGAAAAAATCATTATAGGCTCTCTCTTCTGAATTTATTACCTGTACCCTGATAATCAATTAAAATGTAAATTAAGGGAAATACAGCTCTTAGAAGTTACTCTGCCTAAAATCCCAAAGGTGCTGTTACATATTTTATTTGCTATTAGAAAATGGCAAAATTGCCAATGTCAGACATATATTTATTCCAATCCATTCTGTACTGCTTTCTAGAAACCTATGTTGTTTCAAAAATCTGGGATAATGTCTATTACAGCACTTGAGAAGAAAAATCTGTCACAGTTTAGCATTGAAGTGCTGCAGAGGGAACAACTTGATTTTCTCTGTATTTAAAGTTGGAATGCCATGGGGAGAACAGCTGAGTCTCAGTGGTATTCCAGTTCATATTCAGAGAACTGTGGAGAAAAATCCTAAGATGAAACTTGCTGTTAGTACAATCACAGGGTCTAGGATACTTTCCAAACGCATGGCATCTCCCAAATGGAGAGATCTAACCTACTCTAAAATGCAAGGAAAAGATAAAAGATAAAAAATAATGTTATTTAACTATGCCATAGGACTTTCACAAAGTTCCTCAGACCAAAACTTCATGTTTTTATAAATACATAAACTAGATATCTACATAAACTTTAGTGGAGTTAATGGAATTCTATATCTAGTGTTTCAGTAAGCAGACCAGAATAACAGCAACATTCAAGAAATTGCAACTGGAAATTAACAGTAACTAGGTATATGTATATTTTATATATAGTATATGAATATATACATGATCATATATAACTATATATATTCATCATATATAACTATATATATTCCATTTATTGTTTTATGTATCAATAGTGACCACTATGCACAAATTTATAGCAAAATCACATTATATTTCTTTAATTTTACATCTCATTTTGAATGGGTGTCTCAAATATGAAAAATAAATTTCAGATAAAATATAGTTTTATTTATATTTTATCATACATTTTTATGTTTATAAGAAAAAGAAATAATTTAGAAACAAAATGTAACGGGGATAAAATACTTTATAACAAATGTGTATTTTTGAATATTTTCTCCAGGTAATGTTAGGCTAAGTGGGTTCACATTCTTGATAATCTATCAATATCAAGACTATAAACTCATTCAAGTAAAATATTATGTTTGTAAAATATATAAGCATGACTACTTCTAGTCTATCTGGTGAAGCAAATGTTTATAAAAGATAAATGGACAATTAGGGAAATATGAAATATGAAGCAGAAAGTGACATAGTGGGCACTAGCAATGAGTTCTTGGTGTAATAATCCTAAAATATACTCCTTAGTATTTAATCAGTATTTTGTAATCCTACAATATCCCAAAATACTTTGTCAGTAGCCCTAAAGTAGCCAAAAAGCATTAAGGCAGGTACCATTCATGTAAACAGAAAATGAACTTGATAATACTCTTAAATGATACCAGCAGCACTGGACTAGTGAAGGATAAACTTAGAAGAGAAGCTCCAAAGGATCAAGTATTTATAATAGGAGCATCCTGGTGGACCATGTTCAAAGCTCCTCTCCTTGACAACGCCTATCAACAGATTCATCTATATAGAAAGCCTTATAGAAGTGTGTTTTGGAAGATCAAGTTTCAAATCAATTTTGAAAAGGCAAGCAGCATACTGCCTCATAATGGAGGTCGTGTACCTATCAATTGAGAATGTGTCATTACTTTCTTTGACTTTATATGTGTGCCCTTGTTTTTTCCCCTCTAGAGAAGTCTGTATTCTATCTTTAATGCATTATTGTCTCTTTCCTTTCTCATAATTTCTAAATAAAACTGTTTTAATGTTACTATTCTTCTGAAGTTCATTTCAGTGAAGAAAATGGATCTGTAAATAACCTGGTAAGAGGACTGTTTTTCTGTATATACTACTATTTACTTTTCCTTAATATAGCATGAGTTCTATGGCTTCTCAAGAAATTTGTTTCCCAGGAATAAATTCCCACACCATTTAAATCAAGTGGGACTAAAATACAGTTTGACAGTTGCCATGTGGAGACAGTGAAACATAAGATATATACAATTCATGTTCTAGTTGACCATTTTTCTTAGGTTTTGAGTTTGGGTCATACTGTGTGGCTGTTCAGGGTTACCTTTTGTCACTGCACTTAGAATTACTCCTTCAAGACTCAGGGGACCAAATGTGATGCCAGGGGCAGAACTCTGGTCAGTTGCCTGCAAGGCAAATTAGGGCACCCCTACTCTCTGCTATCACTCCAGTCCTCATATCCCTGGTAGAAAAGAAAGCTGTAGACTCCCTTCTAATCATGACCAATGCCTCCCTTCTTCCTTACTTCACTTATGTTATCTGCAATGTATCTAATTTGATTTCTGAGAGTTTCACTAGTGAGTTCTATAGCAACGATCCATTCTAATTAAATTCAGGAACAAATATTACTTGGAATTGAAAAACATCTGGAGCTCACTGAAAATTCTCTCAAAGAGTTCTCTCTAGTCAGTAAGCAGGTAAAAAAATTTAGAAACAGCATACAACCCACAGAATACCTGCTTGAAGGCCTTGTCATTTTGAAATATCTATAGTAATTGTGACAACCAATTATATTTTAACCACCTTGGTTATCTAATTCCTCATTTTTAAACATGGATAAGAGCCACACCCACAGAACTGGGAGGCTCAAGATAGCTAATAAAAACATACTTTCATTTTTTCTTTTCTTATGGATCTACAAACAGAAATGACCATAATGATTTGTTGAAGCTGGGAGCTAAGAAAAATGCTCCTCCAGTTTCTTTAATAAGGGAATCTATTGCAAAAGGGGAGTTTTAACACATAGAGAGTGGCCAAGAAAATACTGAGTACTAGCTGGAAAAAAAAAATCTATCAAAACTTCCCTCAAGCACACTTAAATGCTTCTGTTATTTCATTACTTTTCAAAAAGAAAGCTAAAGCTTGATTTGGTCCACTGATTGCCCTATAGTAAACACAAAAATAGCTGAGGCCATCCCTTAGGGGGACAGAATTGCATATAAAGCATGAAGTAAAACTATTAGAAGAATTACAGCTTCTCCTGATGATTAACTTCTGAACTATTTTTAAAAATAATTTAGGCTTATTTCAGTATACCCTTTTGTTTTTAACTTAATGCATATGCTTTTAGCTATAATGTATGCAATTCGTTGAATTGCTTTATTGAGATAAAGCTGTTGTCTGAGAAAAATATTTTCTCTTCACAAGGCATATTCATCTCCTGTTATCTGAATTTTTACTTTTCGTTTTGTAATTAGTCTGGAATCATTTGGGAAGCATATTTCAATGAAGACATTTCCTTTTATCTTAGTGTTTTAATTCTCTTCTAGGTTCAATGAACAATTAATATTCATAAGTAGACAGAAATTTTAAGATTTTACTGATTTTCAAGAATTATTACCAAAGAAAATTCTTCGTTTGAATATTCACATCCACTCCTATGAGCACTGTGTTCTTTGTCAAAATTTGTTCCAATTAATATTTTATTTCTATTTTATTCTTTCACTTAAAAAAGCTCATTATCAATGTCTTTATTTTATATAAATGATAATTTTAATATCTGGTAAAAGAGGTACATTTAGCATTTTATACTTAATCTTTGTTTTTCTTTCTTAGCATATTTCTCCAAACTTTTTGGCATGTGCATATGTAGACATTTTTGAAATAGTATATTATTCATTTTGCTTCATTTCATATATCTTACTGGTTTGATATTTATATTCTTTGCTGAAATCTCTTAAAGAGAAATATGAGTTATTTTTTTGAATATTTAGACAAATATTCAATTTTAGATGAGAGAAATAGAACACAATTCTTAGAATGCAGGAGTCCTTGCTCAATTCTGAAACCCCATAGTACTCCTAAGCAATGCTGGGAATGATCCTGAAGAATCCAAACAGGATTAGACACTGAGAATCACAGAGTATGACCCATAATCCAAAAATAATTATAATAATAGAAATAAAATATAATATTCAATCTACTTTATTTCTTTTTTTTTTCTTTTTCTTTTTTGGGGCCACACCCATTTAACCCTCAGGAGTTACTCTTGACTATGCACTCAGAAATCGTCCCTGGCTTGGGGGAACCATAGGGGATGTCTGAATATTGAACCACAGTCCATCCTAGGCTAGGACCTTATTTCTTTTCTTTTCTTTTCTTTTCTTATTTTTGTTGTTGTTTTTGGTTTTTGGGTCACACCAGGCAGTGCTCAGGGGACCATATGGGATTTCGGGATTCGAACCACCGACCTTCTGCATGAAAAGCAAAAGCCTTACCTCCATGCTATCTCTCCGGCCCCCTTATTTCTCAATAAGAAAAAAAAGAGCATTAAGGATATTTGCCATCACATCATCTTATATGAAATTAAAATATATAAAAAGAGACTTGGCTGTCTAAGGCTTAAATAACTGAAATCATAGAACTAATACACTACTCTTAAATGTATTCTGAGACCCAAATAAAATTATAATTTATATGATAATATATTTTCTGCCTGTTTACTTCTCCATATATTATTTTCCCTGACTTATAAAAAACTGAACAGTTAATCCTTAGACTCTCCTGAAGTTTAATTTTCAATGTTGTATTCCTTAATGTTTCTTTGACATATACTATTTCTGGCCTTTCCAGCAAATTAGCAGTCAGATACAGAGCCTTGTTTAGATTCAGAAATATATAAATTATAGCTTTCCCTTTTCTGGTGTCACTTGCTACTAATAAGTATTGCCTGAATCCTTGATACGGATAGTGAAGTATGTAGAGGTTTAGTGATTTGGCCTAGTATTCCAACATGCTGTCATCAACTGTATTTGAACTTAGTATACTTCTTTCAAATTCATTGTTAACATTCCTAATTTTAAAGTTTTATTTATTTTTTAAAAATTTTTATTAAGAATCTGTGTTATAAAGTTGCTCACAGTAGAGTAGTTTCAGACATAAAATGTTCAGTCATCTCCAGCACCAGTGTGACCTTTCCTCAACCAATGGTCTCAGGTTCCTGTTTAACATGGCCAATTTCTTTTTCAGACACATAAATTAATTTTACATTGATTCTTATAAGATATACTATGTAGGTAGCCTGCATAATAGTACAAATGGTACAGTGCTTGCCTTGAATGCATCCACAAATTATCAAAACCCAGCATCCCATATGGTGCTTTAAGCACAAACTGTAGTGATTCTTCAGTGAAGAGACAAAATCTTAACATTGGAGGATTGTGGTTCATAAACAAAAAACAAACAAACAAAAAATAAATGTATAAAAACATCTTAAGCTTACCACAGTGATTCACTGGGACAATGTTGGACAGAAGCAGATAATCTGGTATAAGTTGTGCTACTAGAAGCTTTATGAATAAAATTCCTAATAGTTTTGTAAATTACATTGTTCTTAAAATAAACATTTGAAAAATAATTTTCTAGTTTTACTTCTCTTCAAGAATAATAATAAACGTAAAAACAATAAAGATAAATGCAATACCTGTGAAAATTTGATCTTATAAATTATTAAAATCTCAAATTTATATTTAAAAAGCATTTTAGAATTTATGTAGTCCGGTGTTTCTCAGAATTAAGAAGTTAAATATTGATGATACTTAACTAATTATTTCTGTAATATGTCTATAATATTTCTAAATGTATACAAAGAATGTGTCTTAATTTCCCAATATCTAAAATTTTCTGTTTTCAACTTCTTTGAAGATGCTTTGGAAATAACCTTCATAGCATAATCCTATCATATTAAAACAATTTTTTGTGAGTAAAATAATAGATTAAAAATGTTTATCTATATATCAGCAAGGGGACTTCTGAAATCCTGTTTATGGGTGATTGTCTTTCCACTGTAACTTTACCTTGTCCTCTTTCTTTGCATCTTTGTTCTCATAATTAAAAATAAAAAATTAAAAAATGTTTATAAAGTATTTCAGTTAAATTATTTTCTTTATGTTGATTTATGTTTTAATGCTGTTTGATCAGTATACATAATTTTATAACAATTTTTTAAAGAATATTTTTTTCGGGACTAGAGCGATAGAACAATGGTAGTGTGTTTGCCTGGCATGCAGCCTACCTGGGTTGGACCTGGGTTCAATTGTCCTGGTATCTCCGATGGTCCCTCAAGCCTGCCAGGAGTAATTTCTGAGCACAAAGCCAGGAGTAACCCCTGAACACTACCGGGTGTGGCTCAAAGACAAAAACAAATCATTGATACTTTATATTGTTTAGTGAAATATAAAATATTTAGAACAATAATCAGAAAACTCTTAAATAATAAAATAAAAACCAAAATAACAATTGATTTTGAAAGAAAGGAATTTTTCTTGTTTTTGTTTTTAATTTTGAACCACACCCAGTAGTACTCAAGGCTTATATCTGGTTCTATAAAGAGACCACTTCTGGACCTACTCTAGTGACCGGAGATTAAACATAGGTCAGTTCTGAGCAAGAGAAGTTCTTTATCACTCTACTATCTCTCTCATCACAGAAAAGTATCTTAAAGTAATGTTACATAATTGGGAAAAATTTCCAACTTGGCATCAAACTGTATCATAAAATATTAATTAGAATAAGTAACTCTCAGTGAAGTATAATGAAAGTAAACTAAAAAAATCACAACCCTGTTATATCTAAATCAAATGCTAATGTAATGGAACTTATGTTATTCTTTTATGTAAATATAAATACTTGACCCATATAAATATTATAGTACCATATATTTATTTATTTATAGAGACAATAAAGTTTTGTGTTACATCTGTGAATCAGTAGAATTCTTAAAAATTTTGGAAATAAAGTCCAGGCAGTTAATAAATATTTTTCATTTTCTGAATTGTCCCTCAATTTTAAGCAACAGACCGAAGGCCTTGTGAAATGATTGTATTTTGCTATCCCTGAATACTTGAAAAACAATTTAGGAACATGTTATCTGTGTCTGCTGTTTGAAAAAAATTTCACTATATTTTTTTCACTGTGTATTGTGAGAATTTGTGCTCTTAATAAAAAAAAAAAAAAAACAAGGGTGGAAGAGGTAAAATAGCTTTGGTATTAGAATGCAAAATATTTTCAAAAATGCACCTGGGAAAGAATAATAGAGTGGGGAAGAATAGAATACATAAACAGTGGGGTTGGAGGCATTTGCCTTGCATTCGACTAACCTGGGTCAGACCTGGGTACAATCCCCAGCATCCCATATGGTCCCCTGCCAGGAGTGATTTCTAAGCACAGAGCTAGGAGAAACCCCTAATCTCAGCCAGGTGTGGGAACCCCCCCAAAAGAAAAACAAATAAAAAAAAACAGAATAAACAGATAAACAAATATCTGCTGACAAAAAATGTTCCAGGCAAGTAAAGAATAAGAATTAGAGGTGTTTTTTTAGAGTAGAGACCACATAGGAAAAAAATAGAAAGAAAACAAGACTTGACTCCATATTTTAAGGGTGAGTCTTTGATAGCTATGTAAAACACCCCACCTCAGAACTTCATGAACACATTGAATGCCTATGTGATTACTAACTGTCCTTACTGGCTCTCGTGTTGTGATTGGGAGATTGGACAAGCAATATTGTGTTGAGTTGAATGAATGGTCTGCCTGTGGGACTACTGGTGGCTGCCTAAGTGACCTAAAGCTTAGTCCATTGGTGTCTGTCTAATTCCCTGCTACTGACTGCAACTTTATGTAAACTCAAGTTGCCATTAGATTGGCTTAGTTTTTAGAACTATTCTTGGGGGAAATATTCTTACTACCATGCATTCAATATTGCCTTATTCACAATTTTAATCATACCTATAAATTCATCTTATATCAAGTAAATAGTAATTTCTGTTACAATCTTTTAAAAGAGGCAAGTCATACAATATCATTCCAAGCAGTTACTATGCAACTGATTAAAAAAGTACAAAACTAAATATCTATGCAAACTAAATACCTGTGTAAACAAAATCTTATTATTTTTATAATGATTTTTTTGAGAAAAAGAAAAATGCAACTAAATGTTACTGTTTTTCTCCTGAGTTGTTTGCATTATATCAGCTGTTATCTATCTAGAGAATAATTTAAAAGACTTTTTAGATATGTCAAAGCCTAGAGGATTAAAACTATATAACAGCGAACACTTGGCAGAGTTTGCTTATTGCAGGATTTAAGTGAAGTTTGTTATATGAATATTCTAATATTATAATATACAAAAACAAAATCAATTTAGAAACTTTTTAATGACTTTCACAAAAGAACATACTGAAAAGATTTTGGGTTTGAGTTATACACAGTTGTGCTCAGGGTTTTATTTCTGACTGTAACTAACTAAAAGATAGTTAAAAGATCTAGTCTATATATACCTATTATATAAATTGTAATACATGTTTCATAATTCTATTTTATACAATTAATTGTATTATGATACAAGTTTTATAATGTATGTTATTTTACTGTCTGCTGCATGTTTATGTTAACCATAATATAAATTTATGGGAAAAATTGAAAATGCATAAAAGCAAGTTTGAAGACATTATCAATCATTAACTTTTCTTTTTTTTTTGGTTTCTGGTTTTGGGGCTACACACAGGGGTTACTACTGGCTCTGTGCTCAGAAATTGCTCCTGGCTTGGGGGACCATATGAGATGATGGAGGATCAAACCGCTGTCTATCCTAGGTTAGCATGTGCATGACAAATGCCCTACTGCTTTGCCACTGCTCTGACCCTTCAATCATTAACTTTTAAAATTAAATGGAATCAGACAGGTCAAAGAGATAGTACAGTGAGTAAGATGATTGCCTTGCATATGCTGACTCTGTATCAATTCCTAGTATTACAGATACCTGAGGATCACTAGGAGTGAACCCTCTAGTAGCAAATCAGATATAAGTTCAAGTCTCTTCCAGGCATGCCTCCAAAGCTAAATAAATAAAGTACTTAAATGGAATCAAAATCTTTGATGTTATCTGAGTATCATTGAAGGGCCATGGGGAGTTATTTCTCATTAAAATACTAGAGAAAAAAGATTTCTGTTTTGGGCTAATAAAGTTCAATAAATACTTTATGATAAATTAAAAAACTAATCACTATATTTTCTTAAGCTCAGTGAAAAATATAAATTTTTATTTGTAACACAGACACAATTATTAAATAAATAAAACTGCTAAGTTTTCAAATTTGGGTGCCCTTTCATCACTGAAAAATAAGTTCATTTATCTTTTCTAAAACTAGTCATATGGTGGCATCATTTTAAAGTGAGTCACATATTAAAAGATTTATGTTGTTCTTCTGAAGATGTCCAATTCAACAATCTTTATAATATTGCAAACATCAGTGGTATAAATGTTACAGTGGTATAAATGATTCCACAGAATTGGATAGTACCTACTGTAGAAGATTTCTGACTGAGAGAAAATTTGCTGGCTCTCAAGGACATAGGCAGCATAAGAATAAAAGTCAAACTCACCTGGAACAATGGGAGGACTCATAGGTTAGTGACAATACTGCTCTATTCCAGTTTTCCCAAAATTGAATTGACAACTTTTACCTTCCTATAGTTCTTCACTTTTACTAGTAGATCTTACATTTGTTCACAGTTACTGTATTTTGAAAACTTGTATGTAGAATGTAGGTTAGTACTTCCAAAATGGAGCCTAAGTAGGACCAGAGTGATACTACCGGAGGTGCAATATTTGCTTTGCCTGTTGCTGACCAGATTTGATCTCAGGCACACCATAAGATTTTCTTAGTACAGAACCAGAATATACCTAATCATAGCTCATTGTGAACCAAAAATAAACAAAAAAAAAAGTTCCTCAGCTGGGGGCCATAGAGGTAGCTTAGCACGTAAGGTACTTGCCTTGCACTTAGCCAAGTCTGATTAAATGCAGCATCATTTATGGTCCTGTGAGCCTTTCCTAATTGCAAAAGTAAGCCATGATTGCTACCAAGTGTGGTTCAACTTTCCACTTCCTAAGTTCCTAGAACAACAGGGCTCAGTCAGAAAGGACAGGGTAAAATGAAAGGTAAGATTCTATGGTTTGAGTCCCTTACAAATATGCCTTCACAGTAGCTCAATACCGCTGCTCCACTCCCCAGAGACTGCTAAGTATAGCTTTGAAGGTACTGAGTATTGCCGGACTAGTCTTGATGTTCCCCAGAACATCAGTGTTGAGCAAAACCATACCCTCAGGACATCACTCTGAAACAATAGCCAGTGCTTAAATAGAAAACCCCTGCCCATGTCCAATCATGAGCAGGCATTATATACCTAAAGACTATCACATACAGAGTTGGACAAAATTTCTGGGCTGCAGTGCTCCTTCAAAGGCAAACTATTACATATTTTAAAATTTAAACATTCAGATTGTTTTGCAAACCTAGATGAAATTGTTACTGACGTTAAAAATATCTAAGCTGTAAATTGTTTCTCAGTGTTTAGCAATATGGCACCTATACTATAGGTGAGCTATGAAATATGTCTTTAAAAGTACGAAGAAGTTGCAATCAAGAAAATTGCTATCATTTATATGTCTCTTTGAGATTTTGCCACCTGCTCAGAGAGGAGCTAGTAGCTCCTTATTGGCTAGAGAATAGAGTTATTTGGAGCCCAGTATATGAAAAATCTGCATGAAATTAAATGCTCGTAAAATAGTTTTTCCCATGGCAGGGAATCAGAAATGAGACTGTTAGGATTATTTGAGGACATGTCTGGACAGCAGGACAAAAGCTCTCAACCTTACTTTGCCCTGAGCACTTTAAGCCACAAAATCATCATCTAGTTTTGAATTCATGGCCCTATGCTTACTGAACAGATACTTGAAGAAACAGCCACTTTCTAGATGTACAAATAAATTTTGTCCTTTGTTCAATATTATAAGCAAATTAACTTGTAGCGGAGAATAGTAATAAATGTGTGCATTATTATCAAGACTCAACCAGGGCTCCACAGGTTGCATTTAGAATATTTGTCCTGTCAAGTAATGTCATTCCAACAGTTCTTCAAACTCAGTTTACCTGGGGGCTGCAGGAGGCAAAGTTGGGTAATCCTTGAGTGTAAAGTCAGTAGTAAGCTTTGAACATTGTGGGTGTGTGACCCAAACAACTAAAACAAAACAAAACAAAAAAAGATTCCTCTAGGGCAGGGCCACAAAACATTGTACGGAGGGCCGCAAATGAGACCCCTGGCTTAGAGTATTGACTCTACTTTAAAAGTTTTCATGTGGGGCCGGAGTGATAGCTCAGCGGTAGGTTTTTTACCTTGCTTGTGGCCAACCCAGGACAGACCTGGGTTCGATTTCAGGCATCCCATATGGTCCTCCACGCCTGTGAGGAGCAATTTCTGAGTGCAGAGTCAGGAGTAAACTTTGAGCACCTCTAGGTGTGTTTCCCCCCCCCCCCCAAAAAGAGTCTTCATTTAAATTTTAGTTTTAAACTATGTATGAAGTTCTCCCACACAATTTCAAAAGAAGAATTAAGTTATGAAAAACACAACTGAACTACTAAGTTGAGACTGGTGAACATCACTTCTAAGGTCATAAGGGAAATAAAGGTCAACTTGCTACTCTATTAGTGTCCTCTCAGTTTGCTTTTTTTATTTTCCTTTGTCCTCCCTTCCTAGAGCACAGGTATCAGAAAATTTGGTTGTGTACCATAGTTCATGGAATATTTTTATTTCTGCAGAGAGAGTCTACAGAGAGACTTTCAGACTCTACAGGGAGAGTCATGTGGTTTTTCTGGGATTTTACTTGCTCTTTGGTGTCAGGACTTTTTTCAATGCACAATGCACCTGGCTGTCTCTCTGAAATGCTCTGCTTTGTCCCCACTTCTCTATGGCTTCTCTCACTTCTATTTTTGAAACCCTGCACTGTAAAACTTTAAAGAAAGGTTATAATCCTGGAAATATAAAACATGGAAGTATCTCAGCTCATGGGAGCTTGGAGGAAGTATGAATCAGTAAATAATTTAGGTCTAGGGACTTAGTGGGATGCCCAGGAATGTATATCAATCAATTTAAAATGTGCGATTTCATTGCCTCTTGAATTTCAAATCTTATAAGCTGCATTTTAACACATAATTGGTTGATGGGCTTCAGGTTAGCAATTAGGTACACTTTTCAGTTAAATGATACTAGAATCCATCTGAAAATATTTTAAATGTTTTAAGTTTTTTTTTTTATAAAATTACATGGAAACAAGTGCTGTTCATTGATTTTCAAAGTGCCTTTTAAAATAATAATGCAAAATGGACTAACTGGACAACTTAATAATGCAACCTGGATGAAATGAACAACTTAGCCCCTTTTCATTTAGCTTCTGAAGATAACTCTATAGTTCCTTTCACATGCTTGAGGGAAAGAAGCACAACAATGGTATTATCCTACTGAGGCCTCAGAGGAGTTGTTTTAATAGAAGGGAATCATGATTGCTGATCTCATTTTCCCATAAATGCTCACAGCTCAATCTCATGGAATGACTGTGTTTACCACCACTGATGTTTATAATCAGTGTTAACACAGGAATCTTAGACAGTCAGCTAAGCAGCCCTTTTCTTCTCTTGTTAACTGGGTTTGTTATTGCTGTTTCCTCAATTTCCTAGAGGATTCATGTACATAATCATGTCAGCTGCTAACTGGTGGGAATTGAAATTATTCGACATTTTGAAAGCATTATCATGTGCCAACTTAGAAACTACATAAATTAATGCCTTGCTTTCCACTTAACAAAAAAAAAAAAAAACCCACCTTAGAGCAGCTCTGGTAGCTACCTCTAGTTTTATTTTTGGTGGATGTGTATTGTCAGCATAGTACAAGTTGAGTTTTGGCAATTAACTACTTAATTAGATCATTATGAAGCCAATCAGAATAATGAAGTCCTCAAAGTGGTTTTATTCAGGTTTTGTTCCTGTTAGTATTTGATTGAACCATCCTATTAAGCTTTATGTAAATTATATTATTCAGAAAAATGCTATGCTCCATCTCACTTATTTTAAAATAAAATTAATAATCATTTATTAGAACAATTTTTAGGCTTGTTCTTCAAGCGTGTGTTCTACTTCAAACATGTATTACACCTGTATTTCTGTTTCTTTGCTTGCATATTTTTACTCTGGAATAGCCTGTGTTCTCTCATAAACACAAAATTCTTCCATTTTCTCCCCTCACACTTTTCTAAATAAGGTTCAGTAAAAAACTATCTTCCTTATACAGAGAGAGAGTCACACACAAGCTAGATTTTAATTTTCTAATATATTTTTCTTATATATGAATGCATCTCTCCTCACATTTATAATATAAAGATTAGAAATAATATAATTAATTGAAATTCCCCAGCCCACACTCTATGATGCTTAACATTTTGTAGCATGTATATTTATAAATATGATTTACTGTAAGTGACTTGCTAAATTAATTTCAATATGCAATCTTCCCTTTTGTTCCACAAAAATTATGTCTCTTTTGTGTCCTCATTATTAATAAACTTAAGTAAATCCTTTAAATGCTGTCTTATCTTTGTTTTTCCCAGATACCTAATGAAGTTATCTTTATGTTCATTAGGCATGAAGAGTTCAGAATACTGTTTAGAGGGTGGTGGGGGACATACCTACCAGTTTTTACTTCTGTCTTTCTGTCTTTCTGATCAAAGCACTTAGGTAGGGATTCTTTATTGGTTTGATGGATTCCACCTTGGTCTACATGTGCATGGCAAATGCCTGAACTGCTGCACTATTTCTCTGAACCAATACTTATCTTTTATTAATCAAAATATTCAATTACAGTGTAGTGCCTGGAATATAATAATTAGATTTCTTGGGCATTTTGTTGAATATTAATATCTTATTTTTTTTCTTTCTTTCTTTCTTTTTTTTGGGGGGGGTCACACCCAGCAGCACTCAGGGGTTACTCCTAGTTCTATGCTCAGAAATCGCTCCTGGAAGGCTCCGGGGACCATATGGGATGCCAGGATTCGAATCACCATCCTTCTACATGCAAGGCCAATGCCCTACCTTCATGCTATCTTTCTGGCCCTAATATCCCTTTCATCTTCAGCAACTCCATCTTATTTTATGGCAATAAAGCTTGCACAATTTTTCCTAATCTGTAATGCTGATTAAAATTGTCTTTCCTTTCTATGTTTTCAATGCTAGTGATTTTCTGTTCTATATTTTCATATTTTAAATGAATTTAATGCACACTTTTTATTTTTGGTTTTTGGGCCACATCCGGCAGCATGCAGGAATTTCTCCTGGCAGGCTTCAGGACCATATGGAATACCGGGGATCAAACCCTTGTCTGTCCCGGGTCTGCTGCTTTCAAGGCAAACTCCTACTACTGTGCTATCACTCGAGCATCTCTTGATGCACTATTAAGTCTTTAATTGACATATTTCATAAATAAAAATTCATTACAGAAATTTTCTTTTTATAGTGTCTACCAACTATTGTTTTTAGTTTCGCATATACATAAAAACTTATTTCCATATATATAATAGATTTCGATAATAAAATGTGCCAGGTAACCATATTTCCCACTTTTTTCCTTAAAATTAATATACCTCTAACCCATTTCTAGTACTCTTTAGAAATGGTCAATGTATTTGACTGTGAGAAATGATGTAACAAAGTGGAAACAAACTTATAAAAGGAAATGAAAATATTCTGGAAGGATAAAATATTTTTGTGATTAATTCTAATATGAATGCTTTAGCAAATCAAATTAGTAGCAAAAAAGTGTCAAATTTTGGTTTATATATCTTGAATTGGTGAAGCTGTGGATATACTCCTTTCTGACAAAGGGACTGAGCTTAGAAACTTTGTATAAAACTTTGTTTTAACCAATAGTCCTAAACAAAACTCTTTAGAAGTTAACTGGATATGGGAGATAAGTAAGATATAAAAAAGCCTATACTTATATGCTATATTATTAACAGAGTGATTTATGCACCAAAATTAGATTATGTTTTATTAAAATAGTCTCAATATAATAAAATATGTAAGCCAGTAAAGTAATACAATAGCTATCAAAATGAATTAATGAAATTTCTAACCAAGTAAAATCAATAAACATACATTTTTAAGTGCAAAATTTACATTTTGGAATAATGAAAACTTATTTTTGTGGTGACTATGGAATTCAAGAGAGCACTCTACTTTATTTATAACTTACCAAGTAGGGAGGAAATAAGGATATAAAATGAGAAGTTAAAGCATAACATATATTTTATATTATATATAAAATATTAATTGGACTAAATTTTAAGCTTATTATTTAAATTGTCTTTGATAACAAGAGTTGCATTTTGAAGACAGACATATAAGAAAGTGGAAGACATATAAGACATATACTACATACATACAAATGATATAAAATATAATATTTTCGGAGAGATAGCACAGCAGTGTTTGCCTTGCAAGCAGCCAATCCAGGAGCAAAGGTGGTTGGTTCGAATCCTGGTGTCCCATATGGTCCCCATGCCTGCCAGGAGCTATTTCTGAGCAGACAGCCAGGATTAACCCCTGAGCAACGCTGGGTGTGGCCCAAAAAACAAAAAAAAAATTATATATATATATATATTGTCTCTTTACTTTTAAATAATGTATGTAGTCCAACAATACAACCCCAATCTGAATATGCCTTGGAGCAATGTACAATGAGTAAAATAGAAAAATGTAAGATAGTTACTAGTAAACAAGAAACATTTTTAATACAAGAACAAGTATTCACTCTTAGTCTTTTATGTGCACATGTATATATTGCAAAAAATTTATTTTGACTTTTGTAAATGGCCAACAATGGTATTCATATATGCCTACTTTTGTTTCTTATCTGTATCATAATATATTTGAAACACAATGTTGCATAGAAGTAGATGTATAATATTTAACATTTTTGGCATCACTAAGTTCTCAAGTAAAAACAGCTATTAATATTCGTATTTTAAATGAGAATATCAACTTTACATCCTAGAATATTGCTGATTAGTATTATCTTCTAGTATTATCTGTAACATCTAGTTTTTAGCAATTGCTTAAATAATTTCTTTTGCTAATATGTCATAACAGAATACCAATATCTTGTGATATATTTCAGAAAATTAATTTAAATTACAACTAAGCCTCTTTTCCTAATTAAACATGTGCAAGTTATTTTTTAATCAGGACACTTTTCCAGTACAAGATATTTAACAATAATTATTTAAAATTAACTTTAAAAGCTATAGATCATAATGCAATATATATTATTATTCATTTAAGTTTTCTAAATTTACTTTTTGGTCATTTCACTTAATTTTGTCATTTCATTTTACTTTTAAAATTTAAATATTGTTTCATTTCTTACGAGTGTATTATGCTTTAAATCTAAGACTGAGGGAAAATTTTAATATCAAAATTTATACATATGAGGGCTGGAGCAGTGGCACGAAGCAGTAAGGCATCTGCCTTGTCAGCTCTAGCCTAGGACTGACTGCAGTTCAATTCCCTGGAGTCTATCCATATGGGTCCCCAAACCAGGAGCGATTTCTGAGCACATAGCCAGGAGTAACCCCTGAGCATCACCGGATGTGCCCCCCAAAAAAGAAAATTTATACATATGGTATAATCATAGATATGGCTAGTAGATAGCGAAATCATTAATGAACCTTGCTAATTGAACCTTACTAATGAACCTTACTAAATTGGTATGATTACCATTTTAAATGTTCAAAAAAATATTAGTTTCTTTCCATTTTTTTCTTTTTTATGACACTAGTTCCTTTATCTTCATAACTGTTATAAATTGCATATACTTTTCACTAAATGGTTCTTTAATCATACACAGTTTAAAGGATGAAGAAATGTATCCTCAAATAATGTTAGAGTATATCATAGTTACAAAACACGCATATAAATAGACACATCTTGATAGATATACATACATATAGATTAGTATGACTTTAGTTTCTAAGCAGAATTTTCTAAAACATTTTCCCCTCTCAATTGGAGTATAAGAAATATTGTCTTAGGATGTTGAAATTTTTGGAGGCTAAATAATTTTCTGGGTAAAGACACTGATTAGAACTTGGGCCAGGTTAATAGTCCAAGTTTCATAATTATATATGCCTGGACCAGAGATATAGGTTTAAGGAGCTTCTCTCAAATGCAGATGGATGAGATTGATCTTCAACACTACTTATGGTCACCTGAGCATGGTTTGCACTAATCCCTGAGTACTGAGTCAGGTGTATGTCTTAAGTACAACCAACTGTGGCCACAAAACAAACAAGAACTTCCTGGAAGAATAAAAAGTTTTAATCAAAGTATTGTAACTTCAGTGTAGAGCAGTGAATGCCTTTGTTGGCCTCAGTGGGGTAAAGGACTTGCTTAAGTGACTGCTATGAAGAAGATAAACAAAAGTTATACTAATGTGATACAAAGTTAATGAACTTTCAAGCATATATGAAAGAAACAAAATTCAAATGTACACATCAGTGATTTATATAGCTATAACTTAATTATTTGGGAGAATTTTCATTTGTTTTATATGTTCTACTATCTATGTAACTCAGTTGGATTGCTTTCTTATATTTGCATTTTAATGTAGTAAGAGGATTTAATTTGAACTTTGCTCCCACAAGGCTCTTTCAAACACACATTTATTTCTAGGTTTCTCTTTGAATTTCATTCTTTTCATTAAAACCAAACATGCCATATTGTGCTATGTTATTCAAAATCACTCAAAATGTATGACTAGATGAAAACCAGCAAGGCTTTGCAAAATCCGGCTCCCTGTGTGTGACACCAGGGGGGGAAAATCCGCGAAAGTACACCGGCCCAGTGGGGCCCAACTGTGAAAAACTGTGAGTGTGACCTGTCTATGTCTGTCTACTGTCCTCTTGCATGAAACTCTTGCGAGTGGGGCAAAAAGAGGCTCCAGAAACCTCGCTTGCCCAGACGCCATTTTCAGGGAGGGACTACAGACCATGAAAACCGGCAAGGCTTTGCAAAAGCCGGCTCCCTGTGTGTGACACCAGGCGGGGAAAATCCGCGAAAGTACACCGGCCCAGTGGGGCCTAACTGTGAAAAACTGTGAGTGTGACCTGTCTATGTCTGTCTACTGTCCTCTTGCGTGAAACTCTTGCGAGTGGGGCAAAAAGAGGCTCCAGCGGCGCACGGCCGCTCCGCTTTGCTACGCGGCCGTGCACTCTTTCTAAGAAAAGAACACCATTGCAACAAGAAGGAAAAATCACACTAAGAACGGCGCTATATCACAGAAGCAAACATTTCTCTCCGGACTGTCTTCTCTGTTGCATGCTCGGGCCTAAGATTTGACCCAGTGTGAGGCTTCATCCACGGAGGACTCCCCTCCCTTAGAGGCAAGTCAGCCCATCCAGAAAGGGAGGAGCCAGAGGAGTGTGTTGCCTGCACACTATCAAAAAGCTTCTAGAAACAATAGACTCATATAGCAAGGTGGCAGGCTACAAAATTAACACACAATAATCAATGGCCTTTCTATACACCAATAGTAATAAGGATGAAATAGACATTAAGAAAACAACCCCATTCACAATAGTGCCACACAAACTCAAATATCTTGGAATCAACTTGACTAAATATGTGAAGGACCTATACAAGGAAAACTATAAAACTCTGCTCCAAGAAATAAGAGAGGACACACAGAAATGGAAACACATACCCTGCTCATGGATTGGCAGGATTAACATCATCAAAATGGCAATACTCCCCAAGGCATTATACAGATTTAATGCCATCCCTCTAAAGATACCCATGACATTCTTCAAAGAAGTGGATCAGACACTTTAGAAATTCATTTGGAACAATAAACACCCTCGAATAGCTAAAGCAATCATTGGGAAAAAGAATATGGGAGGAATTACTTTCCCCAACTTTAAACTGTACTACAAAGCAACAGTTATCAAAACAGCATGGTATTGGAATAAGGACAGGTCCTCAGATCAGTGGAATAGGCTTGAATACTCAGAAAATGTTCCCCAGACATACAACCACCTAATTTTTGATAAAGGAGCAGGAAATCCTAAATGGAGCAGGGAAAGCCTCTTCAACAAGTGGTGTTGGCACAATTGGATAGCCACTTGCAAAAAATTGAACTTAGACCCCCAGCTAACATCATGTACGAAGGTAAAATCCAAATGGATTAAAGACCTCGATATCAGCCCCCAAACCATAAGATATATAGAACAGCACATAGGCAAAACACTCCAGGACATTACAGGCATCTTCAAGAGGAAACTGCGCTCTCCAAGCAAGTGAAAGCAGAGATTAACAGATGGGAATATATTAAGCTGAGAAGCTTCTGCACCTCAAAGGAAATAGTGCCCAGGATACAAGAGCCACCCACTGAGTAGGAGAAACTATTCACCCAATACCCATCAGATAAGAAGCTAAACTCCAAAATATACAAGGCACTGACAGAACTTTACAAGAAAAAAACATCTAACCCCATCAAAAAATGGGGAGAAGAAATGAACACTTTGACAAAGAAGAAATACACATGGCCAAAAGACACATGAAAAAATGTTCCACATCACTAATCATCAGGGAGATGCAAATCAAAACAACGATGAGATACCACCTCACACCCCAGAGAATGGCACACATCACAAAGAATGAGAATAAACAGTGTTGGCGGGGATGTGGAGAGAAAGGAACATTTATCCACTGCTGGTGGGAATGCCGTCTAGTTCAACCTTTATGGAAAGTGATATGGAGATTCCTCCAAAAACTGGAAATCGAGCTCCCATACGATCCAGCTATACCACTCCTAGCAATATACCCTAGGAACACAAAAATACAATACAAAAACCCCTTCCTTACACCTATATTCATTGCAGCACTATTTATCATAGCAAGACTCTGGAAACAACCAAGATGCCCTTCAACAGACGAATGGCTAAAGAAACTGTGGTTCATATACACAATGGAATATTATGCAGCTGTCAGGAGAGATGAAGTCATGAAATTTTCCTATACATGGATGTACACGGAATCTATTATGCTGAGTGAAATAAGTCAGAGAGAGAGAGAAAAACGCAGAATGGTCTCACTCATCTATGGGTTTTAAGAAAAATGAAAGACACCCTTGCAATAATAACTTTCAGACACAAAAGAGAAAAGAGCTGGAAGTTCCAGCTCACCTCAGGAAGCTCACCACAAAGAGTGATGAGTTTAGTTAGGGAAATAACTACATTTTGAACTGTCCCAATAACGAGAATGTATTAGGAAAATGGAGAGCCTGTCTAGAGTACAGGCGGGGGTCGGGTGGGGCGAAGGGAGACTTGGGACATTGGTGATGGGAATGTGGCACTGGTGATGGGTGGTGTTCTTTACATTACTGAAACCCAAACACAATCATGTATGTAATTAAGGTGTTTAAATAAATTTAAAAAAAAAGAAAGAAATGCTAAAAAAAAGTATGACTAGCATGAAATCAAACTCAACATATTATTTTATACAGTGTGGTTGTTTGACAACAAAAGTAAAGTTTGAAGATATTTTGTGATGAGATTTTAAAGCATAAAAGCCATCATGCTTGTTCTCTATGAGAAAAAAAGTGAATGCAAATTAAAAGAACCAGAATAGAAAACAAATAATTAAATTCTGATGTACAAATAAATATTATTATAATATGTAATGTTAGAAAGATATTTACCTCAATATTTGTGTTCTTTGTACTTTTGTTTAAGCTAATGCTATTTTAAATTATATTTTAGCTCTGCTTGGCGGTGCTCAGAGTTCCCCTGACATAGCTTAGGGCACAAAATGCAGAGCTGGAATGGAAACAGGATGTCCACCATGTACATGTATGTATCTATCCTCTGTGCCATCTCTCTGGCTCTTGGCAATTCATTTTCTTTGTTATTGGATTTTTGGGGAGCACACTTAGTGGTGTTCAGAGGTAATTCTTGGATTTGAACTCGGGAAACATTCCTGATGGGCTCAAGGGAACATATGGAGTGCCAGAAAAAGAACCTAGGCTGGCTTCATGCAATGGAAGAGCCCTACCTGCTATACATTCATTAGCCCCTCCTTGATATATTTTTCACTGAAAACCAGTTTTTTAAGATTGACTATAACTTGCTTTATACTATAGTTCTTTTTTTACTTTGCACTCTCGTTTAATTACTTTATTCTGTTTAACTTATTTCCATTACTTGTTTACAAAAAACTTATGATAATGACTTTTCCTTTGAACTTTGTTTTAGTTGTATTACCTACAAGTTCTTTAATTCCTCATTATGCTTTTAATCCACTTTTTTCCTACACACTCTACAGCTTTACTTTATATATCCTCTTTGAACAAAATTTAAGAAGGCATTATACTACTGACAGGAAATTCTAATATTATTTTTCTTGTATTTATAATTTTATTGTGTCTTTACTAGAATATGCTATCTATTTTTATTTTACTTATTAATCTGATAATTTCATTCTGGCCTAAAACTTGGTCAGCTGTTGTCAGTGTTCTGTAGTTTCTTCAAAAGATTATGGTTTGTTTTTGGTTTTGGTTTTGGGTTTTGAGGGGGAGGGAGATTTGGCCACACCCTGTGACGCTCAGGGGTTACTCCTGGCTATGAGCTCAGAAATTGCTCCTGGCTTGAAGGAACATATGGGAAGCCAGGGGATCAAACCGTGGTCCTTCCTAGGTCAGCCGCTTGCAAGGCAAATGCCCTACCATTGTGCCACCGTCGAAAAGAATATGTATTTTAAACACTATATCTAATGCAGACTTTTAAGTATGTTTGTCAAATATACCTTATGTTATTTAAAATTGCTCTCTCTCTAATTATTGTTTCTCCACTTGAGCTAGCATGAACTAAATTAGAGAACTTATTGTTCCAATTACTAGTGTTCTTTTTTTCTCTTGTTTTTAATCATTTCTACCTTACAAATATCAACACTATGTTGCTTGTAGCTCAATTTTTATTACTATCTACCTTGCAAATTGCACTTTTAATTATTCCCAGTGTCTTTGTAAGTATACTCTAGGACCTTTTTACTTTTTAATTCAAATTTTGTTTGTTTAGGGCTATGCCTCGTAATGCACAGAGCAACTCTCAACTCTATGTTAACAAATTTCCCCTAACAATGCTGGGTGACCATGCAGTGCTAGGGATCAAACCTGGATTTCCATGATACAAAGCATGTTCCACCATGTTGAGCCTTTTGAGCTCACTTGCCATAGCCTTTTTTTAAATCATAATTTCAGAATTTTCTTTTAATTATATTGAAAATTTTATTTTTAAAATATGACACTAGATCTTACATGAACTCTCAAGGTTTATTATATTAATAATTAAATTACATTTATTAAAATTATAATTACTTCTTGAGATTTAAAAAAATTTCAAAAATTATAAACATAATTATTTTATTTTAAACACTTAAAAACTTACTTAAAATAACTTATTTTATTTTAAGCACTTAAAAATTAGTTAAGCACTCTTAGCAGTGCTGGGAGAGAGGCGGCATGGGCCTCTCTCATGGAAGTAAGATGAATCCTTCACCCATAACTTCCTTGCTCCTTCACAAAGTTTATTTCAAATAAGATATATTTTGACAAAATTTCTTTAAATATACCTTGAGGATTTTATTTATACTATATTACATTGCAGCTAAGTATAATTGATCTAAAAATATGTCAAAATAGTTTTGTTTTAAGGTTTGGGAACATACCTGAGATATGATCTGATCAGTACTTGCTCCTGGTTGTGCTCAGGTATCACTTCCTAGAGCTGTCCTCACCATATGCACTACCAAGAACAAACTCCTGTCAACTGTGTTCAAGGAAATTCCCTTACTGCTGTACTATATTTAGCCCCAATAAATGATATTCATTCATTATAAATATGTATAAAAACATTTGCAAAGAACTCAATATATTTAAATCATTCATATTTTGATCTGTCTGTCTATGATTTGGTCTGTCTATGCTTCTATATAGGGATGCATATGTGTCTATATTTTCATCTCATGTTTATTCCCTTTTTAATTAAAACTTTACATATCAATATTTAGTGTGAATTTATACTATTGAAAGCATCAAATATAAAATTTCCTTTCTATGGCAATATCCTTAATATTGACTCATTATTATGTTTCTTATAGTGAGGAGTAAAATATGAGTTCAACTCTATCATTTTTAGTATACATAAAATGAAGGATTGCTAGCAATAAATAATTGTCTATAGAGTAGCATTCACTTTCATGAGTATTTTGTGTGACTTTTTTTTCTTGTGACACTTTTTTCTTGATTTATAGAATAGTCACAAGGATAATACATACACAATATACAATATACTGAAAAGATAAAAAAAATAAACCATACTACACAGTTATGTATTTAACACTTTATATCCCACAGCAGTTTTCATTATTTCTTTCACTTCATTGGAAGTGGGGAGATTATTTGGCAACCATTGGTGACTTTCAATATTTATTATTTATTTCCTGTTCATTTCACTTTTAGTATATAAACCACAATCTGTGCTACTTACAGTTTGGAACTTGATACCCAAGGCTAATAAGGAAATTCTTGAACATCAAAACTCAGAACCATTCATTATCTACAGATTTCTAGAGGATCTTTTATTTTATCAAAATAACATTTTATACAGTGAATTTTTCAGGCATAGTAAATACAAAATTTTCACTCACTTAAAAGATTCACAGCATATATACCATATATTATAACAACTATATTTAAAGCTAAGAAAATCAAAATTAGAAAAAATTTTGTCATTAATAATTTTGTTTGGTTTTTGGTTTTTGGTTTTGGGACCACATGCAGTGGTACTCAGGATTATTTCTGGCTCTGCACTCAGATATCACTTCTGGTAGGTTTAGGGACCATATAGGATGCTGAGGATTGAACCCAGCTCTGTCTCAGATCAGCTGTCTGTAAGGCAAATGCCCTACCACTGTGCTATGTCTCTGGTTCCCCTTATTAATAAATTATTAAATATCTTGTCCTCAAAATAATAATGCATATCTTTATCACGTAGGATATTCTATATTATAGCTAAAGCAGGATAGGGAATTCTAATAGTGCATGTGATTGGTTGTGTATTTTTCTTATCTTAAACCAAACATTATTAATTTGCATTTCAAAAGGGAATGACCTGGCAGATACATTTTTAAACAAAAAATTTAGTGTTTCATGAAAAAGCTAAATTTCAGCGCAGCACCATTATTAATAGGCAGCTTGGAATCATAGATGTGCTTATGCATGCTTTGATACATAAATCTTTAGATGATTCTACCAATGTTCTTGAGGGAGAAATATTTAAAATTCATAACTGATCATTTATGTTTATATTTTTGTCATGGACCAGAGGTCTTAAGTACAAAAATAATTCTAGAAATCAAGTTATTAATATTCCCAAATCTATATTACTGTCTGTAAATATCTGTTCTGCTTTATGCATGCATATTGGAACTGTGAAGTCATCAAAACAATATCTATACAGGATTAAGTATTATCCTAATTAACATGAAATGGGTCCACTTTAATTTTTCTATAGTTAAATCATTATTAGAAAAATTTCTCCACTAAAAATATTGTGTCTCTTACTTTTACATCTACATTTATATAGATATGAATATTTCTGAATATTAGAAAAGTAAGACAATTTTAAAAGTATTTTGTTACTGGTAATATTTTATTTTGGGGATTTTTTAAATTTGCAATTCAGTCAGATGTAACATATGTTACATTTAACATCTTTTGATATAAAATAAAATATATATGCAATAGTAGTTCAGTATTTACACTATAATCTAATGCTACAATAAAATGTATAAAGTGGCAAGACTTTAATGAAAAACACAGAGATAACTTTTTATCCAGTTTACACTGGGTATGAATTAATGTTGAAACTCAACATCAATTATGGTGCTTTAATAAAAATGTATAATAAATAAGTTAGTTTACTTTCACCCCAAGTAAGTAAAGCTTTAATTCAGGTGGCTGATTTTGCATTTTAATAGAAATTAAAAATTTTATAATGTAAAAACACTGTAAATAGGGTTGCATCCAAAGCTTACCTAGTTAGAAACTTAAATATACAAAACACAAGTTGTTAAATAAATACCTAAGAACTTAAGATAGGAAAGGGTAGTCCTGGTAAAATTATGAGACTAAATAAATTCATAGTAATGAATTATTAACCATACATAGAAAATGTGACTAAAATTTTAGGGTTCTTAATAGACATGCAGCTTTGGGGCCTATTAATCTTGGAGCCACAGAATATGTTTCTCTGATTGCTGGTCTTTTATTTACCAGTAGACTTGAGTTCAGGCTTGATTCATATTAAAAACTTTCAAAAAATTATCATAGTAAATTTAATAAGATAAATTTAGAAAGGAAGAGTATGTTATATATAACATATATGTTATGCTAGAATACCAATAATTTTAATAAACTATGACTATATTAATATAGAATCTATTCATAATAAATTTGTCAAATTAAATTAAGATTATATTAATGGTCAAAGAACAAACAACAAAATATTTCAACAGAAAAATATGTATAATTACTAATATATCTTATTCACCAAGATACTAATTTTGTAAATAAAAATTGGAAAAGCTCAAATTGTCACTATTAAACTAGAAAAATTACCATAGTATATGATACTATAATTAAAGAAAATCTGAAACATTACAAGAGTTATATAATCATAAAATATACAAGAAGAATATAACTTTTTATTATTTCTTTTCTTAGGAATTATAAACTATTTTCTTATAAAGCATAGTGATATTTTTCAAATAAAATCTTGGGGAAGTATTATAATAACTTTAAATAGATGCAAAATTCTTTGATATTTCTTAGCATTCACAAGAAAATATCTTCCCCAATAATGTAATTTTAAAGGAAACATGGTATGGTGATATTATACCCTTAAAAATACAAAAACAAACTTCTAGAAACCATTGTACATCAATAAATTAAAAATATAATCAGATTCTGGAGAGATGGCACAGGATTAAGAAACATATTGTTCATGATTATCAACATCAAATATTTCCCCAGGTATCATGGATATAACGAGCATACTCCTAAGCACTATTGGGGTAACCTGGTATTTTTTTCTGGCAAGGCAATTTGGAACAGCACTACAGTACTGGGCTTTGCATGGAACCACAGTTCCAGGTTTCTGAGTATCACCAAAAGTTCCTTTAAGCCCCCTGTGTATTGCTTGGGAGACTCCATCTCAAATGTCATGTGTGTCATTTTAAAATAAAATATTAGCAAAGAAAACTCTTTTTTAAGAATCTTACTATAAAACTTAGAGTATGCACATCACTAACAAAAACTTTAAGTACAAATAGTATTTTCTGACATAGAGAAAAATACAATTTTAACGTGAAAAATTCTTTATATTGTCAACTTTTAATTTTTTTCATAACTTTGAAATCCATGCAGAAAATTCCTCTTACATATCTTGATACTGTTTCTAGTTTCAAATTTATATGTAAATATGAGTGACAACCAAGTATGATGTCCAAAACAAAAAAGGTCTATTCTGTTTAAACATTCATGAGGATTGTTGTCCTTTAGCTTTGTGTTAAGTTTTTTAAGTGTGGAAGGATTGCGTTTCAAGTTCAGGGTCAGAATAAAAATGGAAGTTATATCTAGTGTATTTAAAGTTGTAAAACTTTAGGAAAAATCTCTGCATATTCTTATGGTTATTACAGATTAATTTTAAAAGATTAATGTTTCTAGAAACTGCTTAAAAATGAGGCATCTAGTTTCCTCTTTTCTGGATCAAAATCTATGCAAAGATCAAATAACAGAGCCTTCATTAAAAGGAGTCACTTATATTAAAAAAAGTTTTCTTAATGTTTAGTTTAATAACCAAATATAAGGTAATTTTTACATCCCATATGACCTAGGACAAAGAAAATAATAGAAAAAATGGTAGTTTCTCCAATTATTTATTAATGGTGATTTTACAACACCTAAAAAAGTTATTTTGAACAAATATTTTGCACAAAAATGTGGACCTATACTTAAAGATATTTTTGAGATAAGGCATAGAGTCAGCAGAAAGCTATTATTGAAATATATAATATATCTTCTTGAGTTCCCTCTATTAATTTTTAATCAGTTGTTAATACAACTAATGTGGCTAACAAAACATAATTAACAAGATGTCCAGTAGAGTACTACGGCAGGGAGCAGTTTTCTCAGCTGGGCACACAGTTCTACTCTACACATTATCAATTAAGGCATATTATTAGCACACAAACCAGGGAACAAACTCAAAGTAAGACTTTCCTCTGTCCCAGATCTCATGAAATGAAGAAAGCAATAAGGAGAGAAGTGATCAATTCAGATTCCCAGATTAGGAAAAATATATACATATATAACAGATTGAGATATATATGTCAGATTTTCATACTGGGGCAAATATATCACAGAGTCAGAGTCTAGCTGGTGGGTGGGAGGGAAAACTGGGATACAGTGGAGGTAAATTGTCACAGATGAAGAGACTGGCCTTGAAACATTGTAAGTCTGAACCCCAGTCATGTATAACTTTGCAATCTAAGATCAATAAATAAAATTTAATAAAGATATATGAAGGGATAAGATACTTGCCTAAAATTAGTTATTAACATCATTTATCTTAAATCTCTGTGTGACAAATGTAAACTTAAAATGCAAAATATGAAAATGTCTCTTTTTATTTCTGGGTGTTGTTAGACTCAATTAATTATGGCTTAATGAGAAATCTCACCAGAAAAAATAATGCAGGAAAACCACTGGCACAATTGTGTAAATTGTGTAGTTATTTCAAGTCTCCTTGTTTTATTCTTTTTCCTTTTTTTTTTTCCTTTTGTAAATACACTAACTTTTGAGATTCTGCCAAAGGATTGAGATACTCTGCCTCTGCTTTGTACATTTGTGAATGCATTTTTTATTACTATTCTTTTTCTTCTGCTTTTTTCTTACATGGTCCCATGATGTCACACTTTTTTGGGAAAAAAAGAATTTAATTACATAATAATTTATAAACACTGTGGTTTCTCAAGCATGTGAACAAGCCCTAAAGTATTCTAAGCATTTTTCTGTCCCTAATAATGCCATAGT
Source organism: Suncus etruscus (assembly GCF_024139225.1). Taxonomy (NCBI): domain Eukaryota; kingdom Metazoa; phylum Chordata; class Mammalia; order Eulipotyphla; family Soricidae; genus Suncus; species Suncus etruscus. Next base: position 100,622,790 of record NC_064850.1, on the reverse strand, counting down.
GTCTGAGATAATGAACCGTTTGATACAAATACCAGTTCATTGGATCCTTGCCTCAGTGAAGTTTTAGAGTATTATATTCTTCATGAAAGGAAGTCTGTAAAGTTCTGAACAAATCAACTGAACAATACATAAAGAATAAAACAATTTTCAGACTTTTTAATTCCCAGAATTTAGTTAAAACATTCTTTACATAATATGTTTTACATTGGAAATAAAAAAATCATTCTTCTTTAAGCTCATGTTCTTCCCTGAACATGTATCTCACTTGCTGGTCTCAGTTTTTTTGTTACTCTATTTTCTTTCTGGAGAAGCTGATATTCTCTCACAAATAAGTACTTCTCTCTTTCTCTCCTCTCACATTTTTGAATAAAAACTTTCTCGATTAAAAAAATTATGAACAACATAATTTCATGTTGCTTAGTGCCAACATTTTAATTTTATTGTTAATAAAATAATCAAAACAATAATTGTTCATTATGGGTAGTCTATGTTTTAAATCAATAATCTGTTGCTCAGGAATGAGAAAAAATATTTAAAGAAAAAATAAAAATATCCAATTGATATACAAAAAGTTTGACAGTGATAATCTTCAGACAAATAAAAATCAAAGCCATAGAGCTATTTACTCACAAGTTCTATGATTGTTTTTATTATGAGAGAGAGAGAGGTAGAAAGAAAGAAAGAGAGATAATGTTCTGGTTAGAATATGGAGAAATTAACTTTGTAGTACCAGATCAGCATATAGGGTACTTGTCTTGTAGGTGCCCAACCTGGATTAATTTCCAGATACTCCATAGTTTTCTGTCAGCCTTGCCAGGAGTGAACTGGAGTAAGCTCTTATTACTTCAAACTGTGACCTGCCCCTCTACCCCCACTAAAAGCCTATGTACACTGTTGTTAGAAATACAAAATAATAAATTTACTAAGATAAATATACGATCTGGATGATTGTTAAAAACAAAGGTTAAAAGATTAGAGAGATAGTACAGTGAGTAGCCCACCTGCCTTGAATGGGACCAACCCGGATTCAATACCTGTCACCATATATGATTCATCTAAGCACAGAACCGGGAGTGATACTTAAGCACAAATCCAGGAATAAGCCCTGAGCACAATTGGATAGCCTAAATACCAAATGAATAATAAAAACATTACAAATATATGGTCCATTTAAAGGTAATAGATAAATTAAAAGCAGCATACTTTAGAAGAATACTTTATTTTTACTGCAGCATTATAAAAAGAGTTGGAACTAGGGGCTTTTCTTCAACAAAAGAGCCTAGAGGAGAAGTGGGACATATAGTATGTATGCGCCAATATTTGTGATTCAATAATTTTATAATTATATTATAATGAGTTTCTCTGCTAGAAAAAATAAGACTGAACTAAAAGTAGGTCAGAAGTGCCTCCAGGTGGAATCTCAAAAAACATCCAAAGCAAAATAAAACAATATATTATCTTAATGATAAAGTCTGGGAGTAAGAAAGGTAATACATCATTGAAGACTATGGTTGAAATAATTCTCAAATCAGATATAGTTAGAAAACTGTAATATGACTAGCAATGAAGCACTTTTGCATATCATGACAGCATGTAAGTAGTCAAGAATTTTAATTAGTTTTAGAACAATAAAATATGATAATGATGTCATATCACTTTTTAAGTTATTTTATATATCAAAGAGAGGTTTAAATAATTTCTAAGGTCCCAGGTTAATCAACGTTTTATATTTTGAAGGAGCTAGTTTAAGCTAAACCTGATGTAATGAGAAAGTTTCTTTAAATATTGATCTTAATAATAAAAATTAAATAAGTCAACACAAATCTACTGTAGCTCTGAACAATTTTTCATGAGTGTTTCTGAGCTTCAAATGAACATGTTAATGATCAATGGTGATAAAATTGATCTTGATTGTTAAATCATGAGCTAAAGAATGACCTACTCTGTAACAAGTTGTCAGCCATAGAAACTCCAAAATAATAGGTGTTTAACTTGCTAATTTATGTTAATTAAACACTACAAAGTAAAGAAACATTCAACAGGAAATAAATGCAAAGATCTAAATAAAAGAAATGGACATCTTGGTGATATACAGAATGATACTAAAATTAACAAGTCTTGCAAGGAAGATTAAACTGAAAACAAATATGAGGATAATATGCTCTTAAAATGTGAGGAAAACTTGGTTGGAACAGGAGAATAAAGTCTACATCTTGAGGGATAGTACAGTATGTTGCAAGCTTGACTAACAAACAAACACCAAGTTCAGTCCCCAGAACTTAGTATTGTTTCAAAAGTCCTGCCAGGGTGATCTCTGAGTGCAGAGCCAAAAGTGAAGCTGGAGCACCATCAGCAGTAACAAAAATGGAAGTAAGGAAAGGAAGGAGGGAGGGAAGGAGGGAGGGAGGGAGGGAGGGAGGAAGGAAGGAAGGAAGGAAGGAAGGAAGAAGGAAGGAAGGAAGGAAGGAAGGAAGGAAGGAAGGAAGGAAGGAAGGAAGGAAGGAAGGGAGGGAGGGAGGGAGGGAGGGAGGGAGGGAGGGAGGAGGAGGAAAGGAAGGGAGGGAGGGAGGAAGAAAGGAAGGGAGGGAGGGAGGAAGAAAGGAAGGGAGGGAGGGAGGGAGGAAGGTAAAGAAAGAGAAAGAGAGAAAGAGAAAGAGAGAAAGAGAAAGAGAGGGAGAAAGAGAAAGAGAGGGAGAAAGAGAAAGAGAGAGAGAAAGGGAGAAAAAGAAAGAAGGAAGGAAGGAAAGAAAGAAAGAAAGAAAGAAAGAAAGAAAGAAAGAAAGAAAGAAAGAAAGAAAGAAAGAAAGAAAAGAAAGAAAGAAAGAAAGAAAGAAAGAAAGAAAGAAAGAAAGAAAGAAAGAAAGAAAGAAAGAAAGAAAGAAAGAAAGAAAGAAAGAAAGAAATAAGAAAGAAAGAAAGAAAGAAAGAAAGAAAAGAAAGAAAAGAAAGAAGAAAGAAAAGAAAGAAAAGAAAGAAAGAAAGAAAGAAAGAAAGAAAGAAAGAAAGAAAGAAAGGAAGGAAGGAAGGAAGGAAGGAAGGAAGGAAGGAAGGAAGGAAGGAAGGAAGGAAGGAAGGAAGGAAGGAAGGAAACAATAGCAACAAAAAAGAAAAAATAAGAGGTCAAAGAGTGTACTTTGTTTATATAAAGAGAAGTTTTCATCCTTTATTATAGTATTTTCCAGCGTATAAGAAGACTTTTGAAACAAAAAAAGTCAACCAAAAAACGGGGGTCGTCTTATATGCTGAGTATATCCCAAAAAATGTTTCAATATGCCGCTAAACAAAAATTGAATATTGCCACAAAACCAATTTTCCAACTGGATCCTGCACCAATCACTGCCAGGCTGCTCGAACCACCTCTCTAACTCAGCCACTCCAAGCAGGCTTTTTATGCATGCAAATTAGACAATGTTCTGGACCTGAATCTACACTGTACAAAGCCTGCTCAGATTGGCCAGAGTCAGAGAGAAAGTCTATTACAGTATAACCTTTGAACCTTTGCTTGTTGTGATTGGCTCACTGTGGTATATACAGTTGCAGCACAGGAACATTCTGATACAGCGAATATAGGCCTAAACCTATGTTTTAACTGCAAAATTAGGGGGTCGTCTTATTCACACAGTCGTCTTATATGCTGGCAAATACGGTATTTTATTCATCTCTGCTTTACTACATAAGGTTTTAGGGCCACACCTGGTGGTGCTCAGGACTAACTCCTGGTTCTGCTATTACTACTGACAGGCTAAGAATTTCTACAAACTAATCTGGGGCCAGCACATGTAAAGCAATCATCTTACCTACTGTGTTATCTCTTTGTCTCACTGTTTTATTATATGTAATTCACAAATATTTAAAAAAATTCAGATTTGTTATTTGAACAGCAAGTAAGGTGTTTACATTACATACAGCCAACTCAGATTAGATCCTTGTTATTCCACATGGTTTCTTGAACCTGCCAGTATTGATTTCTGAGCATGGAGCCAGAAGTAACTCCTGAATACCACTGGGTGTGAAACAAAGACCAACACACACCACAAAGAACAAGAACAATCAGTGCTTGTGGGGATGTAGGGAGAAAGAAAATCTCACTTGCTGCTGGTGGTAATTACAAAACTGGAAATTGAGCTTCCTTATGAATCAGCAGTACCTCTTCTAGGTATATACCCTAGAAATACAAAAACACAATAATACAAATGCACTCTGCATGCCTATGTTCAATGCCACTATGTTAACTCTAGCCAGAATGGAAAAAAATCTATGTGCCCACAAAAGATGAGTGGCTAAAGAAAGTATGGTTCATGTACAAAATGGAATACTATGTAGCTGTTAGGAAAAATAAAGTCATAACATTTGCATTTACATGGAAAGACATGAAGACTGTTATGCTGAGTGAAATGAGTCAGAGAGAGAGAGGAAATGAGACAGAATAGTCTCATTTATTAAATTTAAGAAAATGAAAAGACAGTATGATAATAATACACAGAGACAAAAGATGAGGGCCAAAAGCTCTCATGACATGAAGCTTACCACAAAGAGTGGTGAGCACAGAGAAATATCTATACTCACTAACTTATAACTACACTATCATGACAATGATGGTGAGAGAGAATAAATGCCTGTCTAGAATATAGGCAGGGAGGTTGGGGAAGAGGGAAAAGGGAGATATTGGTGGCAGGAAAGTTGCACTTGTGAAGTGGGTGTACATTTTGTAACTGAAATTCAAATATGAACATGTTTATAATCATGATGCTTAATTATATATTATTAAAATAAATAAATAAGCCATTACTTAAACAAAAAATTTCAACTTAATATATTGAAAATTAGAAAGAGACTGGTGAATTTGGAAGTATCATTTAAAAACTTATTTTAATGAGAAGGACTTTAGAAGAGTTCTAAAGTCTATATCAGCAGAACTTAATAATTAGTATCCAGCAGTTTGTTTCAGAAAGAACGTGCTCCAGGGGCCCGAAAGATAGCATAGCAGTAGTTAGGGTTTTTGTTGCTTGCGGCCAAACCAGAATGGACCCGGGTTCAGTTCCCTGCATTCCACATACTACCCCAAGCCTGCCAGGAGTTATTTTGATCACAAAGCCAGCAGTAATCCTGAGCATGGCCAGGTGTGGCCCCCTCCCCAATAAAATAAAAGTTCTTGTTCTGAGTCCCATCTCTGGGATCATAACTCTTTAAGCCTAAAACAAATGGTTTAGGATATTGTGCATATAAAATTATAACATTTATATATATATTTAACATTTGTTATATATAAATATGAATAAGGAAAAATGTAGTTGTGTTTATTTACTACATACATACATACATTACTACATACAGGAAAAAATAAGGAACATTAGAGTATGTCCAAAAGGAGCAGGCAGCGTCAAAGTAATAGTGTTTAAAAGGAAAATAAAAACTGGAGAATTAAATAAAGATATAATACAACAAAAAGATATGATAATTACATAACATATAACAGGAGTGAAGTTTAAAATGTTTAAGATATTTTTATGACAAGATGGTAAAAAAGGAAAGAAACAATACACTTATACACTCCATCCCATAAGTTCAACTGAACTGTTAGAGAGTGAGATATCAGCCCTGCAAAAGACTGCATGACTTAGACAGTTTCTCATAGAAAAAATCTGTAGGAGATGCTGAATAAGTGTGAATAACTACAAATAAGATTACCCAAAATGCCTTTGGGATGCTATGAGACATGTGGAGGATGATTGCAAATTCCAGCAAAGCCATCATGGAACGAAGGGATTTCCCTTTGAGTTCCCTCCAGGAAAGAGCCAGGCAATAATGAAGGGAAGACCTCCAATCTTAATCACTCTTGTAGGGTGGAATACCTGAGGCTGAAGCTTACCACTGTGGCTCATGCAATTATACCTCTCTCCAGTGGGATCAGACAACTTAACCAGTGGATCCTAAGATCACCCTCCTGAGCATCCTTCTGGCCTGGCAGCAGGTGTTGGGAGTGTGGTTATTATGCAGCTTGTTGAGATCTGAACAAGCTCCAGCTGTGGCCTGCATGAGCAAGGCTCTTCTCTGCATATGACCTTGAGTTATACAAAGCCCTTCTTCTACCCATGACTTCTAGTCATGGATTCATTTATGTGTATCCCACCTCTAGGCAGGGTCTGGCACAACTAACTTAAATGTATTCACTCTATAGTAGGCATGTTGTTATTGTTGCTGCTATAGTTTGATTTTGTCAACTTCTATAAATTTAGGGAATCATTCTCACAGTATATGATTAACTACTATTCAATCTCTGGCCTTAACTAAATCCACTCTGCTCTTCCTGATTGCACTCCACTTATAGACATGAATAGGAAAGAGGTAGAGAACAAGATCCTACAGATCAGGTCTAGATATAAATGTAAGTTATATTGATTATCTCATATGTCTGGCAAAGCATGAACTATAATAAAACTTCAGACTTGTACCCATGTACATCTTGTACTTAAGAGAATCTTGTACTCATGAAACCTTTCCATATCAAACTCTGTACTCTCTGCAGCTGTGGTGTTCATCTTATGTTGGCCTCAAAACAGACACCTCTCTACCATAAAACCAGACACAGAGTGCCAGTGTGTAATATATCTTATATCACAGGATCCTCAGTAAATTTCCTTGAAGTACATCGTTCCTGTTCAAGATTGATAAAAGGTATACAAAGAAAGTTAAAGGAAAATGCCCACTCAGCTCAACACATAGTAAAATGAATTTCATAGATGGGAAATTTTAAACAAAATGAATAAACATTAAAAGTTGCCACAAATGAGAAGCCAGAGCAGTGGCACAGCGCGGCTGACCTAGGGCGAACCACAGTTTAATACCCTGGTGTTTCATACAATCCCCCAACCAGGAGTGGTTTCTAGCCAGGAGCAACCCCTGAGCGTCACCGGGTGTTGCCGAAAAAGCAATAAATAAATAAACAATAAACAATAAATAAACAAATAAGTTGCCACAAATGATAGAGCTAATCAAAAACTGAAGAGAACGATCAAACACATTGGAACTGAATAAACTGCCAAAGATATTGTAAAGTAGCAGTTTTAATAATGTTGGCTGGCTTTTAAGTGAATAAACAATATGAGGCATAATTAGGACAGAAAATATTACAAACTTTAAAACAGAAATAATAAATTTAAAAATATATAACTAAGGAATAAAAGGGTAGTACAGCAGTTGTGATGATTTCCTTACATTTAGCAAACCCAGGTTTAAACTTTGCCATAATACATGGTTCCTGAACATTTCCAGGAGTGATTCCTAACCACAGAGCAAGGAGTAAGACACACGACCAAGTGTGAGCCCAAAGCCAAAAACAAATAAAAATGAGTAGAATGCCATCTGAGCTAAAGAGTGCTATTGAGTGGCTTAATAATATGAAGGAAAATTAGTTAATAATTAGTTAAAAATAGTGTTGGAAAATAAGCAAACTAAAAAGCAAACAAATTACTAACTATAAAATGTGGAAAGAATTTAAGAGTGCTTTATGTAATATTTGGATGGAAAAAGAAAGGCATGAAATTGTGGAACATTATGATGAATATAAAATCAATCTAAGACTTCATCATTTTAAATCTTGATTTAAATTTTAAATTCTAATAAATTTAATACCAAATATTAGAAGAAAAGTGGAACTCTCAAACATGATACAAAAGTTGAGCTCAAATACAAGAGAACTAAACATGTTGCAATAAGTCAATAAACTAAAAGAATATAAAGAGATTATATATACTTAGATTTAAATAAGTGCCTCAAATGTTAATGCTTCAATTCATCAGTTGAATAAAAGAGAACTGCTCAATATTTCAAAAAATGAAAACCAACATTTGACTGCATATAAAAAATTTTATATTCTTATATAAATAGAGGCTGAGAATTAAAGACTAAAGCAATAACATGCTAGTACAAAATAGTGAAATGAAGGTTTTCCATGTGTGAAGACCAAGTACTGCATGATCACTGAGCACCACCAGATATAATCCAGATGGCAATGAGCAAGACTGGATGTGGTCCTGTTGGCATTCTACAGAACCTAGTCAGAATACCAAACTGTTCAGGTGCACTATAAAGAGAAGTATGACCAGACTTGCATATAGTTCATTGAGGCCTGCCCAGGACATACACCAGGAATAAAAGCTAAAAAAATATTTCTGTAAGCACTGTAGCAGGAGTGGGGAGAAAGGAAAAAAGAAGAAAAAGCTCATAAAAGACATGTGCAGCTATTATATGCACCACAGAATATAGACCAAATAGAAAAGTAATAAGAAAAAGGAGACATTACATATTGACTACCAAGTTAATATAAAAAAATAATTTAGACTTGGGAGAAGAAGCACAAAAGTTCATTAAGCGAATTTTAATTGATATGGACAGTATATTACAACATTAAAGTGTACTTTAATACTCCATTTATAGCTATGTTAGGTCAATTTAATGGGACAAAATAATTGTATAACTTTATGTTATATAGAATGTTTTATCCCTAAAAAGTGAAATTTACATGTTTCAAGTGCACACAACGTTTCAAGTATAGGTCACATGACAAAACAAGTAATAATAAACATATAAAAATTGAAATAAGGCCAAGTATTTTTCTGATTGCAATTTTATAATATTAAACTCAATAACAAAGTAAAAATCAGACAGAGTTAAGTATGTAGGCACTAAGCAATAACACTGTTTACCAGCAACCATTGAATTAATGTAGATATCAAAGCGATGATTAAAACATGTCCAGACAAAAAATAATATAAGCTCTCAAAATTTAAGGCATGAAGGCACCAGAGCAGTGGTGGAAGTGGTAGGGCGTTTAACTTGCACGTGCTAACCTTGGATGGACTATGGTTCGATCCCCCAGCTTCCCATGTGGTCTCCAAGCCAGGAGCGATTTTTGAGTGCAAAGCCATGAGTAACCCGTGAAAATCAACTGATATGGCACCAAAACAAAACAAACAAAAAACCCTTAAGGCATGCAGAAAAAAACATACTAAGCTGAAAATTAAAAGCAAAACACACAAACTTAAAAAATAAAAAATAATCATTTTAAAGCTAAAACAAGAGAGAAAAAATAAATTAAAAAGAAGAACATAAAAGCATGAATATAGAATCAAATCAGAAATAATTTTAATGGAAATAAAAACATAAGAATTTTTATATGACAGGTTAAAAAGAGATAGTAGTGTAGAAACTTGCCTAGTTAGGGACCAACCTGGATTTGGTCCCCTTTAACATATACAGTCCCCAGACCCCTGCAAGGAGTGATGACTGAGTACAACTGTGGTGTGGTGTGGTGTGGTGTGGTGTGGTGGGGAACAAAAAGCAAATATTAATCCTGATAATAATAATAATAAAAGATTAAGATGTGGCTTATTTATATAATGGGATGTTTTTAACTATAAAAATTTGTTTTTACTATGTAGAAAAATGGATGGAGTTAAGGTATTGTATGAAGTGAAATAAGTCAAAAGGTAAAAGTAAAATATTGGGTGATTTCTTCCATTTATCTATTGTTAGCATATTAAATTGATAGAACAAATAATACAAGAAATTGCAAAAGAGAGCTAGTGGAGATTGTTGAACAGGAATATTATTTCCCAAAAATAGGAAGGGGAAGAAGATAAATTTAGAGGAAGTTAAAATATGAATAAAATTTTTCATGAATATGTAGGCTTAGATGAAATGAAAAGCAATGACACTGATTGGCAACCAGAAAAATAAGGTTTCAGGACTATTTCAGGATCTCAGTGGAATTTATTAACACAATGAAGTAAGGTTTACAAAGTCTAGTAGAGCTTAACATGAACATAGTTTAAATCCATTCAAAGCAATGACTTTGAAGTATGTATGTGAAAAGCAAACATCCTAGATTAAAGAAAATCAATTAATTGACTATTTACCTGGTTCCACAGAGTCAGAAACATTGAGTCAAATTAACAGTATGTAAAATACAAACATTTTAAGATCAGATTTCTCTGCCATCAATATCAGATCAATGATTTACATCAATATTCCTATTAGAAACAAAATATGTAGTATTGGTAACCAATATGTAAAATACTTTAAAAAAAGTTCTATGGCTCTTTCACAAAATAAACTATCTCCTTTGGGATCTCCTTAATACAAACTACCCAGAACCTCAATAATGAGGTCTCATGGGGGAATCTGATGCAATGATGACTCTGTTGGGAGAATGTTATAATGATTTACACCAGTCCTCCTTTCTTGTACTCATTTAACCCAAATAATGTATTATAAAAAAGAACATCTAGTGATAATCAGTATCATACTTTAGATGCAAATAAAGGAAGAGATGATAGTATAAAATATTTATGTTCTATAAATGATTAAGAGTCCACCTCAGACATCTGCTCTTCACACTGTGCTTGTAACTATTAGAAGCCTCTCATAAACTATTTGTACTATTGACAGCTAAGAAGACTAAATGTTTAAATTTGCATAAAAGCTCATAAGCTGGTGCTGAGGGATTGAAGTTGGTTGAGTTTCACCATGTATTTGAATTTGGTATCTAAAAGATATTTTTCAGGAAAAATTTATCAAACTCTGGAAACACTTTCTACTTTAGTCTATTGTTTCTTAGTCTACTTGAAGTAAGAAAATATTTTTGATAAAATTCTAATAGTCTGTTAAAATAAATTATTGTAGAACATCATTAACATTAAATGCAGAGACACAAACTTCTTTAAAGATTTGCTCATGCATTCACAGCTTGAACATCAAAGAATAAGGCCTATAAAATAATTCAGTGCAACTAGATAATTGATAAAAAGTTTTGGGGGACATAAAAAGGGAAAATTGCATTGATTTCGAACAATACTGTACTTTCCCCCACTTTTTTCCTCTACAGATACTGTGTGTACCCCTGATTAATACTGGGCATGCTTCTCTCATGTCTTCCTCACCATACAGAGTAGGCATCCTGTTTGGGTAGTTTCAACGTGGAAGACATTGACCCCAAGGTCAAGCTGTTTGGCCTACTGTTTTAACTGTATGTGAGATTAAATCTCTCACAATGTCTTATATTAGAAATAAACCTTTAATTTTATTCTGTATACTTGGATAATGAGTTCAAATCTTATCCAGTCCTTTGTATGAAGACGGCAGCCTGGATGACAGTGAACAGAGCCCCACAGACTCCATGCTTTGCAGGACTGATAAACTTGATTATACAATGCTAACATTACTGCTTCAAATGGGCAAGTATATAAGATTGAGGGAACAAAACTCCTGTTGAATCAGGGGCATGTGTCTCTGTCCTAGTATCATAAGAGGGACTGCTCATGTTACTGCATAGTGCGACCACTAACCTTCTTGCATGTGAAATAGATTCACTGTTATACTGCTGATAAAGAACTTGACCTTCAAAATCACCAAAGAAACAATCTTGCAGCTTAGATTTCAGGTATTGGGCCTTCTTTCGAACCTAAGCAGTAAGTGCTTCTAAGTATTGAGAAGGGGTATTGTTCATTGTGGATATACTCCCAGGCAATCCAAACTCAGTAGGATCTCACTTGTTTGTGAAATGTCCAATAAGAGAAATTAAAATGTAGCTGAGATTGTTTGTTGCATATATTTATTTTTTTTGATGGAGAGAGGATCACTCCTGTGCTCAAGGCTAATTCTTGCTTATGAACTCAGTCATCACTTCGGGCAGGATCAGGATCCATATAAGTACCAGGGAGCTAGCCCAGGTTAGATGCATGAATACAAGTGCCCTATGTGGTCTACTATCTTTTCTGGCCACATGTAATTTTTTGTTTCTTTTTATTTTTAGGTTTTTGTTTTTTAATTAAACTTCACTTAGATAAAACTATTGTAGTAAAAGATGTAGCTATGAAAAGATGTACCCAAGTGAATAAGCAATTTCTGGAAGTTGAAAATGCTGTTTAATGAGAGTTTGATTTGATTTTCTAAATTACAATTCCTGTTTTTATAATCATGGGTGGACAGTAGAGAGCTACAGTCTGAGTTTCTGCTTTCTCAAATATAAAATAATGATATATAAATGTTTGTAAGTATAAACAACTAAATATAAACAACTTAATCCTGGTGAAGTGGGAAAATTTGTATAATATATATATACGCATCTATTAATACTTTGAATGGTATATTTTTTAATTCTTTATCTTTTAGATGTATAAACAAATCAAAACTCAATGACCAGTGGCTGGAGAGATATTACAATAGGTAGGAAATTTTGCAGTAATCCACATTTGATCCTTGGCATCCCATATGATCCCCACCCCCCAAGCATCACCAATAAATGCAGAGCCAGGATGTGACCTGAAATTAACAACAACAACAACAAAAGTCAAAAAAATTCAATGATCATATGATTAACACCAATATATAATTTATTAGAAGACAGGAAATCTATTTGTTTATGGCAATTTGATGGTTACAATGATATTGAAAAACAATGAAAAAATAATCTGGTTATACCACTACGATATCTGAGTAAAAGGGACACATTACCACAGAATGTATGGATCATAATCTGTTCACATAAGAAACTTTAAGTCTGGTGTTTTAGAAATTAGAATGGGGGGGATATTTGAGGGTCATTAAAATGTTATCTAATGAGTGTTGTGAAAGTAGTCTAGCCTTGAGAGTAAATCATTTCTATTGCATCATCATCTTTGGGGAAAAAGTTGGGCAGTTTTAATTGCTATAGTGTATGTGCTTTACTTGCAACCTTGAGTTAATTGTGCAGGAAAAGCAAGTTTTTCTTAACTGCCTACTACATACAACAAATGTATGTACTAAACTCAATGAAGGAATATTTCCAAAATGTATGCATTGTGCTTTAAATTGTTAGCAGTCCTATGTACAAGTTAGAAGTTAGAATAATATTCTCTAAATTGACATGCAAATGAACTCACTAAGCAACCACTTTGCTTTAGAGATTTACATAATTTGATACCAAAAGCCACATTAAATTAGTATTAATTACTTGGTTTTTAAGCCACAAAGTTCAGAGTTAAGCTGTTCTTATGCCCACATTTTATCCCATCTATGCATGGAAACATAGGAGAAATAAAAAATGTTATAGTTGTAAGGAAGTGTATGGCTTATTACCTGAAAAAGTGAGAGGAAAATAAACCTAATGTATCTTTTAGAGATAATAACCTTCAAATATTTTATTAGAAGCCACATTTTCTCAGAATTAATGTAATACTGTGAACTCTTCTTTATGTGCACATCTGTTCTGTTTCTTATTCCTAATATATTTTCATTTCAAGTTATCTTTTTCCTTACTAATCAGTTAAAATCTTCTAACTAATAATTTATGCCACAAAACACAAAACTTGTTTGGACTCAAGTATACTAGCCTAAGCAAAAAACAAACAAACAAACAAAAACAAAACAAAACAAAAGATTGGAAATGTGCTTAGTTATAAAATTGAAACTTTTATAGCTTTCTTATGGAAAGTATTTTGTATCATGTAGAAATTCTTAAATTTGCATATGCTAAGTCACTTTTCACTGTATATATGTTGTAATGTAGATCCATCCAACAGAAAATATCAATTCCTTCAGACATCATTTAATTATGTTCCCTTATTTTATCAAAGACAAAAGTAGTTGCTATGACCTGATACCAGACATTGAACTCTCATCATAAATACATAAGATATTGCCTTAAGAGTTCATCTTTCCAAAAAAATGAATTGCTTTTAGTAAAAGTATTGGTTTAATAATAGATTACCTACTGATATTTAAGTAGTTTTATAGGCATAGTTTATATTTGCTTGTAAATTAGGTAGAGGAAAATACAAATACTTATTTGTATATTTGTATATAATATCTATGAATATAGATCTTCTATGAACGTATATAAATAGATCACTTGGGGGCCGGTGAGGTGGCGCTAGAGGTAAGGTGCCTGCCTTGCAAGCGCTAGCCAAGGAAGGACTGCGGTACGATCCCCGGGCGTCCCATATGGTCCCCCCAAGCCAGGGGAAATTTCTGAGCGCGTAGCCTGGAGTAAACCCTGAGCATCAAACGGGTGTAGCCCAAAAAAAAAAAAAAACCCAAAAATAAATAGATCACTTGTCTAAATATATTACATTATGTAAATACTTATAACTACTTTCAAATATTTTAAAATATTTCAGAAACCTCATATCAAGACTCATTGACATTAAAAATTGACCAAAAATACTATCTCGTTTACTTTAATAATAGGAGTTTCAACTGTACAAAGGTAATTAATACACAAAAAGATTGATTGCTTTGTGTGAAGACCAACTTAACAGGAAAATTAGGATTTGGCACAGTTCACCTAAGTAGACTAAACCCAAAGGACATTAGGGGCTTGGAGCAGAAAGTGCTTAGATCTGTTTTGTAAAGGATAATTGGCTATATGGCTATCGCAGTGATAGGAGCAACAGAAAGTATTGTTGTAGCATATTAATTCACAGATTCTTTTGAAACTTATAATATATTGACCCATATGTAATACTAGAGTTAATATAGTTATTGTGCAAAACATGATGCCCAAAAGAAATACATTTTAAGGCTTTTTAGTCTTGCTTATAAATGAAGATAAAAATAATATTTAGTATTTAAAAAAAAAAAGCCTCACTAAACTACTACATAATCTCTTAACTATATTTTAAAGTTACTTTTAAGAAGTTAAAGTTCAGCATATTTTAGGTTTACTATTATTTTCCATATTTTGTTAAAAACTGGTTCACAGAAAACAAAAAAATAATGATTTTAATAATAGAAAGTTTAATCATTTCACCTTGACCTAAATTTCACCAAATATGTAAATTACATTAATTATAGAGAAAATATATAAATACCATTAATAGTTTATATGAATTTATCTTAAAACTGAAACCAGATTATAATAAATTTACTATGCCTTGTGACATTCATTAATTTGGTAATATTTCTACATGTTTGTTAAAAGTTCATGATCTTGAACTTAAAAGTTGTAGATATTTGCAGGGCCTATGTAATAAATGAGTTATAGGCTTTCCACTATATGGTATTGCATATCTCTTTATTTTATATGATGAAATATAGCCAAATCTAATCATTTATTTATAAAGCACAGTATAAATGAAAGACCACCACTGTTAAATATAGATATCTTCAAATTTGTCGATTTTTTTTTTACCAAACTCTATAACCATTTAATATATTTTATATGCTGATTTTGAGTTTATCATGGTCATTCAATATTATCTTACTTCAGAAGTAAGATATAAAAGCTAAATATAAAAGCTTATAAATTGGGAAAAAATTTTCCAATACTTCTAACTTGGGAGCTCTCAGAATATACTTTTAATTCGTTTTATTATTGCTATTTCATATTTGGGTTTAGTGGTTGATTATTTCAACATGACAACACTAAACCTCATTTGAAGAAGATAGTGGTAGACCCAGGAAACTGTTTATAATTTATACAAAATGAAGTAAATTACCAATATACATTTTGGCAAATAGAAATTGTACATTACTACATTTCAAATAAACTGCATGATTAAAATATGTTATCCTTCACATTAATATATAAACTATAACTAGAATTTAAATTATAAATCTTGGAAAGTCCATATTCTATATGTATCAACACATATAGTTTAAAATATTTTCAGTATATAAATAAATGAATACATAATATTCTAAAGAAGATATTTTGTATAAGCTTTATGGCCCAGTTCTTTGCTACTTTACCACTAAGTGTTTTAAAATATTTAAATTCAGATCACATGACATAGAGGGGGTTCCTACTAAAAAAAAATCTGCTTAAGCCAAAACATGGTGACCCTTAAGGGAATTTCCATTTGACCTCTAGTGTTTGCTAATTCCTTGTAATAACCATGCTCACACAGGATTGTGTGTGTGTGAGTTTAAGCAACTTTGCCTATAGGAATTATTTTAAATCACAAAGCCTTAAGCTAATAATGTAGACAATATCATGATAAATAAAAATAAAGAATTATTTGAATTAAATTAAGTAAATTTAACTCTATACCATTTAGATGCTGGAAAACAGAGTTTCAGGTAGTTGAAAAATACTTTGCAAATGTGAAGAGCTTTTTATTGTATCCTTCTTATAAAAATAGGACTTCATATTGCAATCTGAACTCTGTCTATGAAATGTATGAAAGCACGCCCCCCTCCCATTTTTCCAGCCATCATCGTACTAAATCCAGTGTTTTGAACTGACCTAAGTGAATGGTCACAATTCTATTGATCAAAACACCATAATGCCTTTCAAAGCCATGTACAGTAATAAGAAAGACACCGACTACCAGCTAACTTCTATCATTTAATAATTTCTCACTAGAAGAGAAACTGCTCAATAGTCTTCCTTACTGAATTATCTTCCCATAAGCACTCAAAAACATACTGCCAGTTGACAAAAGGAATCTAGCTTTAAAAGAAAATCTCCTAAGTAGAGAAAAGCTCTGTTAAGAATGCAAGAGGTTAAACACTGCTGAAATAGGAAGGCATTTTCTCAGCCACGCTTCCCAGTTCCATTCAATTACCAACAACAGTAGTGACAATAATACAAGCTAATACTGATATATTAAATCTGAGCCTCCCACTTACATCCACCTCTGACCTGAGGGAGCAGAGAGTAGATGACATTTCCTAGTCCAAAACCCCCAACTCGGAAATACACATGACCTTGGGTGTAGAATTCTGAGAGACTTTGTTTCCCAAGTTTTATTTGGATCAAAAATAGGAACATACCCAAATGAACCCAGTATGCTATAAATTCTCTTATCCTGCCACCTCTCTTCTCATAGTGTTAGGACTGCTCTGCACTTTGCAGCCCATTCTTTGGAAACAAGAGATAATATTCATCAAGAGAGACTAGTCCCTTCCAAACACATTTTAAGATAGCAATGGTTTTAAACAACTTGTTGGCTGATATCTGTAGTGTAATTTACTACGATATTTCTGAGGCTTGGATGATTCCTCTTCCATGAGCAGTGCTTAAAGTATTGCTTCAAAAATATTCGTATTTGTAAAGCAAGATGTAAAATGATGACATTAACTTCAGACACCCACATGTACAAAGCCTTCAACTTCCCCCTAAAATACAATATAATCAGCAGTAGATGCTCTCGTCATAACAATAGTAATTACCAAAACAATTACAGCAATCATTTTCACAAACTCTCTTCAAATTACAAAAATAATCCTAACTTGCTTTAAAATATTTGCACCACACTCTGCTTGACTCCCCCATTGGCAATATTTTTTTTATTATTTTTCTTACCTTATTTGAACAGCCAAAAATAAAAATAAAAGTCTCTCCAAAAGATTCTTAAATGGTAGTAGTAATTATTATTGTTGTTGTTATTGTTGTTTTAATTAAGGATCGCCTTCTCTGGGAAAAAGATGAAAAACAAACTATAGAAATCTCCGAAGTCACGCTTGACTGGGCGCCCAGGTGGCACACAGAGGACTCGCTCCCACGTCCAACCACACACTCCTTTGTCAACTTGCTAGGGTCCAGCTGTGAAGCGAGTCCTGCGGGGTACCGAGGGTGCAAGAGGGCGTTGCCTCGAGGCGCTGGAGCCAATGGTCCGCCCGCTTATCTGGGATCAGCACCGACAGCGCAGTGGCTAGCACCAGCTCCGCTCACCTCCAGTTAGTCTCAGTCACTGAACCAGGCTGATGCTCGCACCTCCTCCCCGAGCCGGAGCAGCTGCCACTCAAGCCGGGCTGCCCCGCCTCCGCCCTCTGACGTCGCTCGTTTGCATCTCAACTCCCGGACAAGTGCCGAGCCGCCCCAGGGACTCGGACTGGGCTTGCACTCGGGTCAGCGGAGGCTGCAGAGGCTGCACAAGCCCGGCTGCAGAGGCACGTTGGCATCACTGCACTTCCCGATCCATTCGCCGCCAATCCCGAAGAAACCAGCGGCTCGCGGCGAGGCTGGTGGTGCCTTTGCCTTCTCCGGGACTGCTGAGCGCTCTAAAGATCGCTGCTGTCGCCGAGGCTGGAAGATGGGGCGCAGGGAGGGGGGCAGGAGACAGGAGGAGGAGAGATGAGGGGGTGGTGGGTGAGGATGGGAGTCGGGAATGAAGCTCTTGAACCGCTCAAAAGAAACCCTCCAAAAATCCCAGATCCTTTTTATATGTGCCTAGTCAAACTTTCCGGGTTTATCTTTATTTATTTATTTTTCTATTTATCTATTTATTTATTTATTTATTTTAACTGCAAAGGAAGTAGCGGTCTTCATTCCCTTTCCTAGGTTCCTGAGCTCCTAAGGAGTCGCTGCAGAAACTTGCTCTAGAAAAGAAATGCTTCAGCAATGGGGAAACGTGAAAGAGTGCAAAGCTTCTGACAATTCATAAGTGACTTTGTGTGTGTGTATGTGTGAGGGCTACATAGTGGACATCAGACCTGGTGTGTGCTTTATGAAATCTACACTTCCTCCCTCTTCAGTCATCCGCTAAATATAGGAGTTGGCAATTCAAGGGTGAAACAATTTTTTAATACTAAAAAAGTGAAAGTTTTCAGCTTCAACTTGCACTGCTAAGCTTTTGAAAGGGCTGCACTATTTATTATATCTAACGTACCCAGTGTACTATGAAAGATGGAGTATCAGAGAAGTATTATTTGCTTTTAAGCCAACTCTTAAGTATAGGGGATGCATCTTGTCTCAGTGAAGATCCCATGTCCTTTTCTGCTACGGTAAGGGTTTGGCTTTGTCAGAATCCTCATGCTTAAACTTGTAAGCAAACACTTTCTTGGAACTGAAAATGAAAAGAACATTATTCAGATACGATTCATTAATCCCACCTCAGAAATCATGCCATCCCCAAAATAGGCACATTAATTGAAAATAAGTTGGATAACAAATGTTTCCAAAGGTGTTTATTCAAGAAATTTCTCAGCATTGAAGTAATTTTTCCCAAGGGGAAAAAAATGGGCATAGTGGAATATTAGTATATATCATCATTTTCTCAATATCTGGCAACATTTGCATTGAACCAGCTCAATAGTATTTTCAGGGACTCTGGTGAAATGAGTAAATATGCATATATCTTTATAAGGATTATAATGATACATTGGTTTCTTATTTAAAAGAATATTAAAGGAATCATGTTTACTTTGAGGGCATATGTACCCTAATTTTCTTCCTTATTAATCAAACAGGAGCAAAATTGAGAAATCACACACTATCATATTTTTCTGAGTAAACTATATTTTTCCTCTGGCAAGCACATAATCTTTTTAGCTTTAATTTAGAATTTGTTACCCCACACACGCATTCCAATTAAAATATTCAAATCCCTGGGAATATCATTCTAGCACATATAAACCATAAGAGTTGCATTTCAGGTAATCAGCAATGTTTCATTTATCTTTGACAGTTATTGATTTTTACATGGCAAGTACTACATCTATTTGTACGGCTTATTATATACATAGACTTGCTCGCACCCCTCCTCTAAAAATACCTCCATTCCCAAGTGGTTGTAATAATGGTTCAGATTTAGTGGAAGGACATGAAAGATTACAGTTGGGGGCAAATGGGCACCCTACAATAACAATTACACCAGAGTTAGCTAAATAAATGAACTTAGACTAATCAAAGTACAAGTGCCATCTTTCTTAGAAAAAGGTCATATTTTGGTCTACTTCCTGCCAAGATCCAAAATGTCAGACAAGGTTTGATGTATGTTTCTCAACATCTTAGCAAGTTCCAACAAAGTCTATGCAATTTATTGTCTAATGGACACTATTTTCAGTTCACCTTAGTGGTCATATTGTTTCGGGCTATAAAGCCAATTAAGATAGGCAGCATATTCTAACGCTTAAGGGCATAAACCTGGAAAGCAAACCTATATTTCAAATATGGAAACAAAATGCACATCATTTTCTCTTTGTTAGTGAGTGGGAGAAAAAAAAAAACATGGAGAGAAATGGAAGGATTTGGAGCATGTGCAGACCATGCATGTAAAATGCATAGACAGGATGGATCCACCAAGGGGAATTATAAGTATTGTTTGTGCCTAATTGCTTGCATGACCTCTAGAGCAAGTTAATTAAACTCTTTCATCACAGTCACAATTTGTAAAATTTGGGCTGTATCCTAAATTATTTCTAAAGTGCATTATGTACATGGCATCCTGTAATTCTATTTGATTTAAATTTTCCCATATTATTGCTGAAGATCTTATAATTTTCTCCTTCAATAAGATCATGTCACTAATGTGACAGTAGTAAAAGTGGTTTCACAGAGTAAGTAATTTGGAAGGCAGAAAATGGGAGAAGTAGATAATACTTAAACAGAGGTTAAAAGAAGTAATAATAAATAATTTTACCATCTATAATGAAATTGAAAAGATTTGGAGGGGCTTTTATAAATACCCATTTATTTTATTAAGCAATATTATAATATTTTAGATACTGTTTTACACAATTATTTTTCAGGGTATTTAAAGCAATTGTAAAGTAGTAATGAAATACAATACATCCTAAAAGTGATTAAATGGATTTTTACTTATAAATTGTCACTGGGAAGATAGCTAAAATATTAAATATGCATGCTCCATGAAAGTATCTTTGAAGCTGAGTGGCCAACATCTACTTAAGAATTTTAATTTAGATAATTTACATGGACATATTAAACTATAATATAAAGAAATAATGAAGTTAATTGTGTTACTGTCTTATGAGTGTAGTTACACTTATATGAAAGATTTATTATTTAATCACTGCTTTTCTGTTCTCTATTTTGGACTCCTGTACTGCCATCAAATTTTATAAGCTTTTTTTAAATTATAATTATTCTAATATATGTGCGCATTAGAAATATAAATACTCTAATAATTATAACAGCATGGTTTGTTCATTTTTCTTTTGGAGTGAATTATGTAAAACTTTAAATGAGTTAAGAACATGTTATTTAAAAAAAATAAAAATAAAATTGACTACCCTTTTCAATGTAATTGTCACTATCAATTTTGGGGCTTCCACTGAAGCAGGAGCAAAGAAAAAAACTAAATCATAAATGATCAACCCTTTTTTAATTAAGGAAATCTATAAAATTACAGTATAAATACAAAAATGTGACTATGGTATGGATCCCAAATCTAATGTAATATGAGCTTCTACATAGCTCTTTTCCTCAGAATACTAATGGAAAATAGTTGATTTCTAATTTATTTAAATTTTTATATAGTCTAAATATTAAATATATAGCCACTTCACATCATGTGATTCTTGGATGCTTGAAAAATTTTTTTTCTTTCTTTTTCTATTTATACCTATTATTTATTCTAATATCCTATTAGTAAAAGCACCTGTTAATGTTATTTTTGTTGATTAACATTTAATACTGTCTTGTATTAATAAATGGAATTTTGATCTACTAAATTTCTTAGTCAACCCAGAATTTCAATCTTTTCGTTGTTGTTGTTGTTTTTGTTGTTGTTTTTGTTTTCTGCACCACACCCAGTGACGCTCAGGGGTTATTTATGGCTATGCACTCAGAAATCACACCAGGCTTGGAGGGACCATATTGGACTCCAAGGAATCGAACCTAGGTCAGTCCTAGGCTAGCACTGGCAAGACAGACACCTTACCACTCCACGCCACCGCTCCAGCCCAGAATTCCAATCTTAATCATTAACAAAGTGTGTGTGTAGAAAATATACACTGAAAAAATTAATATATAATTTATCTAAAGTATGAACATAAGATTATAAAATATGAGAATTCCAATAGTAATATATATTCTATTAATTAAAAAGTACCATTTATACACAAACACACTTGATGTATATTTGTATTTGTAATTAACTCGTTTCTATGTGTTTATATGGCTTAATTTTTTTAATTGAAAATTGAAATGCCTTTTAGTTTCTTATCTATTATAGCGCTGCCATTGTTGATTTTGCATGAGGCATTGCTTAATTTTAGAAGTAGCACAAAATGCAGGTAGCTTTACTAATATTTTATATCAATGCATAAAGACATCCCATGAATGACTATTAAATAACTCCACTAATAAGTCCATAAATATTAGAAGTCCTTTTTCAGAAACACTACAGTAAAATTTAAAAATAAAACTGCATTCTATCCTTCAAATTTTCTACTCACAGTAGAATATATATATATGTATATATATATATATATTCCCATGTTGTAAATTGACTATTCAAATTCCACATAAACATAGATGGATGCGATTATAAATAATATATTATAATGCTATACTATAAATAGTATATATTATGTTATGTAATATATTATAATATATCACACTATAAATAAGCTATGGATTAAGATATATTTATTAATAATCAATATGTATATAGGTATTATTATAAAAAGAAAAACAAAGACTATTTCAAAAAACACTGCTTAAAATAAAGAGTAAAAACTTAGAACATGTGTCAACTTTAAGAAATAAATCTAGTCACTATTGTTAATTCTTGGTCAATTATGTAAATATTTATCATCAATACTGTGAGGAAAAAGTCAATTTCCAAATATGAATTCAGAATTAAACATAATATACTAGGGAGATGGTCTAAGAACTGGCGTACATGCACTGAGTATAAAGTCCTAAGTTCCATCCTCTGCAACACATAGCCCCTGCAAACCACCAGATATAGGTCATCCACACTTACAAACAACTTAACTGTCATGCTATTAAACCTAGTGAGAGGAGGGCCTTGCTTCTATAATATAAATAGTGTCATGATGTTGCATATAGAAGACCAATAATTCTAATAGTTTCCTTCCACTAATATATTTTTCTAAGTTTTCTCTTCTAAATTAATAGTGGAACTAAAATTGTAACTTATATATGCATATTAATAAGATATTTAAATACATGTTAAGTATATATTTAATTAAATACATGTGCTATTTAATTACATATGACTATATAAATGCAATTTATTTAATTAAATAATACTTAGCCTGGACTCATGGTTGTGTCATCTCTTCTAATTTTCAAGGTTTTAATATACTTTAATCATATTCAGATCACCAGATGATATAATTGCGATTTTATGTTGCTTTTATCTTTTCAATTTGGATTGATAAAACATTTGCTTTTTTTATCCTAGTATCAAAACAATTTAAGTTTTCAATAAGAGCAGGCACCAATCAATATGTCCATGTGGGAGGATGATCATGTTTGTACAGATTAGAGATAATTTTAGAAAACAAATAATGCATATTTGGTTTAATAAATTAAAATTTGTTTTATAGGAGCTCATTAGGAGGATGACAGAGATGGACATATGTTTGGAAGTAAATAATTATGCCTTTAGAAGTGCAAGGAAAAACATCTGGGAGATATTTTTAACTAAAGGTAAAGTGTAATAACTAGCTTTGTGGGGCCATATTTGTATAACAAATAATCTATTCTATCTTGTTTCTATAAAATTTAGTTTTTAAACTATATATAAAGAGAGAACTATAATTAAAATAAGTACCTCTTAGAGAAGACTGTTAATAAAAATGTTATAGATATTATGTGAATTTTAGTAATTTTTTAAAATACAAATCCATTTATTTGGCATGCTTTTACAATTCAAAGTGAATTTCACTATGATTAAATTATCATTAGAGTTTTATTTATATAACATAGTATTAAATGAAATCATGTAAATTAGAATTATAGTGGATCAGCTGTTCCACTCTCTCCATTATTGTTTATAAAATAAATCCTGAAAAAATATTTCTTTTTGTAAGTTTTCTTATTATAATAATACATGTTTATAATATTAATTATTTTTAATACATGTGAATATACAATTATACAATTTCACAAACTTATTAAAATATAAAATAAAGGATCATAATGTTCTGAAGTTCAAATATACTTGAATTCTGAGTTTCTGTGTTTAAGAGATCTCTTAGGGCATCTATTGGCCAAAGTTAGTATTGCATATGAGAAACCAAGTGTATCATAAAAACCATAGCGTTTCAATTCAAGTGAATACTTGCTATTTATAAAGAGAAAGTTATTTTTATGTTTTAATGTAAAGTATTAAATACATATAAAATTAATATAGTACAAGAGTTTCTTTATAAAGTTTTATTGTTACATTACAATATTTTTTTAAATTCTGAGAACTTCATTTCACTGTATTCGTTATTTGTATTTGACTGAATGTCATATGCATTTCAAAATAATCAGCCTCTCTATTTTTATAAAAAGCATACACAGAAACATATTTTATATTAAAATCATTGTGGTGATAATGTAAAAAGACATTAAAACTCTCAATATAATTCTCAAACTCAGGATGTTTGTATGCACAAGGGTATAGACTGTTAGAAGTGATAATAATCTCTATATTTGGCCATATAGACAAAATTGTTCAAGTCAACATAAAAACTAAAAATCAAATCCAACTATCAGAATAACAGAAAGGATGAATAGCTTAAGGTCTAGCATCTATGTGTGTAATACATAATACAAGCCATGCTCTGAATAAAGTATAAATTAAAACTAAAATCATAGGATCTAATATATGAAATAAAGATATTAACAGTATAGGTAAAATAAAATAAAATAAAAAACTATAATTTTATCATACAAATTTATGAATCCTAAGAGTGAATAAGAAAAAAAGAAGTTTGATATAAAGCAGCTATTTTAGCTCCCAGAATGATCCACCATTGTCTGGGAGAAAATACAATTGGGACCAATATATATAAATATATATATATATATATATATTTAATATAAATATATACTACTTGCTTGAAAGCTCGCACTAACAATAACATTTTATTATTTTTTATTTTATTCTATTATTATTATGTTAACAAAAACATTCTCTTATTTCTTAAACAGTATGCATGTAAAAATATAAAATGCTACAATAAACTTGACAATAAGAACATGAAATCTGAACATGGTTCTGAAAAACTTTTTCTCTTATAAAGTAAATGGTGGCTTTCTCATTTAGTGTAGATTCCTAAGGATAGCCATGAATCCATTGGCCTTTTCTTACTCTAATATTTTATAGTGTCAATTTGACTATACATACAAAGAAGTGTCCATACAACTTTTAAAGCAATATATCTGGAAGGATATCTACGTTTTTATTTGCTCGTTTGTTTTGGTTGGTGGTAAATTGGAAGAAAAGTAAAGAAAATCACCATTGTCTGTGGTGGATATTATCCATTCAATTTGTGCCAAAATGCAAAAGTAGAAAATCATCTATGGACTTTGATTTGATTGCTCTAACACTGAACTTCCTGACTCACCAAGATGAAAGTGAAAGATAATAAGACTTATTTTTTTATTTTCACAGTGAATCAGTTTCTATCATCAATTTATTGCATCTATTTATCTGAAAAAACATGATTTACACTCTGCATGACAAGAGTATAAACAATAAGTAAGCCTTGTTGGTTTTCTTAGGTCACTTAATTTTTTAATATATTATCACAAAGATTTTTAATCTGTTATCATAATACAGTTTAAGCTAATCTATAAATGTCAGCAACTCATTTGATATTTAAAAATTATATAGACATAAATCTTAATAAATTCTTTATAGATTTGCTGACTTCTCCAGTTTCATACATAAAGTATATTACTGACTTAGCATATAAACAGAATTTTTCATAAATTATTATCCACCTGGAATTAAATAAAATGAATATTATCTTTATAAAATGTGTATTAGAAGTAAATAAGTCTTCTTTATGTTAACCTCTACAAACTTAACTCTTTTGGTTTTTTTGTTTTGTTTTGTTTTTGTTTTGTTTTGCTTTGTTTTTGTATTGGGCCCATACCCGGTGATGCTTAGGTATTACTCCTGGCTATGCTCTCAGAAATAGCTCCTGGCTTGTGGACCATAGGGACAAACCAGTCATGGGTTGCAAGGCAAAATGCCCTTGCAAGACAAACTTGCAAGGCAAATGTCCTACTGCTGTGCTGTCAGTCCCGCCTCAAACTTAATTTTTTTTATGGAGGTCCATATATTACAGTGATCAGACCTTACTCTTGCTTTGTTTTTAGGGATCATGCTAAATGAGGTCCAGAAACAAAAGTATCTAGTATTATTGAAACCAAAGTGTCTACATACTAGGCAAACACACTTACTTTATGTACTATAGCTCTGGCCCCTATCTTAATATTTTCAAATTCTGACTCATTAATTACTAAAGATCTGATTATTTGACTGCTATTATAGACTATTCGCAAAGGCTCACTATCACTTTAGGAATTTCACTTCTACCTATCTTCTTTCACACAATATGACTATCATTCTGCTTCCTCAGTGTAATTCTTTCACATATAAAGTATATTAGTTGTATCTATTTAGCTACACATTACAGAAACAAAAATCACGATAGGAGGATGTTTAGTGAAATTACAGAATACATAATGGGAACCAAATTTCTCAGCTTAAGTACAGCTATAAACATTTCAGAAAGAAATGCTTCAATTATGGTTTTCTTTACATATTTTGAATTAATATTTATATATTAGGTGACTATTGGAGGGTTAGTGACAACTAGACTACCAGAATTTCTTGGTCCCTGAATTAGAGAAGTGTACAACACTAAACCATAATCTAGAGCCTGAAAGCAAGCAGGATTCAGGAATTGGGGTGATGACTGAAGTCAAGAATTTCCTTTTGTGCATGTTCTTGCTTATTACCCAGTATTCAAACTATTACTGTTCAAGAGGTTTTCTTTCTTCTCATATATATTGCTCCTCCCTCCCAGGAATTGTGTGCCCCCGAAGGAAAACAAAAGAACTAAACCAATTGCATAACCAGGAAATGTTACAAAAATTAGGCAGGTTTCAAAAGTAAAGTTGAAAAGCATATGAGAAAAACAGATACTTTTATTTGTTTGTAATATTTTTGGTTTTGATGCCATATTTGGTTGTGTGGTTTAGTCTGGTCACTGTGGTCAGGGATCTCTCTTGGCCATATTCACATGACAATGTTCAAGACTAGTGCTCTATATTCTGTAATATCTCTGGCCCTAAATCAAACTATTTTTTAATTGTAAGTGTAACAGTTCTGAGAGCACCAGACAGAAAGAAAAGAATCAAGATATTATTTAAATAAATAACATTCTATTTAAAGAAATAGGGATGATTTTATTAATTACCTGGAAAAAATTTATCTGGAAACAAATGTATAATGGTTTACTATGTCGATTATATGATACATTTTCTGTAATAAGTTTAAAAAAGGGGCAAATATTTAAATCTGCTTGGAAAGAAAAGAACAAAACAAAAGAACCTCTACTTAAACTTTTATCACTTCTGAGTAAAAAAAAAGATTAGGATAAAAGTAGAATGTCAGAATCAAACTACTAAAAGACAAGAACTGTCAGTTCAGTATTTTACCTCCCTAAATTAACATTCAAATATGATGGATTATTAGAGAATCTAGATCCAAAAAATGTCATAGTTTACAACTGAGAGTCCTTCTCTATAAGAAAATTTGAAGTTCTACACAAAAAGAAAACACAAAACATTACATAATCTTGAAAAATAAGGGTATGAATATCAATAGAATAACAACATCAAAAAAGAATCTGACCCAACAAAAAGATAAATTAGATAAAGAAAAAATAAAACTATAAAGTTACATCATTATAAACCAAAATTAGCAAAAAAAAAAAAAACCCACTTCATTAGATGGGGTTGGAAAAATACTACAGAGATAAAGTGCATACTTGCATGCAATAATATTAGCACCATATGGCTCCGGTTTTACTGAGGACAGCCCTGAAGGCACTTGAGCATTGTGATAATTGCCTAGGTCAGTGGTCAGTAACCTTTTTTTTCAACTGAGCCAAATCTCGCCAAGACCACGATTGAAATTTATTTTGAGAGCCACATTTTGTTTTTCTTTTTTTTTGGGGGGGGGGTTGTATGTTTTTTGTTTTTGTTGTTGTTGTTTTTGTTTTTGTTTGGGGGGAGGAGCGCTCAGGGGTTACTCCTGGCTCTATGGTCAGAAATAGCTTCTGGCAGGCTCAGGGGACCATATGGGATGCTGGGATTTGAACCATGGACCGTCTGCATGAGAGGCAAACGCCTTACCGCCATGCTATCTCTCCAGTCCTGAGAGCCACATTTTTTTTATTTTTTTTTGTTTTTGGTTTTTTTGTTTTGTTTTGTTTTGGGAGGCCACACCCGTTTGATGCTCAGGGGTTACTCCTGACTAAGCGCTCAGAAATTGCCCCAGGCTTGGGGGGACCATATGGGATGCCGGGGGATCGAACTGTGGTCCTTTTTTTGGCTAGAGCTTGCAAGGCTTACCTTGCCTTTAGTGCCACCTCACTGGCCCTGAGCTACATTTTTAAAACCGAAAGTACATAGGATGGTAAACTGTTTTTAGTTTCAATAAGTTTTTATTGAGAATATTCTGCATGCAAGTATCCACATAGGTTGGGAGGATACAAATAACACAACTAATAAAACAAAAAATTTAGAACTATATTATTTATCAATAACATTAAATTCCATAAAATTTGCCTTACAATGTAAACATCCTGACAATGACTGACAGTCACAAACACTAATGTGAACATTGGCTTTGCAGTTCCTTGTATAGTTTGAGTAAGTCAAGTTTGCATGTTATTGTTTTTAATTTTAGGCACGATTCCAGGTTCTCATCGATGAGAGGATTTCTCAATTTACTCTTGATAAGATTCATGCTTGAAAATGATTGTTCACATAAATATGTAGACCCGAACAGGAAAGAACAGCAAACGCTAGCTTTTTTAGTTGATTATATGAGTCAGGAATACTATTCCAGGTGTTAAAAATCAACATATCTTCCTTCTCCAGGTCTTTAAAAGCAGACCACTCGTGCTGTGAACTAAGTTCACATTTGTGTTTCTCCAATCTTTCTAAATTAGCTTAAAGATGTTCAAATTTTGAGCTCCATATTTTTTTGTTTTTAAATCCAGAAATTGCATTTTAAAGTTGCCAATGTTTATATTAAAGGGAGAAAATTTTAATTCCATTACAGTGGCATCCAGAGGTTTTTTAAGAAAGGCCAATGTTGCTTTGCTGCTTATGAAATCCTGAAATCTTTTGAGAAAAGCTTCCCTCATATTTAAAAGTTCTGTTTTAAAATAGGTAATGTCAATATCAGAATTATTTTCTTGGTGATGTTTCAACAGGCTCTGAAGGTGAGTCCAAGTTTCTCTGTCAAAATCTTGAGCAAAAAATAGATAATTTGTTTTCAAACGAAATAACTTCTTCTAACATCGAAAAAAATTGTGTGTCCTTTCCCCTGTAATTTATGAATAAGCTGATTTAGATGTGAAGTAACATCCACCATGAAATACAGTTTTTGAATCCACTGATTGTTTGTTAATTCTAGATAGTGAATACCCTTCTCGAGGAAAAATGCTTTGATTTCTGATAATAAGGAAGCAAAACATTTCAAAACATTTCTTCTTGATAACCAAAATGTGTTGAAAATTTGAAACCCTAAAATATGGAGATGAAATAGGTAAAAGAGAAAAAACCTTTTAACAATCTTTAAAAGCAAGGACAGTGTTCCACAGAAAAGTAGTGATTTCACTGAAAGGAAAAAAAAAATCTATTGACACGTTAGTGTGTGCTGCAAGAAACCAAACTAAAATACACACAAAAACAAAAACGACACTTTGTTAAAGGCATATGATGTATCATAAAGGAACTATAATAGAGTCACTGAAACATTTTAAAAATAATTTTTATGTAAGCGTATTTGTTACAAAATTATTAATACTTGCATTCAATCATAGAATGTGCACCACCCTTCACCAGTTCACTTTCCCATCACCAGTGTCCCTTGTTTCCTTCCCCTTCACCCTCCTCTGCCTATGTCAGGGGCAGGCATTTTGCTTTTTTCTCTCTATCTCTCTTTTCCTTTATGAGTGATATGTTCCAACTATCAATGTCATAATGAACCTTTCTCTATTCTTTTTTTTGTTTGTTTGGTTTTTGGGCCACACCCATTTGAAGCTCAGGGGTTATTCCTGGCTAAGTGCTCAGAAATTGCCCCTGGCTTGGGAGGACCATATGGGATGCTGGGGGATCGAACCAGAGTCCTTCCTTGGCTAGGGCTTGCAAGGCAGATACCTCACCTTTAGCGCCACCTCACCGGCCCCACCTTTATTCTAACTGAACTCACCACTTTCTATGGCAAGCTTCCTGTCATGGACTAGTCCTCCTGTCCCTCATCCCTATCTTCTCTAGATATTATTACCATATTGCCATTTATTATTCATTATGCCACAATGTACAGATGATGCACTGTGCATGGCTCAGTGTTTTTTCTTGTGTAGTCACAAGAAACAGAAGTTGCACACCCGTACATTGTATCCACTCATTCTATGATAGACTGGATTCAAAAAAACTCCCTGCTGAACTAAACTCTGTGACAGGTGACACAGTAAAGATAATGTGTGAAATTTACAATTATGATCAAATTCAGGCTATTCACCATCCTGGGTGAGAGTATGGATGCCCACTACTAACATCTTCTCCTTGAAGAATTGAAGTGGCTGTTCAGGGAAAGGGTGCTCTTTCGCCTTATTGGCAAGAGGGAAGAAGTAGTGCAGTTTCTGTGAGAGCAGAACTCTGACTTTGTACAGCCCCAGTTGGACAAGGAATGGGTAGCTAAGTTTGTGTATTTGGCAGACATTGTTCATTTTCTCTATGAATTTAATATTTCTCTGCAGGGGAGTTTCACAAGTAGTTTTTATAGTGAGACATAAGATGGATGTGTTCAAAAAAGAATCTGATTCTGGGATAGCTGTGTCTGAGAAGGAGATATTGAAATGTTTCCACTCTTGCAAAAATTACTGATTGGCACTTATATTATGCAGAAAGTCATAATCAATATAAAAAGCAATATTTAAGGGCATTAGCTCACAACTTTAATCATGAGTACTCTAAAATGAGAATCCACAGAAAATAAAACTCTGGGTTGAGAATCCCTTCATGGAAGATGCCCACTCTTGTGCAAAATAAAATATGTGTTTTAAGATCACTCCAGGCACTGTATTTCTAAACCCCACGCAACCTGGTCTGAAGAAGCAGGGTAGCAGGAAAGAAATAATAAACCAAGCTAGCCAGGAAAGGATGATCATGGTGTCTATGCCCTTTTACCTTGTACTCTCTGCCTTGAGCCCAAAGAGCTAGAACACCTCTTTCTTTATTAAAACCAATTTCCAATACCAGGAGGCTTCAGGTCAAGAGAGAGAGAGAGACAAAAGTACATATTCAGTGGACTTTTACATATCAAAGGAAGAGGTTTAAGAAAGGATGACGTTATCATCTTACACCCTTGGAGCTGGCTGCCAGGGCTGCACACAGGGCGCTCACTGACAGAGGCTAGGAGCAGAGTTCTGACTCTTGGAGCGATGCCCGGCACACAGAAGAGCCAAATTAAAAGTGTAAAGAGCCGCAATTTGCGGACCACTGGCCTAGGTAATCCCTGTCACAACAAAACAGCACCATTCTAGCCCTTTTAAACTAACCTGTTACTTTGTTTGACTGAAAAATCACCAGGAGAATTTCTCTGCCCCATATGTATTACTTTAACATCCTTACAAAGAGAAACATTTAAAGAAACTTTTTAGATATAAAAATTGAGTCCCTTTGATAATACCCAAATAAGGTCTGTAATAGAGACCCTTAAATAAAAAACTGAAGTTATGAAATTAGTAAACCAACAACATGAATAAATGAATATAAATAAGATCAAAACAAACAACACAAACGATAGTTTGGCAAAATCACATATCAATAATTATCATAAATATAAATGGTCTAAACTCACTATGAAAAGTCATAGCATGGCTGAATGTATTTAAAAAAACAGGATTTTTGTATCCTAGATATATATCAAAGGGAACACATTCTATTTAACAGTAAATGTAAGCTATATATAGAAAGGATGGTGAAAAGATTCTAAGTCAATAAGGCAAAGAAAAGTACAGCAACAGCTATTTTCATATCTGATAAAATAGATTTTTCTTTTAAAAGTAATAAGAGATAAAGTGGAAATTATTTATTGATCCAGGATCCAAGCCAGCAAAATAATAGATATCAATGTATATGAATCCAACATAAACACATTCAAATATAAAACCTAATTGCTAATAGAACTGAAGAGAAACTAATATTGAAGATAATGACAGTAACAGCATACACTTATATATACATGCAGAAACTTTTATCATCAAAGAAATTTACACATGTTCTTTATAAATCTACACTGAAGACACTCAAACATAAGATTAAGTAATGTTATGCAATAATTGTCTGCACCACATGAGCCTCCCCAGCAGAACTTAGCATTTCCCTACTTTACCTGTGTAAGTTAATTCTAGTATTGGCAACTTCTGAGCACATAGGATGCCCCAGTATGATAAGGCATGTAAAATTCCACATACAGAATCATAATATTAAACTGCCCAACTCAGTTGGTCAAGTGTCACTTAAAATAATACTAGACACCTGAATATTCTTTAGGAGTTCCCTCAAAAGAAAATCATTCATCATAATCAAGTGGCATTTATGCTAGGGACATAAGTAAGATTCTCAATGATTCAGCATATGCAAGTAATATGATACACATTGTAAATAAAATATAAAATAACATTTTATACCAATAGTACTGATAAAACATTTACAATATCTAACCCTCAATTATTAAAAAAGGAATGTGTCTCAGCAAACAGATCAGATATCAAAAATACATTTTTTAATCAATGATGAGAAATAAATTTTTCCCTCTTATATATAAAATAGATGATATGCATAGTCAACGTCATTCTTCAACATAGTTTTAGAAGTTATAGCCAGAGAAACTAAGCAAAAATTGAAAACAAAAATTACTCTTATTTGGAAATTTACTGTAAATTTTACTGTTTGCAGATAACATAACAACATTATAAATCATTTTTATATATGTCAAGAATCCACCTAAAATTTGTTGAACAACTAATGAGTTAAGTAAATGACAAAGTGTAAATAAACATAAAGCTGCCTCATTTTAATACATAATAATGAATTAGAGGAAAGAAATATCAATAAAACAATTTAACCTTATTATATTTATCCATATTAAAATTTCATCAAATGAAATAAAATACCAGTGGTTAAATGAAGAGAAGTTGAAAACTGTATGTTAAAATAAAAAACAAAATAAGGGGCTGAAGAGGTAGCATGTAGGTAGGGCGTTTTCCTTGCATGCAGAAGGATGGTGGTTCGAATCCCGGCATCCCATATGGTCCCCCAAGCCTACCAGGAGTGATTTCTGAGCATAGAGACAGGAGTAACCCCTGAGCGCTGCTGGGTGTGACTCAAAAACAAAAACAAAACAAAACAAAACAAAAAGAAACAAAATAGATATAAAAACACAAAGTGGAGTCATCAGAGCTCATTAACCGAAAGAATAAACATTATTAAGATGTGTATTGGACGGGGATGGGGTAAAAAAAATTATGTGTCTTATTTAAAGCAATCTACAAATTCAACTGTCATTGTCAAAATACCATGGCATATTTTAAGGATACAGATAAGCCCCCAAAATTATTTGAAATCATTAAACAACCCATTTAACCAAAGTCATTATGAGAGAGAATGAGAAAAATGAAAAAATAGGGGTTGGAGAGACGACATGGAGGTAAGGCATTTGCCTTTCATGCAGAAGGTCGGTGGTTCGAATATCCGCATCCCATATGGTCCCCTGAGCCTGCCAGGAGCTATTTCTGAGCATAGAGCCATGAGTAACCCCTGAGCACTGCCAGGTGTGTCCCAAAAAATAAAAAAAGAAAAGAAAATATTTCTTAACCTTAAGATAAATTACAAAGTTCCAGTAGTTATAAGATCATGTTATTGAAACAAAACCAATGAGATTAGACCAGTAGTATAGAATGAAGAGCCAGAAAAACTCCACATATATTTGTATGTTATCTACAATAAATATCCAAGTTAAAAATAAACAGAATAAAAAGATCTTTTAAAAATATTTGGATATTTTATTATTAATTTTATTTGCATTTCCCTGATGATAAATGATTTTTATATTTTATTTGTATTTTAATTTTAAGAAGGTATTTGTTCACCTCTTCTCCCCATTTTTGATGAATTTGATTTTTTCTTACATTGAGGTAACCTAACCTATTCTGAACTGTCTGTGTGAGGTATAAGAATTTGAATTAATTTTCAAAAAATATGATTAATCAATTGCCGAAAACTATTTATTGAAGAGGAATTCTCTTCTGTTGATCAGAACTTTTATTGGTTTAACCTCTTTGATAAACAATATGACATTTCTCAAAAACTAATATTTTTAATTTCCAATTTAGAACTGTTTCTAGCAATTTCAAATATTGGCATCTACTCCAAAACCCCCAAAATATGATTTCAAAAAAGCCTCTGTTCTCATGTCTTCATTGCAGCACTATTCATAATAACAAAGATTCAAAAAACAACTAAAGTTCTGGATAATAGAAAATGGATAAAGAGTTGCTTTTTGTATGTACTATGGGATAATACTCAAATATAAGAAAAGATATAATAATGCAACTTGCCACCATATAAAGTGGAACTAGAAAGTAAAATGCTATATGAAGTTAGTCAGAAGAAAAATGCCAGATATAAAATTCTCTTTCTCATATAGTGGCTATAAATAAAAATAGTAAGGGACTAGCAAGCGGCTAAAGGCAAAAGAATTTTAAGAGTTGTTCCATAGAGTCCTGAGCCATGGAGAGGGTTGGGGAATGGGAAGAATTCTGAGTTGATGCAGGACTCTGTTTGTGAATGTGATGGGTGTGGTGTTGGAACAACACGTGAATGAAACAACCACTAAATGTTGTAAATCATAGTACATTGATAAAAATGAGAGGAATAATTTTCAGGCATTTGCATTAAGAACTGAATAAACAACAGGTGTTTATTTTACATTAAAGTCATTCAACTTTCAATAAGTATTATTTTGTTAATGAAAAAATATAAATTACATAATCTAAAACGTGAGCTCAGTTCCACAGCTCTTGAGCCTCTGTTCACAGTCATTCCCTACCAGGTATATTGATAACCTGAATAACAGAGATGTTGACAGCTCCAAGGCCTTTTCAGAACTAAAAGGCCCTCTTTTTATCCACACACCTGGCAGCCTCCTTGCATAATCTCTTCCATTTCAATAGACACAGATCCACAACTCCTGAACCTCTGCCTCTGTTTAATCTGGTGAGATTAAACTCCAGACTGAGCACTTTTTCAAAGACTCTCCTGAAGTGACGACTTCTGATCAAATTTCACAGGGCTCACAACTATACTTCTTATCACTGACTTAAAATGGGCATAGAAGAAAAACAGAAATTACCAGTTAATTTTTTTAAAAATTCAAGGGGGCATAACTGGAAAGATTTACCTTCAGCACTGTAGGTACACAGCAATTTTCATGGGAAAGACAGAAAATCACTAAGCTCCATGTGTTTTTCATAAATACACAAAGATTGTGTTATAATACTTAATTCAAACACTGAGGCAGTATTTATAGTATATTTTAAACTTAAAGCCAATATTTCTGTTCTTAAGATAAAGTACACATGTATACTTCTATGGCATATCCAAACACTCTCTTTAAGTTTTTTTCTTAATGCTCTTTACCATTTTTAAATTTATACCTGGAGAAATGTTTTTTGTAAAAAAAAAAAAAAAAAAAAAAAACATTTGTAAAGAGAGTGCCAGAGAGATTAGCAGATCAGGTAGGGTGGTTGCCTTGTATGTGGGACAACAAGGGTTCAATCCCTGGCACCCTAGACGATCATTTGGGGACCACCAGGTGTTATTCCTGATTAAAGCCAGATGTAAATCTGAACATCATTGGGCATGGGCTAAAAGCAAAGTATTCATAACACTGCATTTTTAATTTTCATTCTTTTAAAATTATAATTACAAAGTTTTTCATAAAATATGTGTTTCAGGAATTCAATCCCTCAATAACAATCCCACCACTTGGGTGGCTTTTTCCCACCAGTGTCCCCAATTCCCCACTAACCTCATAGGCCTTCCCTCAAGCAGATACAAATAAATTTACTTTACATTGCTTGTTACAACAAACTGGCAAATTGAATTAAAAAAAAGATCAATACAGGTAAATATATGTTAAAATATAGAATTTAAAAAAATTTCAATATCAATTTATCATTGATTTACAATTTTGTGGAATTCTGGGGCTAGAGCAGTGGCACAAGCACTAGGGCTTTTGCCTTGCACGAGCTAAACTGGGATGGACTTCTGGTGTTCCATATGGTCCCCCAAGTCAGAAGCAATTTCTGAACTCATACCAGGAGTAACCCCTGAGGGTCAACAGGTGTGGCCCAAAAGCCAAAAATTGTTTTTTGTGTGTGTAATTCCAGGAATTTAGTTATATTCACCACTTCTAATATAGAAAATGAGAGATAAGGGCTAGAGCAACACAACAGGTAGAGATTTTTGCCTGTACTAGACCTACACAGATTCGTTCCCAAGAATCTATTTCCATTATCCCATATGGATCCCTGATTACTGTATCAGAAGTGATTTCTGAGAAGACCCATAAGTAATCCCTGGGTACTAATAAGTGTGGCCCCCCAAAACAAACAAACAACAACAACAACAGAGAAATAGTAGGGATGAATGGAGAAATGGAGAACAATGAGTGAGAGAGAGAGAGAGAGAGAGAGAGAGAGAGAGAGAGAGAGAGAGAGAGAGAGAGAGAGAGAGAGAGAGAGAGAGGACAGTATAACTTAAATCAGAAATATGGAGTTAGGAAATTACAAATGTTCAAATTCATCAGAAGTGGGGCCAAAGCTGTAGTACAGTGGGTGAGGTGTTTGTCATTCGCACAGCAGACCCAGGTTTGATTTTCAGCAACCCATATAGTCAACAATATAGTTCACTGAACCTTCCAGGAGTAATTTCTGAGCACAGAACCATGAGTAAATCCTGAGTACTTCCCGATGTGGCCCCAAAACCAAAAACAATAACAAAGCATCAGAAGTGAGAATTTGTCTATAGAACTGTACTTACACACATGCAGGGTGTGTGGGTGAGACAGAAAAGGGTCTTGGGACACTGATGGATAGAAATAGGATCTCTGGAGGCGATACCGGTATTGAAATGATTCATTCATAAAAAGCATGAGGAACAATATTGTAAATTCTAGTGACTAGATAAAATGCTTTAAAAATCCAAACTGAACATGTAAACTCAAATCTTCACTGATGTGTAAAATATCCATGTTTTGCATTCATTCACTTTAACAAACTGAGTAATATTTAAGTGATTTGGCAAATGTATCACTAGCAATTTTAGTTAAAATTATATTTCCTGGGACCAGAGCGATGGTGCAGTGGTAGGGCATTTACCTTGAATACGGCTGACCCAGGAGGGTCTATGGTTTAATCTCCCAGCGTCCCATATGGTCCCTTAAGACAGGAGTGATTTCTGAGCACATAGCCAGGAGTAACCCCTGAGCATCACTGGGTGTGGCCCAAAATAAAATATATGTATGTGTGTATTTCTTAATGAAAACATTTTTAAGCAATAGAAAAAATGAAAATTTTAATTTCTACCAATGCTGTGTTTCCTTCTGCCAATTAAAAACCTAGTAAAACTATGCCTTGTTTTTTGTATGCAAGAGTTGTTTGATATTATTGCTAGAAGTTAATAGAAATAGGAAAAAACTAATGTCAACCAAAAATATATACTTTACGATTTAATATTATATACATATTATAGTTATTTTAACTAAAGCAGCTAATTAGATTACCATATAAAGTGAAATTTAGAACTACAATGTAGGTGATAGTGATTTACCTAAAAACAATTATATTTGAATTATCCTCAATGGTGTCTATCAATTATAAACAGCAATTCCTTGGTCCTAAAATGTTTCATAAAACCTGAGTCAACAGATTTTACAATATTATTTTACAGAATACTGCTTAAATTGCTGACAATAGATCTCTGAGGGCATATTATACTGAATACAGTGTGCCATTAACCAGTGAAATATAGAAAGAAATTAAAAGTTATAAACAAGAATAAATAACATTTTATATGAGGCTTGAAGATAAATATGTTATGCTTTCTTTGTTTATTATGTGGCATAAAATATAAAGACAAACTAGTAAAGAAAATTTATGAAAATACATTAAATTAATCAGAGGCTCTGGACTTAGGCAACAACTTTGTTCACATGTTATACAATATTTATTTGCTTGTTCATTTACTTTTTTCCAAATCAGGTCCAATTATTGGCATACTGTTTTATACGTTTAGTCCAGGCAAGTGATAAGGTTCACTAATATTATATCGTAGATATTCCAGAACAAGCTGAAATGTAACAGAACTGCTGTTTCAATTTCAGTTCACAGGCAACCTGCCTTATTACCTATCTTTGAGTTCAATTAATAGCACCAGGGCCCTTGTTTCATTATCATTTTAACATTTAATCAATCCTAATTAAATCAGAATGGAGGGTTCTCAACATTCTCCTCCTCATCTATTCCACTTCATATTTTTCTACAAATGTTCATAGAATTTTACAACTTTAACATTTTCATAGAACACTTTGACAAAACGTAATTTACTTTAAACACATTTTATGTTCATTTTCAAATGCAAGTGAATAGAATTATTATAGTATGATAGAATTATTATTATAATATAGATATTTATGTTATAATTATTTATATTTTGAAATATACATATTCATTAATAGATTGACTAATAGTGTCACACAATTGAATTACAGGATCTCAAACTCAATTTACCTAGGGGTCACAGGAGGCAAAGTCGGGGTGATCCTTGAGTGCAAAGTCAGTAGTAAGCCTTGAACATGGGGAGTGGGGTGTGACCCAAACAACTAAAACAAAACAAAACAAAAAAGATTCCTCTAGGGCAGGGCCACAAAATATTGTACAGAGGGCCATTTGCGGCCTCAGGGCAGCGAGTTTCAGACCCCTGAGTAAACAGTAGTTTTTTATTTTTATTTTTTGGTCTTTGGGCCACACCTGGTGACGCTTAGGGGTTACTCCTGGCTATGCGCTCAGAAGTCACTCCTGGCTTGGGGGACCATATGGGACACCGGGG
Source organism: Suncus etruscus (assembly GCF_024139225.1). Taxonomy (NCBI): domain Eukaryota; kingdom Metazoa; phylum Chordata; class Mammalia; order Eulipotyphla; family Soricidae; genus Suncus; species Suncus etruscus. Next base: position 100,583,669 of record NC_064850.1, on the reverse strand, counting down.
GATCGAACCGTGGTCTGTCCAAGGCTAGCGCAGGCAGGCAAGGCAGGCACCTTACCTCTAGCGCCACCACCCAGCCCCATAAACAGTAGTTTTTAGAGAAATAATTTAATTTAAAATATAGAGAAGAAATGTTATTGTCTTTTATGCTTATTTTAACTATTGCAAATATATCTTTGAAGTTTTCTTGGGACTAGATATTTAGCTAAGTATTTGAAATAAAAGAAATATAATATACTCATTTTAGTGAAGCTTTTCTTACAGTAGGAATGCAAATTTAAATGGCATATCATTTATTAATAATAACTATACAAATAAATGATAAAACAATTTTGATGGTGTGCATAATATTTAAAGTAATTTAATATTTGGTATAATGTCTAAAGAAATATCCCAAGTAAAGAAAATGTATATCATTAAAGAGTACAATACCCTGAGAAATGCCAAAAGTGTTTCATGAGGATAGAGCCAGGAATAATTCCTGAGCACTCTCAAGTGTGGCTCAAAAAGCAAAATAAAAAATAAAAAAATATATAATTAAATCCATATACAAAAAACAATTTTCAGAAATAATCTTAACAAGGTAAAACTAATACTATATAGAAAACAACTGAAAATTGGTTAAAACAAAAAAGTCAAATCAATTCATTTTCATTGTTATGAATAGAAAGTTTTAATTTTATTAAAAGCAAAAACTCCAACTGTTTTAAAAAATAAAAAGCAATTCTAAATTTCATATAGATTATCAAGAACATCCACAACTATCTTGGAAATCAAAAAATGTGGAAACATCATACTTCTCGGTTTCAATATATATTACATAACTACATTATTGAAATCGCTGATACTAACATAAAGTGAAACAAATAAATAGACAAATAAAACAGAATAGATTCAAATATTATCTTCACACAGTCAAATGATCTTCAATTAGATCTATACTTCAAAAAATTGCACATGAAGAAACTCTACTTGAAGAATATCTTCAAATGGTGCTAAACATTAGAAATTATAAAATACTCATGCACAAGAATAAATTGATCCTCTGCAACATAATAAACAAAATTAACTTGAATTAAAAATGCAAATATTTGGTATTAAAAATATAGAAAGAAATATTCTATAAGAAGCACAAATACTTGTAACATTGCTTCATCAATAATTTATTAAAGTTGACAATAAAGTAAATAAAAAATAAAAAATAAAGTATAGGGCTATATCAGATTTAAAAACTCGAAGTTAAGGCAATAACGAGCTGCAGGAATGTTAACATATGGAGTGGGAAAAATTGGGGAAAGTGTAGAGCTGACAAGAAGTTAATATCCAGTGTGTATAAATAATTCTAACAATTTAACAACAAATTCAGTTCAAATATAACAATGTATTCATAAAAATTTTTTCCCAAAGAAAATTTATGAGTGTATGGAACGATATTTAATATCATTTAACATTAAAATGTACTACAAAACTTTTATGATGTATTACCTCACACCTAAAAGGACAAAATTTTAAAAAAGAAAAAATTATTGATAAAATTGTGGAGAATAGAGCTGGTGTTCCTAAAAATATTTCAAAATATAATTATAAGGTTATGCAAAAATTACACATTAAGATATACAAAATAATTGAAATCATGGTCTGGAACAAATATTTGATATTCATGTCCATTGAGGTCTTATTTACAATAGCCAAGAGGTAAAACAAATCAAATTTTGATAAATATGTAAGGAAAATGAATAAAATGGTATGTGTATTTTTGAGTCTAAATCACAAGAAAATTCAAAAAATATCCTCTCCCATGATACAAGATGGATTAATCTTAAAGATATTATGCCAGTGAAATGATTTATCTCTATTCAATGTCACAATGTATTTGTATAAGGCCAAATCCCATATATAGAGATTTTATTATTTTATATGTGTACATATATATATATATATATATATATATATATACTTCTTAGCTTTGTTTCATTTATGTAGATAGAAATAGAGAAATAGGGGCTGAGAGATAGCATGAGGTAGGGCATTTGCCTTGCATATAGGACAGTGGTTCGAATCCTGGAATCCCATATGGTCCCCGAGACTGCCAGGAGTGATTTCTGAGCGAAAAGCCAGGAGTAATCCCTGAGTGCTGCTGGTTGTGACCCAAAAACCAAAAAAAAAAAAAAAAAAAAAAAAGAGAGAGAAATATAGTTGTTTTTAGAAGCTTATATTTTAATTATATTAGAAATATAATTTGAATTAATTGGAGATACAACTCATTAGAGTCATTTATTGGAGATGCAATTACTATTTAATAGGGATGCAATTCAATTGTGTTATAGCTATAGTTCCTATTTGTAGACATAGTTTTATATAAAGTATATATGCTTATTAGCAATAATTATCCTATTATATGTTCTAGGATCACTATTAGCAAGTTAAGCCTAAAGAAATATAATTTCATCTTTTGGATAACAACCTGTGGTGTTTAAGGGTATGCTATTTGGAGTTTGTTCCCAATGGTGCTTAGAAAACCAAGTAGTACTGGAGATTTAACCACAAACCCTATAGGCAAATCTTGAGAAACACATTGAAATTCTACAGATGTCTTTCTTATATTGGTACACTAGTATTTTCCTAGGAAAAATAAGATACAACAGGACTTAACTTAGCAGTAATATATAAGACATGAATTTGTGGAAAGTATTAAAAACAAATTTAGTGACTATATGATTAAAAGAAGAAGGAGCTCCCAAAAAGTGCTCAACGAATGCTCTGTGGGGTGGATACTAGGCATTACCTGTGGGATGGATATTGGGTGATTCTGGGGAAGTAAGTGGCCTCCTAGGCCACATTTGCAGATAGGGGCCTTCAGACTTCCCGTATGTGACAAACTAAAACTTATCCTGCTGCCGGTGGAAGTTCCCTGGATGGCTAATTTAAATTTTTTAACATTTGATGCTAAAAATTCTTTTTAAAATCTTTTGTTTCTGCTGTTTCTGCAGATGCTTCTTCTGGGGGGAGAGGCTTAGCCTTCTTTGGACCTGTTAGAAAAGTAGTCTTACCAGTTGCTGCTGGAAAGCCAGCAAAAGTGCAGTGAATTTGCTTGCATGCACCCTACCTGGTTCATACTCCTGTATCCCATATGGCTTCTCAAAGATCTCAAGGTAATCCAAGAAGCAGAGCCAAGAGTATCTCTTAAGCATTTCTGGGTGTGGTTCAAAACCTATACGTAAACCAAAACAAACTAAAAATGTCTTATCATTTCCTGACTCCATGAAGTGTGTCTGATCCTCATACTTTCAGCTGTTTATGTAATAGACTGTAATAAGAGTAATATCTTATGTTCATGTAATAAACAGTAATAAGAGTAATATCTTATGTCTATGTAATAAACGGTAATAATATCTTCAAAT